>NW_027203849.1:25000-417500 GCF_024711535.1 Dipodomys merriami
GACAAAAAAATTCAGTCTAGGATAATCTTTTGTTCTCCTGAAAAGTTTAACTATATATTTAATGTGCTATAGTTTATGAATGTCATTGATTTAAAAATTATAACTTGCTCTTGGCTCCTTTGTACTTGTAAGCCTTAAGTACTAAATTTTCAATTATCAATTCAAAGACTCTTACCAAGATGCTAATTGTAAAAGAAAATATATTTTTCCTCAGTTTAGAGGTAATGTGGTTCAGGGGAAGAAAGCCAGGAAGCAGAAAAATATAAAATAGAATATCAATTTGTACTCACATATAATTTGGTATTAAACTCTAAAGACATGTAAGAGAGCATAAAGAACTGATGACTTGATTAGCTCTTGTGGTGCAATTGAAGGAGCTGCCTCACAGGTTCTTCATTTGGAGGAACACTTTGATCTTTGTTCAAGTCAATTCATGAACATCAACTGACAAGACTGCCTGAAACACCCCGTTGGTTAAGTCCAAACTCCAAGCAAATTATTTGGTTTTATTAAAGGTTTCTAGAAAAGGTGACTAAGGCAATCCTTTCAGAAGCCATTAGGCAAGTGACTTTAAATTCTGGTGTGTACAATATAATATACGTATAAGCAAGCAGTCAGTTGAGTATGTAAATACTTTTTTCAACTTTGTGACAAAAAGAAAAGCCACATTTCAATTTCAACCTCGTTAAGGCATTTCCAGAGTCTTATAACTCTACATCAGCAATATCTCAAAAACAAGACTAACAAAAAAATAGTTTAGTAAGTGGACAATAGAAAATAAATTTGTTAATAAGCATTTCATAAAGCATTAAGAAATAAATTCTATATATATATTATATATATATATTTTTCTACCCATAGTTAGAAAAAAAAACAACAACACAGTTTAACCCCTGTTTGGGAAGAGGACTGTTTCAAAGGGCTCATTTTTGCACCCACCCTGTCAAAAGAGGTCAGAAACATTCAAGAATAAAGTCACTGCACCTCTGTGGCACAAATAGATTCTGCGGCTAAAATCAAACAAAGCCCAATTAAACTAATCATAACGTTCCAGTGAACACAAGGAAGCTCACCTGGTATTTCTGGACTTCTCCCTTGAATTTTCAAATCTACTCTGTTCTTGGTATTATAATTACCTTGACCAAAATACTGTGAAATTACTGCTCTGATCTACTAATGGCTGCAAAATTCAAGTCGTTGTGGTTTCATGCCAAGGGGCCATAGCAAGGTGGCTCAATGATTTCTGACACAGAAGACAACTTCTAAAAACTCAAAAGGGAAAATTAACGGGATGTGGTTTACATTGCCAAAGACTGTTCATTAATTACCAATTTAATCACTGCTGGAGGCATGACATTACAAAAATCTGGCTGAAAGTTCTAATAGATTATGAAGACCACCTAAGAAGAGTGACCAAGAAATGTACAAAACAATTAATACTGTTTCACTGCTATCAAAGACATTCAGATTATTTTACATCAAGTGAAGCAAAGGAATTAGTAGCTTCACAGTGCCACCACTAGGAACTGTAAATACAATAACATACAATTAGTAATGCACATGTGACTTGGTTCAAGGCATATCTTTGGGAAAGCCAGAACATGATAAGGAGAACAAAAGAAACATTAAAAAATAAAATGAATGAAGATTTAAACAGTACTCTGTGCATGCTGAGCAACAACAGAATAAACCATATAAAATACTGCTTTAGCAATGGTTATATCATCCTGGGATGTTCAACACTACTCTGAGCAGCCATATGGAAAATGCCCATGGCCATTAACAGTGGCATTTTAAAAGTAGTGTTCCTGATGTTAAGACACATAGCTCTAGCTTCATGTGTTCATGGCATTCTTGAATAAATAAGACTTCTGCAGTCACATAATAGAGAAGATGCTGCTATTTTGCTAATAATATGTTTTGTTTTTTTTTATTGTGAAAATACTGTACAGAGGGGTTACAATTACATGGGCAAGATAATGAGTACATTTCTTATCAAGCATTGTAGCCTCCTCCTAATAATATGTTTTCTAAGAAGTCTAGGAACCATTGTTAAAATGGCAGACTTCAAATCAACTTGAATTTAGACATAATAGATAAACTACTATTGAAATCAATGAGAACCCCCCTACTCCCTTGTACAGAGATATTTAGGTGGGACACAGAATTATAGTGGTATGCTTCTCTAAAATTCAACTATACACAAAGTTAAACCATATTTATTTCTAATAACAGAACTGATATTATGTACAATAGAAAAAATAAAAATTTTAGGCTGAGCTTAATTGTAAAGCTTTGTTTTATAGAGTTATATTTAAATGTAACAATGTTTATAAATATTTTATGATGATTTATATATAGAACACACGTATATATGAAAAATACAGAGAAGTTATTATTAGATTATATAAAAATAATGTTTAGCCTTTTTGAAAACAATTATATGGTAATGGCTTCTTTAATTATCTGGAGAAAAATCTAGTGATTTTATCTAAATCTGCTACAATTATCAGCATGACAGACTAGTCCCATTTAAATCAATATTTTCCAATCAACATCAAAAGTACAATGTTGATATCCTACCCTTCATGGCAACAAAATACCCTTTAAAAGTTTAATTAGCTTTTAAAAGAGCAGCTTGCATTCTCTTCATTCTTAACAAGCCATTTGGACTCATTTCTAAAGGCAAGTAAAAAAGTCACTATTTCTGTATTTTTTATATTTTTCTTATTAAATCACTAATTTAATCAGTTTTTATTAAATCACTAATTTAGTTTGGTCTGACCAAACTAAAATCCCTTCTCATACATACAACTTTCTTTAGGGGATTCAAATATTCCTGTAGACCTTTGAAGACAATTACTACGAACATTCTAAGATTTGCTTTGCTAACTTGCTGTTTGATTCTTCTACCTGCTAATTGTCTCCTATATCAGTCAAGTATAATGGATAGGTTATTTTACTGGTAGTTTAAAAATTAAAGAAAAAACTTGAAGTCTTTTTTTTGTAGGATTGTTGTAATTCTTTTTTGTTATTTCTTTTAAAGAAGTCTCCAGATATCTAACAACTTCTGCAAATTTTATTCATGCTACATAATTATTACTGAATAAACAACACATTTATAAATTCATTGATTGGCATTATATTAGATTGAAAATTTACCTGCATTTTTATTTTAGATTCCTATTTATAAATACATTTTTGCATCATTCTTCCAGTAGATTCAAAATGCTCTACAAATATCCTAACAATCCTGACAACAATGAAATATTGTGTTATTAAGAGTGTTAGCTGGATGCTGGTGGCTCACGCCTGTATCCTAGCTACTCAGGAGGCTGAGATCTGAGGATTGCAATTCAAAGCCAGCCCAGGTAGGAAAGCCTGTGAGTCTCTTATCTCCAATTAACCACCAAAAAAACAGAAGTGGCACTGTGGCTCAAAGTGTTAGAGTGCTAGCCTTGAGCAAAAGAGCTCAATGACAGTGACCAGGCCCTGAGTTCAAGTCCCATGACCACCACCACCAACAACAGAGTATTAACAGAGTGAATTATTGTAGTAAGAGTATATTAATCCTAAACTCTAGAACATAAAATTCAAACATCTCTTTCAGATATCTATTTAATTACATGATCATGAATGATGATAGGCTTGCTAAATGTACTTTTGCACATTATATTATTTTTAAAAATTATTTTTTTACTTATATTCCAATACAAAGCAATAAGTAAAAGAGTCTTACATAGACTAGCTTGTTAAAGTCTATTTTGACATATGTAGAAGAAAATATATTGAGAAAGAGTAATAAAGAAAATGTTTTAAAAAAACTATCTTAAAATTACATTTTTCTTGGAGTTCATGTTTTTATATTTAAAGTGCTTTTTACATATATTACATAATCAAAAATGTTCCTTTGGATGATACAATGGCTACACTGCTAAGGCTGCCAAATGCTTGAGTGGTACACTTGGAAAACAATGAACAAAATAAATATTACCAATACTCTAAATTACAGAGATTGAGTAATGGAAACTGTCTTCTATGTAAAAGAAACATTTCAGGGAGCAATTGAAACAGTTTAATGAGCATCTAAAGCTTCCTCTAAAGGGGCTGGAAACCTTGACTTAAAATGTGCCAGGGCTCTGATCTCTAGTATTTACCCCATCCCTTCAAAGGTACAAAGATACAATTGACTTTGAAATTTAAATGACTTTCCTTAAGAAAGAAGACAATTGTACTTACACCAAGTTCTCATAAAACATGCAATGGTAGCCCTGGCAAAATTAAAAGTATGTAGTACCTGTGTTTGTAATTATCAAGAGGAATGACAACTCAAAAATTTCCCAAGAATAACTAAACCCTGTAAGATTATTAAGACTTGTTTTCTTGTTTTTTTCTTCTTTTTTTGGCCACACTTTTCCCTGCCTTAAACCAGGAGCTCTAACTCTCTAATAGCGGAGATTATAGGCATAATCACCACGCTCAGCCTAAGATTTGCTTTCAATGTCTTAGACTTGCAGCCTAATACTAACTGCAGGCTATAATAATTAAGAGAGAAGGTTTAGTAGAATACTGTGCTTTAGGGCAGAGTTGAAGCTGAATTCTAATATCAGTCTCAGCATATGGAAAAAAAAACCGCGTATGTATAAAGAACTTATATATACATATCATTAATAAGAAAGGCAGAGCCAGGCACTGAGGCTGAGATCTGAGGATTGCACTTTGAAGTCAGCCCAAGCTAGAAAGTCCATAAGACTCTTATTTCCTATAAACTACTCAAAATAAAAAAGCCAGAAGTGGTGCTGTGGCTCAAGTGGTAAAGCACTTGCTTTGAGCAAAAAGAAGTTCAGACATAGCGCCCAGGCCCAGAGTTCAAGCCCCAGGCCCAGCAAAAAAGGCACTGGGTTAGAGGCATGGCTCAAGCAGTAGAGCACCTGCTTAGGAAGTATAAGGCCCCGAGTTTATGCTTGGTATGCACCTGTACAAAAGAGGAGAGGAAGGAGGGGAGAAGAGAGAAGGAAGGAAATAATTAAATAGAAGTATCATAACACAGGATTCAATAGCAAGAAACAAAAGATTGAGGGAGCCTTCAGTCCCAAAGTGGCAAAAATAATGTCATTTTTTTTTACTGACTTGTGACAGTGGAAAGAACTTCCTGTGTCTAATAATGATCCATTTTGTTATAAATACCCTCCAAGAAACATTTTTTAAAGAAATTTTAAACTTTTATTACCAAAAATCTCCTTATAGCAAACTCTTCATTTAAACATTTTTATTAGAGCCGGGCGCTGGTGGCTCACGCCTGTAATCCTAGCTACTCAGGAGGCTGAGATCTGAGGATCGCGGTTCAAAGCCAGCCCAGGCAGGAGAGACTGTGAGACTCCTATCTCCAATAAACCACCACAAAACCGGAAGTGGCGCTGTAGCTCAAGTGGTAGAGTGCTTGCTTTGAGCTGAAGAGCTGAGGGACAGCGCCCAGGCCCAGAGTTCAAGCCCCACGACCGACAAAAAAAACAAAACAAAACAAAAAACAACAAAACAATTTTATTAGATGCTACTTAGAGAATATGAAAACAATCTTTTAAAATTATTCCTTCCATTCACTCACTGACCATTTACTGAATACTTGCTGCTAGGGCTGAATTCATGAACTTGAATAGTTCATAGTTGTATGGGAGAGAGATTTATAATTAGATAATTATAGTGGGATAAACAAATGCTATAGTAAAGACACATTAAAACATACTAAAGAAATATAGGAAAGGGATTTAACTTTACCTTTTTGAAACCAGAACAACATTGTGATGATAATCTCACTGTCATAATTAGCGGAATTATTAGGTGAGCACTGTGGCTCAAGTGGTAGAGTGCTTGCCTTGTGCTGAAGAGCTCAGGAACAATGCCCAGGCCCAGAGTTCAAGCCCCATGATGGACCAAAAAAAATTATTCCCTTCATTCATTCATTTACTGAATATTCAGTGCTATGGATATCAAATTCTTGAACTCAGAATAGTTCATAGTTGAGTGGGAAAGATATTTATAATTAGAGTACAAACTCATTTTTTAATCTCCATAATAATATCCATTCTATTTTCATAAGGATGCCAGAAAAATAAGCAAGCAAGGAATCAAATACAATGCTTTGATAATGTAATATCTGAAGTCATACTATCTAGGTACAGTTCCTGTTGTCACTTTTTTTGTTTTTGGTCTGTTGTGGAGCTTCAATTCAGGGATTGGGTGCTGTTCCTGAACTTTTCACTGAAGGCCAGCACTCTACCACTTTGAGCCACAGTACCATCTCCAGTTTTCTTGTGGGTAACTAGATTAAGAGTTTTATTGCCAGACTTTCCTACCCAGGGTGGCTTCAAACTGCAATCCTCAGATCTCAGCCTCCTGAGTAGCTAGGACTACAGGTGTGAGCCATAGGCACCAGGCTCATAATGAGGATAATAAAACTTGTAATTGTTATGGTCATTAAATTAGAAAACCTAGGTAGAAGTACTCAGAAGCATGCATGACACAGACCAAGTACTCCATACTACATGGTAACTGTTAAGAAATGTAAAATTTATACATAGGTAAACTGATTCTTTAAATCTACTTGCCAAATAGATCCTGCAAATATCCAGTATTATAAGTTAAAATCAATTCATGTGTAATTTGATTATTAAATTTTATATTTAAAAATACAAAGACACAGATGTCCTACAGTTTCTAGAAACTGATAAAATATAACAGAGTTTATACAAATTCCACAAAGTAACTTTTGTTGTGTGCCTTCCCTAGGGCTTGAACTCAGGGCCTGGACATTCACTGGCCCTGAGCTGTTTTGCTCAAGGATAGTGCTCTACCACATGAGCCACAGCTCCACTTCCAGCTTTTCTTGGTGATTAACTGGTGATAAGAGTCTCTCAGGACTCTCCTGCCTGGGTTGGCTTTGAACTTTTATCCTCAGATAAAAGTTATCCTCGATTCCTCAGCACCACATAAGCAAAAAGAAAAAAGCTGGGAGTGGCATTGTGGCTCAAGTGGTAGAGCGCTAGGCTGGAGCTGAAGAGCTCAGGGACAGCGCCCAGGCACAAAGTTCAGGCCCCACGATCACCCCCCCCCCCCAAAAAAAGGAAACGCACAAAAAACACAAATTAGCAAAAACAGGTACAGGTGGAATTTATATTCCAGGATCTTATGTTTCCTCTTATCTAGAAGTACTGTTTAGGAATAATGACTTCATGGTTCTATATCTATAAATTCACCAGTTCATAATGTACTAAGTACTTACAATATACAAAAAGCCTGTAGGAAAATAAGCCAGAAATAAGAGCAAATTACTCCCGATATCAATACAGTTCTGATTAGAATTAACAATTTTTGGATTTTTCAACTAATATTCCTCACATCACTTAGCTGCCTGTTGTACAGGGGTGTAGCTGCACTGGCATTCTGTTTATTCCCGGCTTTTAAAGCTGCATCTTTTCTTGCTTGCTCAAGCAGAACTCTTGCTCTTTCTTTAAGCTCTTCTTGTCGGGATAACATTCGATGCTTAAAAGGAAAGACACAAATTAGAAGCCAGAAACAAAACAAAAATAAACAAGTAATCTACATTTCTAAACTAATTAAACATCAGACAATCTGTTGAAATAAGAGAGATCAGTAATAACACTGTAGCTTCCTTGCTAAGATTACCTATAGAAATGAAAGCAGAATATAAAAATCTTGACATGAAAGAAATAAACACATCTTTACTAACTTTATTAGAACATATTGTCATAATGTGTGTTTATACAAATGCATATAAATGCACTATATTATGTGCTATTCATCTTTGCCCAAGGTAACAGTATAATGTGGGAACCAAAGATAGTTTTAAACATTCAGCTTTTATTTTTATAGTCTAATAGAATTGATAGCAATGTATCCCCAAATTTATATACTGATAAAGATAATATATGATAATAATTTTATAAAATGACAAATATTTATGGAAAATTCAAAACTATTATATTTTGTAAAAAAAAAACTAAGTCTGATTTCCTTCTTCCTTGTTCACTCTCCTTAAAATGAAACAAGCATATGAAAATTGGGAAAATATTCCCTTGGGTTGGTTTGTAATCTTTCAAGCCCTGGTACCAGGACTTAAACAACTCAAGGTCTCTCACACTTTTTCTACTTTTTTGCTCACATCTGACACTCTGAGTCATGTCACCAGACCTGGAAATCAGTTCCTAAATGGTGGCAACAACCAAAAGTACAATATACAGAATCTTCTTTTTTTTGAGACAGAGTCTTATTATGTAGACAGGGTAGCCTGGACTTCTGATCTTCCTGTCTCAACCTCCTGAGTACTGGGATTATAGGCAGTACCACCCATACTCCTGAAAGTCCAAAGTCCAAAGTCTTTTTTAAAAAATTAATATAGCCATGTTTTAGTTTTAGATAATGATTATTGTTATGTTTAACTTCTCTTCCCTTTTACAGTATAATTTTATAGTCAAAGAAAAGGAAGTAAACAATAAATCTGTTGTTTCATTTACTATTATGTGAAACTATCTGAAAAGACCACTTTAGGATAAAATCTTCATAGTTGACTATTACTACTTTTTAAACCCTTTTTCTGTAATCTTAATGTTTTCCTGAAAAAAAAAAAGCATAAGTAGGCTAAGCATGTGGCTTAGTGGTAGAGTGTTTGCCTAGCATGCATGAAGCCCTGGGTTTGATTCCTCAGTACCACATAAACAGAAAAAAACCAAAAGTGGCATTGTTGCACACTAAGCCTTAAGCAAAAAGTTCAGGGACAGTGCTTAGGCCTGGAGTTCAAGCCCCAAGACTGGCCAAAAAAAAAAAAGTGCATAATCTTATTTTATTTTTAGCATATGCATGAGGTCTGGAACTATCACCACTACCTAATTCCAGAACATTTTCATCACTCAGGATTAGAAGGGGAGCACTGCACCAGTGGCTCACACTTGTGATTCTAGCTATTCAGGACATTGAGATCTGAAGAATGTGGTTCAAAAGCCAGCCAAGGCAGAAAAGTTTGTGAGAATATCATCTCCAATTAACCACCAAAAAGCTGGAAGTAGAATTGTTACTGAAGTGATAGAATGCTAGCCTTGAGCAAAAAAAGCTCAGGGACAGTACCAAGGTCCTAAGCTCAAGCCCCAGGAATACTCCCACACACACAAAAATCAGGTTTAAATTATTGTCCCAGTAATAATAAGCAATGTAACGTTGAAAAGATGTCACTTAAAACAATAGTGTAATTCCATTATATAATATATAAATTATATAATTTTGGAGTGACACCTGGGTTCAAATGCCAGTTCTATCACTTAATTGTAGACAAAAGATAAAAGTAGACTATCTTTCATAAAGATAGTGTAATGATTAAATAATAGTTTACTGAGTACTGGCATATGATAAATGCTAAATAAAAGTTAAACATTACCATTAAAAAGAACCCTCCATTTCCTTACCTTAGAAATGAGAATAGATCATCTTTAAGTCCTATGTTAGGTCTAAATTCTATAGTCCTTTCGTGGTTTCAACCCAGCTACACAAATAGTGAAAAAACTGCTTTGGCCTTAAAAGCACATGAGCATATTTTTTTTTTCTGATTAGTCAAAATACTTCATATTCATTATAGAATTTTTAGAAAATACATATAAGTAAAAAAAACTGAAAAAAATGTACTTTATGTTATTCAGAGATCATTACTATAGAATTGTGCTCCCCACCCCCTTTTACCCACAGTGCTGGGGATAAATATTCTTAGGAAGTGCTCAATAATAGTATTATACCCCAGGCCTATCATGTTTTTTTCATTTTAATATTTTGTTGAAAGCTTTTATTCATGCCCTTATATTTTTTCTTAAGAACATATTTTTTTTTTTTTTGCCAGTCATGGGGCCTGAACTCTGGGCCTGGCCGCTGTCCCTCAGCTGTTCAGCTCAAGGCTAGCGCTCTACCACTGGAGCCACAGCACCACTTCCAGCTTTTTCTGCTTATGTGGTGCTGAGGAATCGAACTCAGGGCCTCATGCATGCAAGGCAAGCACTCTATCACTGAGCCACCTTCCCAGCCCCAGAACATAATTTTAATAGGCTAGCTAGAATTCTATTATTTAGAAGACTTGTACTTTAATTCATTTTATTGGACATATAGGTTGTCAACAATGCTTCCCTATAGCAATATATATATATATATATATATATATATATATATATATATATATATATATTTTTTTTTTTTTTTGTTACCAGTCCTGAGGTTTGAACTCAAGGCCTAGGTGCTGTCCCTGAGCTTTTCTGCAAGCTTCAGTCAGGGCGTTTTCTTGTTTTGTTTTAAATTTAAATTTAATTCTAAAGATGATGTATAGAGGGGTTACAGAAGTTACATAAGTAAGGTAATGAGTACATTTCTTTTCAATCAGTTTTACCCCCTTCCCTCCCTTATTTTCTCCTATTCTCATCCTCTCCCCTACCCCATGACCAATTCTCCTCCCTCCCAAGTTATAAAGTTTATTTCCAACTAGTGTCTGGTGAGTATTACTGTTACAGTGGTTCATCCTTAGTCCTAGCTCTTCTGTGATTCCCCTTCCTTTTCCCAAATTAGATAAACTTATATTACAAGACAAAGGTTTCCTTTGGTTTATTCCCAATCAGGGTCTTTTGTTTTGTTTTTGTGATTAACTGGGGCTAAGAGTCTCATGGATTTTCTTTTTTCTTTCTTTTTTTTTTGGGTCTGGTCGTGGCACCTGAACTCTGGGCCTGGGCACTGTCCCTCAGCTCTTCAGGTCAAGGCTAGCGCTCTACCACTTGAGCCACAGCGCCACTTCCGGCTTTTTTCTTTTTGCTTATGTGGTGTTGAGGAATCGAACCCAGGGCCTCATGCATGCAAGGCAAGGGCTCTACCACTGAGCCACCTTCCCAGCCCGTCTCATGGATTTTCTTGCCTAGGCTGCCTTCAAACTGTGATCCTCAGATCTCAACCTCCTGAATAGTTAAGGCTATAAGCATCAGCCACTGACACTCAGCTATAACAAATTTTTATGAACAGCCTTTTATGCAAATTTTCATATACAATTACAGCTGTATAAAAATCTCTTCAGAAATAATTCTGGAAAGAAAGATTTAAGGGGATAAACATCTTTTTGTTGTTGTGGTGGTGGTGGTTGTGGTGGTGGTGGTTGTGGTGGTGGTGGTGGTACTAGGGATTGAGCTTAGGACTATTTAGTTATATCCTTAGCCATTTTTTGAATTTTATTTTGAGACAGTCTGGCTAAGTTGCCTAAGCTCAATCAAGTAATCCTCCTGCCTCAGCTTTTCAGGTTATTTGGGACTACAGGCATCATATAGCCAGCTGACATAAACTAACTTTCTTTTCTATTCTTTTTACTTTTCTTTCTCTCTCTCCTTTCCTTCCTTCCTTTTTCCTTCCCCTATTCCTCTCTCCTTCCCCCTTCCCTTCCTCTATCTCTCTCTCTTCCATTTTCCCTTCCTTTTTCCCTTCCCTTTCCTTTCCCCCTTCATTTCCTTTTCCTCTTCTCCTTCCCTTTCCTTTTTTCTCCCCTTCCCTTTCCCCTGATTTGCTACCTACCTGCCTGTCTTTTGGGGCTGGGAACTGAATCCAGAGCCTTCCACATGCTAGGCAGCATTGCAATACTGAGCTACATTCCAGCCCATTAACCTTTTGAAGGGATTTGATGCCCATTGCTAAATTGCCCTTTAGTAATGCTGACTGCTCTACATTTGGGTTATGACTTTTTAGTGCTATTAAGATGACAAAGTTTAGGAGCATGGGCCTTGTATTCAGATAATATTGGTTTTGTATACATACTTTAAATTTTATTCTATGATCTTAGGTAACTTTATAAACCCCACATTCTCCATTTTTAAAATGGGATTCAACCATTCACCTCATGGGAGGCAAAGTTTAAGAGCAAGATCTGTATAAGATATGTGATTGTTATCACAAGTACTAGGCCTCGGTGGGCAACAAAGTAACTGTTAAGGCTACGTAAAACATTAACTTACCATTTCCTATAAATAAATGCATTAAGAATGTCCATTATTTTACTTACTACAAAAAAAGGCAATTAAATTCTGATATACTAGGTTCTATACTTAATATCTTAATTTCAGAAAATCTAAAAATACAAATATATATATATATATATGAGAATTGATAAAAAATAGTGCATAAGAGAGAAATAGGTCAAAATCTACCTGTTATATATAACTTTGTAAAAACATGTTAGCCTTTGTATTATAGTTTGGGTGTCAGACATTATTCTTATCAGCCAAGTGTCAAATACACCTTTAAATTTCATCTATGCAAAATCCTGATTCATAAATTTATGGCCAATGAATGAATATATCTGCAGCTGGAGGTGGTTTCATCATCCACTATAGCATTTTAATCATCTGATTTTCCAATTTGTTTACAATGAGAAATGATACCTAATATTTTATAATTGGTAACATATTAAAGTGTTCTATGAATGAATATAAAAAGAAACAAAACCATAAAAGAACTATCAAATATATATACTCACCATTCTAACCCACTTACCTGCACCATTTTGGAAGACTGATCAGCATGATTTAAAGTGGTTCTATCAGCATCTGAATCAGATTCTATCTGCCTCAGAGAAGTACGTTTTTTCTTTGCAAGGTCTGCATCTCTACTATATGAGTATCCAAGTTTAGAAGTAGGAGATAAACTTGCTGTTTTAGTAGGTGATTCAGCATCGGATCTACATTCCAGGGGTCTAGAAGTTTCTATTTTCTCTTGTTCTAAGTTACTCCTGACTTCTACATTCTTAAACTTTTGTTGTTCTGTCTCTTCACAAATCAAGGGTGGAGATACATCCTTCTTCTTATCACTAACGTATAAGTCACTTAATTCTAAAGTCTCAGCTTTTAGTAGTCTCTTCTTGCCTAACAAAATCTGTGCCTGGGTTGAATCTGTATTGGAACATATTCCAGGGTCATCAGATCCTGAAGTCCTTCCAGAGCTCTGCTGGGATTTCTGGGGTTCTGTATCACTTTTAGTCCTGCGAGAATAAGGAGAGGCTGCGCTTGGACTAAGGTGATCATCAGGAGTCTGATGCTCACTTTCTGACTCTCCAACCCCACTATCATTTACAAATACAGAATCATCCTGGGACAAGAAGTCGACTGCTCCACTGGTAGGCTGCTGTTGTGGTTCAGGTTCCCGCTTTAGATCACTAAGCTCTGCATAGAATTTTTCTTGATCCACAGAACTGTTTGTATCTGTTTCATAGTTTCCAACTTTATATGTGCTTTTACTGCTATTTTCCTCTATCTGAACAACATTTAGTTCTTGGCCACTGAAATGTGCCCTTATTTGATAGAGGTAAGTCATAACAGTCAGTTTATCAGGAATTGCCAATAAAACCATATCAGAAGGCTCCAATAACCGGGAAATTCCTATGCTGGCAAATCCATCATAAGCCTTCAAAGGAGAAAAAAAAAACACAAGATATAAATATAGTAAGATATGAATATAAAAATTAGGTAAGTAGTATATAGTATATAGGTATAGTATAGGTACAATATAGGTACCCATAATAACATACAGGTATAATACAATACTATGGGTAGAATATAGGTACTCAGACTGTCTATTCTTATTTTTTAATTTTTTAATTTATTTATTGTGCTGGTCCTGGGGCTTGAACTCAGGGCCTGAGCGCTGTGCTGAGCCTGGGGCTGAACCTTTGGGCTAGGGTTCTAACACAAGTTACAGTTCCTCTTCTGGCTTTTGGTGGTGAATTGGAGATGAGAGTCTCATTGACTGCAAAAAGCCCCAACAAACAAACAAACAAACAAACAAACAAAAAAACCCTCAGATCTCAGCCTCCTGAGTAGATAGAATTTTAGGCATGAGCTACTGGGCACCCAGCTCATCCATCCACTTTTAACACAACAAAACTTAATTTTTGTTGTTGTTGTAGGGTATATAAGGTTACTAGCCAATGTCATATGAAAGAAGAAAATTCCAAACATCAGAAATGTATAAAAATGGGTAAAAGAGGAAATAGTTTACTAAAAACAATGGAAATATTCTTTTCCAAAAAGAAAATATGAACAAATGATTGTTAAAAAACATACAAAAGGGCTGGGAAGGTGGCTCAGTGGTAGAGTGTTTGCCTTGCATGCATGAGGCCCTGGGTTCAATTCCTCAGCACCATATAAACAGAAAAAGCTGTAGCTCAAATGGTAGAATGCTTGCCTTGAGCTGAAGAGCTCAGGGACAGTACCCAGGCCCAGAGTTCAGGCCCCACGACCAAAAAAGAAAACAAACAAACAAACAAAAAAACCCACACAAAAACCTGAGAATAGATTTACAAAACGAAGAACTAAGGTATAAAGAAATATTAGACCAATGTACCCCCAATTTTATTGTGCCTATCAACTGCTTGTTACTACAGTCATGTGACTACAATAATTTGTAAAGAAAAAGCAGAGCTAGGTAAGTGCAAAGAACTAATGATCAGATTCCCTGAGAGAAATACAAATGAATGCCATTAGGCTTAGAAACATAGAAACATTTTTTAAATGCCTAATAAGACTGGTTTTTTCATAAGGAAAATTCATCCATTTTGGAAAGAATGAAATGTTTTGAGTACTACAATCTCGTTGAGAATGTAAGGCTGCATTGTGTTATTTTTGTTAGCCTTTAAATGACTGCGGTATATCAGGTTTTTCTAGTTTTGAAGAATCAAAGCTGTTTCTCAATTTACAATTAATTATTACTATCCTGAACTAACCCTTCAAAACAATACTGTTGCTAGGAAGCATTAAAAGTATGGCTAAAAGTTTAGATATACTTTCTGAAGAAGTATATCTAAGTAAGAATTCTATAATATATTCTTATTTTGGGATGTTAAACCAGCTATTCTTCATAACAAGTTAAGACTTAGAAGTACAATTCAAAGTTTTTCTTAAGAGAAATGCCAGAAAATTATTTAACAATTGAGAAGGAATCATTCTTTTTCACTTCATGTTAAAATATATTTCTCCCTTAGAATTTAATCTGTTTGTCCTGTAGTTTAATAAATGAAAAACAAATTGTGATATTAAAACCTCTTCAATTTTCACAGCACTGTGCTTCATAATATTGGTACTTCAAGATACTTACTACAGAGAATGGCTCAGTTGGTGTGCATGTATAGACTTGTTTGTTATTTTACATGTTTTAGGAAAATTGAAGTCATTTTCCTCCTTGTGTACCTTGACTACTTGATTGACAGACGTCAATTGCAGATCATCAAGGAAAGCACCACAAGAAGTATTATAAACATTTCCTAATTATCTAAAACAATGACCTACTGGTTAAGATCCAATGCCACAGGTAAATACCTTTTTTTATTCAGCATTTTTTTATAGACCTGGGAAAATGATTAGCTTTCTTGTGAAATAACTCCTGCTGGTGTTTTGCTTCATACAGCAATTCATTTAATGCACACTAATTGCACTAAAAACATTTTAAAAACAAACCAGGGTTCTTGTAAGGGAGGCAAGACTTTATAAAAGAACTTTTCCATAGGATAACCTCTTCTGCTATGGCCATTTACCAACTGTCTTTTTAGTTTGTGTATAGAGATTTTTTTTTTAATCTCCTAGAGGAAATTGCTTTATTCAATCCTAAATGTTATTAAACTGGCTAAGGAAGAGTCATTGCCAGTCATGTTATCCACCTTGGTGGAACTTAAGACACAGGCATTGTTCCTTATACAGCTTTACATACAACATTATCAGGAAGAACCTCATAAAGCTGGAAATAATTTGCAGCTAAGCAACTAAGATATGCACTGTAGATTTCACATAAGAAGTTGCAAATGATGAAACAAAAGATGGCATAGCCTTAAACAGTTCAATGAATAGAACCATCCAAGTTAAAAGGCTTTCTAAAAGGTATGATATCTTCTCTGGAAAATCTGGAAATTTGGGGATTGAACCAGGGTCTAGCACATGGTAAATTCTTACTCTACCACTTAGCTACATTCCCAGCTCTCAGAAAACTTCCTAATAAGATAAGCCTATATTATTAATAAATACTTATATATTATAGCATATAAATGTATATTATATATTAGTATATTTATATAATATAAAAACCCAAGGTATTCTCACCATTATTAAATTCCTAAAAAAGAACTAGTGCCAAGTGTGACTTAAGCCTTAATGAGATTCCCCATATTAATTAAAAATGTATAGCTAAGTAAAATGGATACCATTTCCTTTTTTAAATTTTGAACAGTAAAATGAAAGCTCTACTTTATATAAATAATAATGGCTTATTTATGAGGCAGTCTTGGTATGTTGAGCTTATGGCTCAAAGTCTCCTCCCATCTTAGCCTCTTGAACAGTTGGAAACACCAGCATATACCACTACAACTGACTAGCAATTAATGTTTCATTCTATAATGCATACATTTATAATAAAATTAGCTTAGTATTATTTGATTCAAGTGCAGGAAAATGAAGGTAAGGTATTGTCACACAGATGGGCTGGTAGCCTATCCCTGTAATCCTAGCTATTCAGCAGGCTGAACCTGGAGGATTGGAGTTTAAAAAAAAGCCCGGGGAGAAAAGTCTCCATCTCCAATTAACCAGCAGATTGCCATACTGGAGGCATGGCTCAAATGATAGAGTGCTGCTGTGGGCAAGAAGCTAGGTGAGTGTGAGGACCTAAGTTCAAACCTAGTACTAGCACAACAAACTTAAAACAAATCCTGTCATATATATGGACACAATTTCATTAATAAAAGCATTTCTCTTCAATAGACATAGCATTTCCAAAATTATACAAGAGATAATTCAAATGACTTGTTAGCATGCACATCGAAAGGGTGTTTTTGGTTTTGGTTTTTTGGTTTTTAGGAATCAATGTTGGGACACACTGGAGATTGAATCAAAGCCTTTAAGTACTCTTCCACTGATCTGACTCCCCAACTCCAAGAAAGGTAATTTCTTCCTTCCTTTCTCCTCTCCTCTCTTTTGGTGATACTAGGATTTGAATTTAGGGCCTCATTCGGCTTGCTTGATGGGTGATATATTTCAACTTAAAAAAATTGGAGTTTTAAAATGTATATTACTCCAGGATCAGCATTATATATTTGCAAAGAAATAGTCATTTTAATGGCAATATACAATAGTTAGAGAGCAATAAAAATAAAACTGTTTTAATTAAATTCTTGTTTTGTCAATTGAACTATCAAGATTCTAAAATGTTAATCACTAGTGATTCTAATTATTTAACGTATACTGAAAACTTTTATCCCAATCAGAGGTAATTAACCATTTGTCCTATGTGCATTTTTGTTAATGGACTTCTCAGAAGAATATAAAGAAATAAATAATTAGATTGAAAAATAATTAGGATGAAAAACATTGTTAAGGTGAATTTGGGAAACAGTAAATTTAATGTTTTAATAAGCCCATTAAATAATGATTTTAAAGGAGTGATAAATTTATTTGTAGTAGTATGCAAGATAAGATATGAAAGATAAGATATGCAAGTAAGATATGAAAGTATCAGTGATCTCTGAAGGCAATGAAGTTTCAGGCATGACTCATCAACCATGATTTGTGACTTCAATTCACCATGGAAAGAAATGTTAAAGTTTGCCTAAAGAATTATAAAAACAAAATTTTCACAAATTATGTTATTCACAGATCACAAGTTAATAATGCCAACTAAATCAGGCATAGTGACTGGTATCTCTAATCCTAGCTACTTGGGAGATGGAGACTGAAGGGAATTATAGTTCAAGACAAGTCCTGGTAAAAAGTTAGTGGAACTCTATTTCAATCAAACAGCCAGGCAAGGTGGTACCACCTTTGGTCCCAGCTGAACAGGAGACTGTAGGTAAGAGGTTTGTGATCTGAGGAGGCTGTAAGGAAGAGGACTGTGGTCTTTGCCTGAGGTTAGCCCAAGGCAAAACCTTGAGATCCCACCAAAATAAATAATAACGAATACAATAAAGAACTTCAGTATGGCTTAAAAGTAAGAGTGCTTGCCTAAGCCGGGCGCTGGTGGCTCACGCCTGTAATCCTAGCTACTCAGGAGGCTGAGATCTGAGGATCGCGGTTCAAAGCCAGCCCGGGCAGGAGAGACCGTGAGACTCCTATCTCCAATAAACCACCAGAAAACCGGAAGTGGCGCTGTAGCTCAAGTGGTAGAGCGCTCGCCTTGAGCTGAAGAGCTGAGGGACAGCGCCCAGGCCCAGAGTTCAAGCCCCACGGCCGACAAAAAAAAAAAAAAAAAAAAAGAGTGCTTGCCTAGCAAGCTGAATGCTCTGAGTTCGAATCCCAGTACCACCAAGCAAACAAAAAACTGCTTTGAGATAACAATGTATTTCATTCATTGCTAGATGAAGAATTCAATTCAGTGCAAATATTGAGTATCTGTTGTATGAAGAGTTAGGTACACTTCCCTCCTTGCACACAGAAAATTATATATACTATACTTTGTGCTCTGAGGTAAAAAGCCTGAAAACTGGGTGCTGGTGGCTTACCACTGTAATCTTCTGACTAAGAAGGCCGAGATCTGAGGATCTTGGTTCAAAGCCAGACTGGGCAGCAAAGTCTTTGAGAGTCATATCAACTAACCAGCAAAAAGCTGAAGTGGAGATGTGGCTCAAGTAATAGAGCACTAGTATTATGTGAAAAAGCTAAGGGATAGTGCCCAGGCTCTAAGTTCAAACCTCAGTACCAGCATGTACACACACACACACACACACACACACACACACACACACACACACACACACACACACACACACACACACACACACACACACACACACACACACACACACACACACACACACACACACACACACACACACACACACACACACACACCATGAAAAGCAAAGCAAAGCAATACAAAAGCCTGAAGTACAGTCGGCTGGCCTGCCCAGGAGGCTCCATAAACAGCTACTCCCATACCCATTAAAACATTCTGATCTTAGTATATTATGTGTAGAATATGTATATAGTTTTCTAGACAGTAAAAAGAACTACTGTTAATATCTTTTTGCTTCTATGAATTAGGCACTCTCTCTTACATTTAGTATGTTCCTGCTCTCTTCTTTTAACATACTTTAAATTTTACATAATAGTTAAAGCACAACAGTTTTGAGTGCATTTTTATTATTGTGTCAATTTTTCTGTATTGGTACCAGAGCTTGACCTTAGAGCCTTAACAACCTACTCAGTTTTTTTTGCTCACAGATGGTGCTCTACCACTTAAGCCACACCTTCAGTTCAGCATTTTGATGGTTAATTGGAAATGGATGAATTTGCTCAGGCTTTGAACCAAGATCTTCAGGTTGTAAATTCCTGTGTGTCTTCCTTTGAGCCAAGAGTACCTGTCTTAGGTGCACTTTTTTGAAGTTACAATTTTAGAATAAAAGCAATATGCTTTCAAAAATATTTAATAGTTAATGAAAGTCATATATAATCTGATGCCTGTTGGACAGTTGTGATCTTTAAAATCTATGACAAACCAGAGAATTCATGAATCTTATTTCAACTGTAGGAAGCAGAACACTTGTATCCATGACCTCACTATGAAACTATGTATTTCTTAATTTATTTTTTTAAATTATTATAATAGCCAGGCGCCAGTGGCACACGCCTGTAATCTTAGCTACTAAGGAGGCTGAGATCTGAGGATCACAGTTCAAAGCCAGCCCAGGCAGGAAAGTTTTATCTCCAATTAACTACCAGAAAACTAAAAGTGGCACTGTGGCTCAAGTGGTAAAGCACTAGCCTTGAGCTGAAGAGCTGAGAGACAGCAGCCAGGCCCAGAATTCAAGCCCCATGACTGACCAAAAAACTTGTTATTATAAAGGTGATGTACAAAGCATTTATAGTTATGTAAGTCAGGTAAAGACTTTTTGGACAATGTTACCCCTTCCTTGCTCTTTCCCAGTTTTTCCCTCAAAACTACATATTGCATTCTTCCGTAATTCTTACCTTTTTGTTGTTTTCTTTAATATCTTGAGGATTCAGAGACTTGTAGTCACTGAAGGAGAAAAATGGGACAATGGGTACATATAATATTAGATTTACAAAGCTGTTTTTAAAAAACTTGAATCTAAAACTATGACATTCAATAATAAAGAAGAAAAACTAGCAGTTTCACAGCAATTCAATCAGTAAAGCCAACAGTATTGAAAATAAAGGAAATAAATAAAAGCTTTTAACCCAGAAGAGAAGTAGAGAGAGAGGACCAGAGTAGCCAGATAACCACATTTATCATAATGTAATCCTTTGCTGTTACTGTACAAACACCTATAGGCCTTTTATCTCATCTCATTTGTACACTAACACAATTTTCATGATAATTTAAAGTCAATTTTTTGTATAATATTAAGGTGAAAATCATTTTTTTTAAAAAGGGAAAAAGTACCAAGGAAGAAAAACTTTCTGTTATACAGTTCTGTCAATAAAGCAAGAGACATGGTTACTAAACAACATAAAGTATATAAAAATATATATAAAGTCAAGTATTTAAGGATACATACTAAGAACTTATTTTGTGATTTTTTTGGGGGGTCTGGTTGTGGGGCCTGAACTCTGGGCCAGGGCACTGTCCCTCAGGCTCTTCAGCTCAAGGCTAGCGCTCTACCACTTGAGCCACAGCGCCACTTGCGGCTTTTTTCTTTTTGCTTATGAGGAATTGAACCCAGGGCCTCAGGCATGCACTCTACCACTGAACTACCTTCCCAGCCCCTATTTTGTGATTTTTAAAAATAAATGTCTGTTATTTATAAACTATTTTGCCATCTTTTAAAAATGTTTATTATTTATAAACTATTAATAGGGAATGGGACATATTTCTACTTACATTAAATCTGGTCTAAAGTGGTGCAATATTGCACAAAAAGATAAACCATTTCTCCATGATGTAGTAAAATTGGTGATTTTTACTCCCCGGTAATTTTTCGTGACTTCTTTGCACCATACAAGCAATGACTGACTAGCATTTGGCTTTCGCCCCAAAACAGGACTTGGTATAGGGCTTGGCTAGAATAAGAGAAATGAAGAAAACATTAAAAGAATTTAATGGAAGATGAAAATTAACATTAATTGACCTAACTAGATCATTTGAACCCTTTGATGTCAGTTTAGGTCCTTCAAAACTGTCAGTTCATGACAACTGTAACCTCTAAAGGGAGACATAAATCTTAAGTTATTATCTTCAGTTTTAGCCCATGGCATTTGCCTGACAAGGATATAGATATGTGAGTTAAAGTGTATACGTAAGAACAAGCCAAGAGCTTTGTTGATAGAAACATAATGTTGAAAGCATTTAAATACTTAAGGCTGAATATTTGTATAATGCTCATACTCTGAAAGATTTTCTCAAATGTAAAAGAACAAAATATTTTTTCTTTTTCACAATATCAAAAATTATTCATTTTAAGTTTAATTGTAGCACAGATTATTAGTGGAAGAGAAATCAAAATAAGTTTTCAAAATATAGTCATATTAAATGAATATCACAATTATAATTATATTCAAATGCCTTTCCTGTAAGAATTTAAAGTTATTAACAACAGTTAGGTGTTGGAACAGCATATACCAACAGTACATAAGTCAGATATGCTCAAATAGTTTCTAATTTTAATTGAGAACTATTTTTAAGTATGAGATGGATGACATGAGTTTCTAATCTTAAGCATATATTTGTCCTTGTGTGCATACACTTAAAACCACAATGATGGGTAAGATTTAGTACTTTTTTTTTTTTTGGACGGTCATGGGGCTTGAACTCTGGGCTTGGGTGCTGTCCCTGCGCTCTTCAACTCAAGGTGAGCACTCTACCGCTTGAGCCACAGCGCCACTTCCAATGATGGGTAAGATTTTAATTCTAAACTTGTATTGTTTTTAAAATCATGTCATTTTCTTTCACTGAACAACTACAATTTGTGATACTATCACAAATATGGAGGCTGATACAATTGAAAACTGTTAAGAAACCCACTAAATATTTCTGAACTATAATCTTCTTATTAATAAAAACTAATGGCTATAGTAGTGACACTTAGATATAAAATAGAAGTCCTCCAAAACAAGGTCAAAGGAGAAAAATTATTTACCTCTAATATTTAACAAGCAAGCCATTTCTACCATATTGCTTAAGAAAGTCCAATGATGCCCCCATTTGACAAAAGCATGTTAGTGCCAAACAAAATCAACCCCAACGTAACTATGACTTATATATCTAATGCTTCTATGGGAAGACTAAGAATCAACAAAATTGTAATTTATCATTTTTATTAACTGCCAGATTAACAAATAATTAGATAAACAACCATGAGTCTAGCAAAATGCCATTTTCTATCATTTTTTTCTTAATTCAGTACCGGGGTTTGAACTCACGGCCAGCACCTTGTACTTTCTAGAGAGTTGCTCTATCTCTTGAGCCTGGGCCCAGGGTCTATGAAGTGCTGTTTTAAAATGATCATCTTTCAAAAGTCAATTAAAAAAAAACCTCACAGATGATAAAAATTAACAAACTTAGATCAATTCTACTTAATATTCAGAAGTAGGTAAAAACAGGATTCTTCAAATAGCAAATAATATATCTTTTAACTATCCCATCTATGGTCTACTGTAATTTTGAAATCCATCTAATCATTTAACCTGTGGGTAGAGATTTACCTTATTAATAAGGTAAGATGATTGCTTAACTGGAAAAAATAATTTTTCTCATTATTTTCTTTATCACTAAAAGCTGGCATATTTTTCTATATAAAATTATATTGTTAAGGCATGGAGTTGTTCCAAGTTGTACATCAGACAACTAATCTTCTCTATCACACTGTCTATAGTTTCTTCCTTACTCATATATATATTCCTCCCTCCACCCAACCCCTGGTCCTGGCGCTTGAACTCAGGGCCTGGGCTCTGTCCCTGAGCCTCTCTCTGCTCAAGAGTAGTGCTCTACCACTTAAGCCACAGTGCCACTTCAGCTTTTTGAGTACTTCGTTGGAGATGAATCTCATGGGGACTTTTCTTCCCAGGTTGGCTTCCAACTGCAATCCTCAGATCTCAGCCTCCCAAGTAGATAGGATTAACAGGTGTGAGCTACTGGCACCTGGCTTCAATATTATTTTTTTTTTTAATTTTATTGTCAAGGTGATGTGCAGAGGGTTACAGTTACATATGTAAGGTGGTAAATACATTTCTTTTTTTTTTTTTTTTTTGGGTCCGGTTGTGGTGCCTGAACTCTGGGCCTGGGCGCTGTCCCTCAGTTCTTCAGCTCAAGGCTAGCACTCTACCACTTGAGCCACAGTGCCACTTCCGGCTTTTTTTCTTCTTTTTGCTTATGTGGTGCTGAGGAATTGAACCCAGGGCCTCAGGCATGCAAGGCAAGCGCTCTACCACTGAGCCACCTTCCCAGCCCAATGTTTCTTGTCAAACATTGTTACCTCCTCCCTCATTTTTCTCCCATTCCTCCCCCCCCCAATCAATATTCTAATGAGCAGTTTGGTCTCTCTGCATTTTGTGCTGATTCATACTTCCAACTAGCTGTCCTTTCTATAATATAAAATTTGAAACTCAGTATGTACAAAACCATAATCATTCCTTATAATCTCCTTTTCATTGCTTGTAAATGATAGTGCTTATTGTTTTACTTGTTTTAGACTTTTAATCTCAGAATCACATTTGAATTCTTCCTTCACCTATCACCCCTTAATAGTTAATTCATGGACAATCTGATTTGATTTGATTTTGCCTAAGGCTTCTACAAATCATAAGAGGTCTTCCTTCTTCCAAGTTGTCCCTTATCTGACCCATTAGTCACAATATAGGTCTTCTTAAACACCACTAACATCTTTTTGGGTCTCACAAAAACACAAAATGGTGGTGAAATATTTCTGACATTGAATCCCAAATCCTTTTCAATGTGTTTATTCTCTAGGATGACTTAGTCCCCCTCTCTTTGGTCACACAGATCATCATTCGCACCTAAAATATCTTCAGTCCCTTCTATCCCTAGTACAACTGCTATGGCTGAGATAGTAGGATCATGAGTTGTAGAGTAGTACACAAGACCTTGTCTTGGGGAGAGGGGAAGTTTGGGATGTGGTTTAATGGAATAGTTTTTGCCTAAAATGTGCGATTCTTTGGGTTTATTCCTCAGTAGAAAAGGGTTTATAGCCAGAAAAATTCATAAATTGATCAGGAAAATGAAGTCAACTAATACAATAATAAAAAAATTGAATGGTTACTTTCAAATTTTTAATTGACTTCACAATGAAATCCAAGTATTTGATAAATAAAAATCAATGTTAGAATTCAGAAAAGTTAAAGGTTCTAATATACACTTACCTTAGAAAGCAAGACAATTAAAATCTTTTAATTTAAATGAAATATTTCAAAGAAATAAAAATACCAAATGTTGGCAAGAAAGGGAGTTTTTCTTTTTTCCTTTTTTTTTTTAAAAAGTAGTCATACAAAGGGATTTCAAGTCAACATGTCAGTTTATAAGCTCACAAGGCATCTTGATCAATGTCATCCCTTCCATCTTTCTCAAAGGGAGTTTTTGTATAGGGTTGATTAAAAAACAACAATAACAAACAACACTCTGATAATGTCTGTTATGCTACATTTGAAGACATGCCTTATTCAAAGGGAGTTTTTGTACAGGGTTGATTAAAAAACAACAATAACAAACAACACTCTGATAATGTCTGTTATGCTACATTTGAAGATATGCCTTATTCTATCACCCAACAACTCCTAGGTTTATATCCTATAGAAACATATGCTTCTACAGAATAGACTACAAATACAGCAATGTCATAGCAGCAGTTTCAATTTTTCAATTCTGAAATGGCTAAACATGACATGGATATAAATTTTTTTGATAATTCAGATAGTGAAATACCACACAGAGAGACACACATAGAGCCTATCTAGTGAAAATTCTAAAAAAAGAGCATAGCTTATCATATAACAGAAGCAAGATCAAATATATATAATAATTATCTAAATGCTGGTGACTCATGCCTGTAATCCTACAGGGGAGTCTGAGAGCTGAGTAATTTTGCTCAAAGCCAGCCCAGGCAGGAAAGTCTGGTAGACTCTTATCTCTAACTAACCATCAAAAATCTAGAAGTGGAGCTGTGGCTCAAGAGGCAGAGAACAAAGCCTTGAGAATAAAAGGTAAGTATAAAATCCAGACCCTGAGTTCAAGCCTCAGCACCAGCAAACACACACACACACACACACACACACACACACACTCTCTCTCTCTCTCTCTCTCTCTCTCTCTCTCTCTCTCTCATAACTACATAGACTAGAAAGGGCAAAAAAAAATCTACATACACTAGAAATAAAGAGACCAGTGTATGATTTCAGATTCTATGTTGCAACAATCAAGAGTTCAGTATTATAAAAGAGAACAATATTCGAATATTCAAAAGGCCCATTAAAATCCTCTTTACTGGTTGAGGATAGAGTGCATGTTAAGCATGCACAAGGCCCTAAGTTCATAGACTGCAACCAAAATTACACATTACAATGGACACTGGTAAACAAAAAAAAAGTCACCTTCTCAATAAATTGTTTTCCTTCGAACATATAGTCTTAATTCATTAAAGTACTTATGTTTACATATGGTAAAATTGTTTATAAGCTAAATGAATTAATGTTTTAAATTACCCTATTTCAAATAGTATAAATATCATTCTGTATAGCTCACATAAATGTTGTTTGGAATTTTTTTGTATATGGTCATTGTAATCTTTACATATTTTTTATTTCTTTTTTGTTGAATGTTTTTATTAAGGAAGAGATATGTAAGCCAGACACTGGTGGCTCATACCTATAATCCTAGTTACTTAGGAGGCTGAAATCTGAGGATCATACTTTGAGGCCAGCCTGGGCAGGAAAGTCAGTGAGACTCATCTCCAATAAACTACACAGAAAAAGCTGAAAATCATGGTGCTGTGGCTCAAGTGGTAGAGTGCTAGCCTTGCACAAAAGCAGCTCAGGGACAGTGTGCCCTGTCCCCAAATTTAAGCCCTAGGTCTGGAAAAAAAAAAGTATGATTTGTCAAATATTTTTTCTGCATTGAGGTAATCATATGACTTATCTGATAGTGTGATATATGACTCTGATTCCTGTATTCTGGGCAAAATTCCACTTGGTTGTGACATGTTTAAAATATTGCTGCATTTGGTTTGCCAGCATCATTGTTAAGAATTCTTAGACCAATGTTCATAAACAATATTAATCTAAAGTTTTATTTTCTTGCTATCAGAGTTAACACTGACTTCACAAAATAAATTAGGAATGCTGACTTTTTAAAGAAAAAGTGTGAGGTGAATTGGTGTAGCTTCTTTAAATTGTAGTAGAAATGTAGTTGAAGCCACTAAGTTTTAAGTTCAAGGCATTTATTTTTTCTTGGTGAGGGGACATTGTGTCCCTATGATAACCATTCCTGCCTTGAACTGTTTATTCTTTTTCTGTGAGTGTTAGGATTATAGGTGTAAACCATTATGCCCAGCATGATTTACTATTATTATTTTTGATACTCTTACTAGTTATTACAGGTGTATTTACATTTGTTTCTACATGGGTTAGTTTTGATAGGTTTGGTTTCTAGAAATTTGCTCTTTTTAACTAGGTTATTCTATTTATTTATTTATTTATTTGATGTATTTATTTATTGTCGGTCATGGGGTTTGAACTCAGGGCCCAGGTGCTGCTGCCTGAGCTTCTTTTGCTCAAGGCTAGTGTGCTACCACTTGAGCCACAGTGCCACTTCCAGCATTATCTGAGTAGCTTATTGGAGATGAGTCTCATGGATTTTTCTGCCCAGGCTGGCTTTGAAGTGTGACGCTCAGATCTAAGTCTCTTGAGTAGCTAGGATTACAGGCGTGAGCCACTAGAACCTGGCTTCCAAGTCATTGTTTTATTATACAATTGTTCCTAGTATTACATTACAATCCTTTCTATTTCTGTAGAATAAGGACTTCTGAGTTTTTGCTTCTGAGTTTAGAACTTTGTATCTTCTTCCTTAGTCTATCTAGATAAATTTTTGTTGTCTTTTTCAGAGAATCACCTTTTTGGTTTCATTAATTTTCTATATTTGTTAATGCTATCTTTGCGTTAATATTTATTTTTTCTCTTCTTCTAAATTTGTGGTTAGACTTCTTTTCCTAGTTTCTTAAATTACAAAGTTAGGTTGTTGATTTGAGATCATTCATTCTCTTTATTTTTACATCTCAAAGCTTTTAGTTTTAATACTAGTACTAATAAAACAATAAGAAGACCAAGTTTTAGAGAACACATGATGTATTTATTTTTATACTTCAATGGATGGTTTCTTTGGGGAAAGATGGTCACATTAAATTAATCAACAAATCATAAGAACAGAATTGCTTGTTTCTTGTTTTCATTTTAAATTTTTCTTCCCATAAGAAATACTTTTTTACTGACATCTTACCAGCTACAAAATTTGCTCCTGACATTAAGCTCTTTCTTTCTTTCCAATTTTGTCTTTAAGTGATCACATTCATTTTTCTTCTCCATTCTGGGAGTGGCTGTGACCAAACTTGAGAGGAGCTCTTCTTAACAGCTCCACTAACAGCTGGTTTCATAAAATAAGATCTTTAAACACTGTATATCAAAAGTATAAAGTAATATGCACTCATTCTCAAATAAAAAGAAGTACTTTGAGTCAGGGTAGTCCTATGTAATTCCAGCTCTCCAGCTTCTCAAGTCAAATCTTGTATTAATAAATCTAACATAATAAGAACATGCTATAATCCCCCAAATGAATGCATTCATCCTTAAAGTATATAGAAAACAAAAAGTTACATATCCTAATTAAACTAGTAATAGCTTACAAAACTGATCTTTATTACTTCATACATCTAGTATCCTTTCATTTCAGTCTTCA
This sequence comes from Dipodomys merriami, assembly GCF_024711535.1. NCBI lineage: Eukaryota > Metazoa > Chordata > Mammalia > Rodentia > Heteromyidae > Dipodomys > Dipodomys merriami. The sequence continues at coordinate 52,964 of NW_027203849.1, forward strand.
AGATTTGCTTTACACACTTATCAGGGCAGGGAGAGTGGTAACAAAATCCCTTACATTTGAGGGACAGTTTTGCTGGATATAGGATTTTTCACTTTTGACTATGACATCCTATTGCTTCTTAGGGTCTAAAATTATTAACGAGAAATCTATTGATATGAAGATCCCTTCTACATGATGAATCACTTTGTCTTGCTGCTTTAGAAATGTTCTTTTTCTTTTAAATTTTGATTATAATGGATATGAATGTGGGTCTTGATTTTAACCTTTATATTAAACATTTACATTCATGTCACTAATCAAACCTGGGAAGCTTTCAAATATTATTTCTTCAAATATTCTTTGTATCCCTTTCAGTTTGCCTAGATTTCTTCTACAATATACATTTAGTCTGACAGATAGTATTCCCTTAGTCCCTTCGGCTGTGTGTACTTTCTGCCCTTCGCGCCCCCTCCCCCCGCCACCGGCCCCATATTGGAAAGTGAACCTCCAGCACACTAAGCAAACACTGAGCTATACTGCTAGCTCTTTCGCTTCTTTCTGTTCCTCAGATTCAATACTTTTTGTGGTACTATGTTCAAGTTTGCTAACTTTTCTTTCTGCTTGCTCAAATTTGCCTTTGAATCCCTCCTATACATTTTTTATTTCAATTATTTTACTTTACAATTCCAGAATTTCTTTTTAGTTTCTTTTGAGATTTTCTATTCTCTATTGATCTTTCCATTTGGTTGATACATAATTTTTTTGATTCTCTGCATTGCCTCTTGGTCTTACTGTATTAAGGATACTTCCTCTTCATTTATTATTATTTTTTTGAATGGAAGTCATCCTTTCCTATTTCTTTGCATGTTTTGCAACTTTAAAAAAAACTGAAATCTAGATATTTAAATCTAGTAATATAATTCTGCAAACCAGATTTTTACCCTGTGGAAGTCAGATTCTACCTCTTCACCCATGTATTAATTTTTATTTTAAAAATTATTGGTAGTATCTGTGCTAAAGATCAGCCTGAAGTATAAACTTAAGGTCTTATCCATTATTTTCTATATCTGTCTTCTCTGGACACGTGTAATATCTTTCTATTTCTCCCTTCATATGCAGTTTCTTAATGGTCAAACTCCTCAGATACAAAAGGATGAATGAAGGGTGTGTGTGGGTGAGGCGGGGTTGGGAGGTGGGGGTGGGGGGTGTTGAGTCTTTAAACTCCTGGAAATTGCTTTAGTCTGAGGTGGGAAGGGGCATGCAACAATTGTCAGAAGATGCAACAAATCTCCACTACGTCTCATCTGTGTGATAAGCAGCATTAATCAGGGATCCCTGAACAGAGGCACAGGTCCTTATTTTCTACACCGGCTTCCATGGACTGTTTGCAAACTGCTTCAAGAACATGTGCAGGGTAGGTAATAGATACTGACAAGAGCTGAAATTGACCAAACTTAACCAATAATTTTATTCATTTATTCTCCAAGAGGGTTGAGTAAACTACAGGGTTCCAAGATGGTTACATCAGATATATTCTGCTAGTGCAATTGTTGGCAAGAAAGAAAGATTGCTTCCTGTTGCTTTCTACTTCGCCATTTCCCCAGAATTCTCTGTCTCCTCCAAAGCTTTTAAGAGTATAAAGGGGTCTTCAGACCCAAAAGATGATAAACACTATTTTTAAAAGAGCAAATCAACAAACTAGAGTGTATTACAAAATGAGAAAAGACTGTGGCTCAAGTCTGAATTTTACACTTTAAAGCAATCAAGAGTCTCCTTCTATATTATTATGAAAAGTTAAGAGGCTACAAAGATAGAGGACATAGGAATATAAAGGTTTTTGCAGGGTCTGTTAACATCCAGAACATTTTATGTAGTTGCTAATGAAATTAAATATTCTATAATAATAACTTTGCTAGAAATACAAATATAAGGAAATAGTATATGATTGATTACCTGTTTATAAAACAAGTAAGATATGCAAAAGTCTATTTTACATCAGAATATTTGTGTTATATAAATGCCCTACTGAAGACAGGAGTGGTAGTGCATGTCCATGGTTCCAGCACTTGGAAAGGCTAAGGAACAAAGTTAGCTTGAAGTTAGAATATGAGCCCAACCTGAGCTGCATAGTGAGACTCAAACAGCAAAACAAAAGATGCTTCATTTCAACCAATAACCTTACAGTAATTAGTTCTATAACATTTAACACTGTAGGTACAAATCAAAGAGGAACTTTTTATAGAGGTGGTAGTAAAATTTCAGATTCAATCATTAACATAGGAAAGTAATCTAAAAAGGAGCACAGGCATCGCTAAAAAAAAGTAACAACAAAATATGTAGAAATCCAAGTATGAGAGACACGGTCCTATGTATGTTGCTAGGTGGTCCAAGAATAAAGAGTCTTGGGCTACTCGCTGGCATTTGTTACAGAAAAGAAAGCAGTTTAGGATGCGGCTATATTTCCCTCTGAGACAAAGCAGCTTTAATGATTGCTATAAAATGACAGACTGAAGCATTCCACAGCACTCCATAAATACGTATAATTTGTGTATTTGTTTAAAATAAAGATAGTGAATTTACTAAATGTATTGTTTCTCCATGACAAACCCATGTTGTGCAAAGCATCAATTCAACTCTTCATATGACCCTTATGAGACTTGGTAAATATGCTGGTGTGCAGATTGCTGGGCTATGCAGTGACTAATGAAGCAATTTTTCTCTGATCTAGAAGTCTAAAGTCTTCTTTTATTACCTATGAAGTAGTGACAGGCCACTTGATTACCATGCAAATAGGATAAAATCATATACCTGACATAACATTTTATTCACTATACCAACTAAAACCATGGTGTCTTTACCCACTCATTTAAGAATGCCTAATATTGCTCACAGCAAAAGGTATGTATTAATCTCACCAATATAGATACAATTAAAAACAATCTCACACTGTTGATAATATGTAATGAACAACTATAACAATTTAACTTGTGAAAGTGCTTATTTAGTGAATTTTCCTATTTGAGAAGTAGATGGAAGATTGTATATCTCTGAGTGAATTTCTAAGGGAGCACGTGGGAAAATTTTAGAATTATTACAACTGCAATCCTCAAGTATTTTATTAGTAGTTAATTACACATAGTTAGGTCTTAAGAAGTAGGTACTCAGAAGAATGATTTTAAGGACCAGGTGTGGTGACATAAATCTTTAATTAAACCCAGCTAGGAAGGAAAAAGTAGAATTGAGGATGTGAAGTCAGAGTGCGCAAAAATTAGTAAGACTCTCTCTCAGATACAAGTTAGGAATTGTGGCACATGACTATTATTATCATGGCAACTCCAGAAACAGAGGTAAGAGGTTCTTGGTCCAGTGCTAGCTGTACTAAGTTTGAGGCCCTATTTGAAGAAAAAACTAAAAGCAAAAGGTTAAGAGTTGTGATTCAGATGGTAGAGAGCAGGGCCCAGAGTTCAATCCCTAGAACTGACAGAGGGAATTTATTTTCTTCCATTATAATAAAAATCAGCCACAGAAAGAAACTACAGTGTTAAAACATACAAGATTTTTAAAGTTAATATCTCTTTTAAAATATACCTACCAGTGGATTGTGGTAGTATGAACCTGTAATCCCAGCATTCTGAAGGCCAGGGTAAGAGGATTAAAGTTCAAGGCCAGCCTGAACCACATACTAGGAAGGAGGGTGGGAGAAGCTACTTGCAGCAAGTAGAGAGGCAAGGAAGACAGGAAAAAGAGAGGGTGAGAGGAAAAGGAGAGGGAAAAAGGAAAAGGAGAGAAGAGGGGAAAAGAGGGAAGAGGAGGGGGAAAGAGGTGAAAGAGAAAGGTGGAAGAGGAAAGGAGATTCAACTGATTTGCAGATGAAAGGTAAGCCAATCCATTAGGCAAATTTCTATTCTATTTTTGTCATTTACTTTGCAATTTTGCTAGAAATGACATTCTAGTCGCTTTTCAGTCATTCTACTTTTATTTCATATAAGCCAGCAATCACTGATCCAAAATACAGGAAAGAAGAGCTGCAAGTAGATTCTCCCCACCTTCTTTCTAATATGTGGTTCAGGCTGGCCTTGAACTTTAATCCTCTGCCTTGGCCTCCAGAGTGCTGGGATTACAGGTGTATTCTACCACAATCCACTGGTAGGTAGGGTACATTTTAAAAGATATTAACTTAAAAATCATGTATGTTTTAACACTGTAGTTTCTTTTTTTATTATAATCAAATCTCTCTCTCTCTCTGTATATATATATATATATATATATATATATATATATATATATATATATATATATATATATATATATATATATATATATATATATATATATATATATATATACTGCCCCATGAGGGCAATAAGCAAAAATAGAAAAATAAGGAAAAGCCGGGCGCTGGTGGCTCACGCCTGTAATCCTAGCTACTCAGGAGGCTGAGATCTGAGGATCGCGGTTCAAAGCCAAGCCGGGCAGAAGAGACTGTGAGACTCCGATCTCCAATAAACCACCAGAAAACCGGAAGTGGCGCTGTAGCTCAAGTGGTAGAGCGCTCGCCTTGAGCTGAAGAGCTGAGGGACAGTGCCCAGGCCCAGAGTTCAAGCCCCACGGCCGACAAAAAAAAAAAAAAAAGAAAGAAAAATAAGGAAAGAACACAGCCTTAGAGTTAAGAGCATGCTTGGGCTCTGAGTTGGTGAGATCTGGGTTGGACATAATATTTTTCTTTGGAAATTAATATACAATTAGGAAGCATCATAAAAAATGAAATACTAGTCAAGAAATGATAAAGAAAAAATAACTTGGAACCTTATTTCATTCCATTCATGTGAACAATAGCTACTATTTATTTTCTAGAAATATACTTATAATTTTTAAAAACTTTCTAATCCAAAAAAAGCACGATACCACCAAAGAAAAGATAGACAAATTGAGCTAGATGAAAATTAAAATGACTAAAATAGTTTTTGGTTTATTCCCTTTTGTCACTGTTTTTTATTTCTTTACCCCTTATCTTACATATGTTTATTTGATTTGGGGATGGGAAGGTGAATCACAGGAACAGTGGGACAAAGGGTGAACCAACTTAGCAGTGATACTCACTAGACACTATGTTGGAAATGAACTTTACACCTTGTGGGCGAGGGAGATCGGAGGGGAAGAAGTGACAGAAAAGGAGGGAGAGGGTAACCTTGTTCAGAAAGAAATGTACTCATTACCTGAGTTAAGTAACTGTAACTCCTCTGTACATCACCTTTACAATAAAATTTAAAATAAAAATTATTTCATTTTTTATTCAATGCTTTAATGCTTTCATCTATGTAGAATACATTTGGTGAATGTGTGAATTAAGGTTCTAAGTTATTAAAACCAACATTATTTCTTGAATAGTTGTTTGCTTGGTTGTGTATTTAATTATTATGTAAGTATGTATTTGTGTCTGAATGAGATCCTTTTTGTTTCCAGGCTAGAAACAAAAATGGCAGGCTATTCCTCTGAATTTACTAGTATACTGCCATATTAAGATCTGCATTAATCGGTTATAGAGCAACCAAACTTATTAGCCATCATAATTTGACTATTACTAAATAATTCTGATACTATACCAGAAAAAATTGTGTTTGCATTTTGACTATCATTACATAAAATTTGTAAATTACCTAGGGAAAACGAATTCCTTCATAATAATAAATATAACCACTGGTAAAATGATGCTAAGAAAGGCTCAGAATGTGTTATCTTGTTTAGTATAATCTCTCTTTATAAACAATAATTAGAATAAGTAAAAATTAAAGCCAGTGTAAAAAAGGCATTATTTATAGCAAATCTATATTTCCTATAATTCTAAATATATTAAATGTATTTAAATATGTCACCTATCTTACTAATGTATAAATTAGCCAAATTGGGTGGTAGATATTCAGTCTTACATAAAAATTGTATTGTACAACTACTATTCTCTTGGTGTTATATTTAAAATTTAACTCGTAGTTTAAAATTTTATTTTATTATTTTGCTGGTTCTGGGACTTGAACTCAAGACCTGGGAACTCTAAGCTCTAAGCTTCTTCTGCTCAAGACTAGTGCTCTACCATTGGGCCTACAGCACCACTTCTGGCTTTTTCTGTGTAGTTTACTGGAGATAAGAGTCTCAGACTTTCCTGCCCAACCTGGCTTCAAACCATGAACCTCATCAGCCTCCTGAGTAGCTAGGATTACAGATGTGAGCCACTGGCACCATAAAAATTCATTAAAAAAAGTATGCAATCACAATTTGTATATAAAGTAAGATCTCAATATAGCAAAAAGAGGATTCATGAATCTTTTAAAAATATTAATACCAATAAGAATTTTAGCCGGGCGCCAATGGCTCATGCCTGTAATCCTAGCTACTCAGGAGGCTGATATCTGAGGATCACGGTACAAAGCCAGCCTAGGCAGGAAAGTCAGAGAGACTCTTATCTCCAATAAACAACTAGAAAACCAGAAGTGGCACTGTGGCTCAAGTGGTAGAGTGCTAGCCTTGAGCTGAAGAGTGCAGGGACAGCTCCCAGGTCCAGAGTTCAAGCCCCACAACCGAAAAGAAAAAAAAAAAAAGAATTTTAAAAGACGATGTAAAAATGCTAATAAAAGACACACTAACTTAGAAGTATTAGCCCTGTTTAGATATTGCTAAGAAAAACACTTAACATATATTAATAACTCAATATAATATAATTAGACATCAAGGTAGTCTACAAGAATACTTAGACAGTTTTAACTGTTTTTTCTGCAAATTTTAGTCTTTACTGGAGAAGGCTAAATCAAATTCAATTACACTAAAGTATAAACATAATAGATTTTATGATATATCTTTCCAACTTAAATTGTTTTCAGATTTTTAAAGACATGAACTATTGTAGTTTACAACAAAATTCACCCTGTTATAGTATGTATTTGATGAATTATACAAATGCATATAGTCATGGAACCAACATTTACAGTTTTATTTTGTTTTTATTTTCTTTTTTGAGACAGCTCTTGCTATATAATCCAGACTGGCCTTTAGCTTATAGTCCTCTTTTCTCATCCTCCCAATTGCTGACTAGTATTTTTAATTACCTCAGTTCTTTAATTTGGGGTAATAACCAGAAGTTTATTTTCTTTCTTTCCCTGATACCATTTCAGTCCTTTAGTTCATTGATATATAGACTTTAACTGCAAATAAATATGACTCATCTAACATTTATCCTTTGGGGAGATAACACATTTAAAAATAAAGCCTACATTGATACAGTGCATATAAGTCCTGTATAACATTTGATTTTTTACAAATCACATATATTTGAAGAAAAAACTTATATAGACTAAAGAACTAGTGAGCCAATTTCCCAGAATTCCTATTTTATTTCCTGAGAATCCTTATCTATATTGATGTTTCATGGTCAAAATTCACATTATCAAGGTAGAAAGAATAAAATGAAGATTTCTACGGAGACACACCCTTTAAATGATAAGTTTTACCAGTGACTTCAATTTCAGATTTTTCACTGCTTTGTCTCTGGGTACACTGATGAGCTTAGCTTTTCCTATTACTTCCCTCTACAGTTACACAAATAATCATTTACCTAATAGCTGTGTGTTTTAAAATGTTTCAGCTATACTCTTCTATCTATACAGACAAACTATCTTGACTTAAAAGGTATGACACTCCCTAGGAATGATCATATTGCCCAAATTAGCTTACTGTTGTAAAAAGAAGATAAAAACATATCAAAAAATTTATCCCACCTCTTTTTTAGTCCTGTAATTATCATATGAAACTTTGATTTCTTTGCCATCTAATTTATTTATCTAGGGAAGTCAAATACAATGTTCAGGCTACATATTTAAGTGTTGAGTGGTTGTGCTTTACTACACAACAAGTAAAAGCTTGTAATGAAAAATATGGAAGCAAAAATCATGGCAAACTTTATTTAGACTTCAATGCTTTTAAATATAAACATTTTTCCCTGCCTTGGGTAAAATATAAAAGTAGTTCATAGGCCCCAAACTTTGTACTAATGGTTACTGTGAAGTACTACTTAATTGAAAGAGTCTTAATTAAATATGCCCCAACCAAAAACCTTCACCAAATTGCATTTGCCACCAAATGACTAACAAGTACACAACAGTTGGAAACTGTCAAAATATTTTACAGCTCAATTATAATTACCAACCAAGTCTAAACATGCCCTGAGTGGGCGTTAACCACATTTTGGGGGATTCAACACATTAAGCAGCAGTTACTTTTTTGTGGTCTCTAATTTAAACATTTACAACTCTTGAATAACTCCAATGATTTTTATTGTCTTCAGCAAAACAAAATAGCAAAACAATAATATGAGATATAATAATTTATCATTCTTGCAGATTCACCAGCAGGAAGAGCCTTTAAAAGATTATTTGGCTAATCTTTATTATACTTGATTATAACTAAAGATAATATTAGGTTTTTGAGTGGTAAATGTATAAGTTGTTTATAAAATGAATAAATTCTGTGGTTATTGGTCTTGGAAAATGTATCAAGGGATCCTAAGACATAAATATTTTCTTGTTGTTCTTATCACAATAGATGTAGCCAAAAACAAATGGGAAGGTGTGATCAGGGTAAAGTGTCAATATGGAAGTACAGCTGGTGAGTTTCCAGAGTAGCGAATGTAGACATCGCTTGCCATTTGAAGTAGGACAGCATCCAGACTCTCTTCCTTTCTAACCAGAAAGTGTACAGCTTGAGGCTTTGTGCTTAGCCACAAAGAGTATTTCTTACCAATAGAAAAGAAATAGGTTACTCCTCCCACTAGGTAACACGTCCATCCATTCTCTAGAGTTTTTATAGTTGAGAACAGAAACCAAATATACTATGAAATATATAAACTTCGTTTTTCTGGGTTTTCATTTATATTTTTCCCAAGAGGTATCAATCAATAGAGGTTATTTAAAAAGCAGATGAACAAAATATTTAGAATAATAGAGTGTTTCACATTTCAAATGATGTTATATTTCAATTTAACGTTAAATGTTGAAGTGCATTATTTAATCATGGATTCTAATTGGATCTTGGTTTAAATTATATCTGTGGGCTAAGGAGAAATTTTTTTTAAGAGAGTTAAATTTAAGGTTCTAGGTGGTTCTTGAAAGAACCATAACCATTAAATGGATATTTATAACTGAAATTATGATTTATGATTATGCCCATGTAGTCAAAATAGCTGAGTGAGTCAGGTGTTAATAGGAGAAACATTAAAAAGAAATTTCAAACCAATTTTTTGAGCACTACACTTTCTTAAACAGTATTTTTAAGCAATATGGTTAACACCTACCTAGGTCATGCTCAGATTTGGTTGGCATTACATTGAATATGTGGACACAACGTTTGTGGAAAAATTTAAAGTGTACATTTCCACAAGAGTATTTAAACTGTCTCCAACTTTTTGTTGCATGCTAGTATCTGGGATAAAAAGCAAAAAAATACATTACAATAGATATATGTTTATTTATTACATCTGTACAACTGTACATAATAAATCATATACCTCAAATGGAAGGTAAAGATGAAATTAAAGATTCATTTTTATAATGAGATGCTTTTTACTTGTTATAAAAAAGGAAACGTTTGAAACAGGTTTAACAATCTCTGAAATCTTGGTTTAATAATTTGAAGGTTGAATTCTGATGAATTTGTGTGTGTGTGTGTGTGTGTGTGTGTGTGTGTGTGTGTGTGTGTGTGTATGTGTGTGTGTGTGTGTGTGTGTGTGTGTGTGTGTGTGTGTGTGTACATACCCATAGTGAGATTTGAACGTAGGGTCTGGACACTGTCTCTTAGCCTTTTCACTCAAGGTTAGGATTCTAAAACATGAGCCATAGTTCCACTTCCTTGAAGGCTAAGTTCTAAGTTTACTTTTTTTTTTTTTAAATTTTTTTGGCAGTTAAGGGCTTGAACTCAGGGCTTTCTACCATTTGAACTACGCCTCCAGCCCTTCTAACAGGGTAACCAGAGATTATGACCCTCCTACCTATACCTCCTCTCAAGTAGCAAGATTACATTACAGTTATGGAGCATCACACTTGGTTGATTTGTTGATTTGGGGAGGGGGGGGGGAGAGGGGAATGGCTTACTAACTTTTTGCCACGGCTAGCTTTTGAGTTTTAATCTTCCGGATCTCCACCTCCTGAATAGCTAAAATCATAGGCAAATACACCACCAAATCCAGCTAACAAGTACATTTTCATATCTGGTTTGAATACTTATCATAGTAGAAAGAGATATATCACAAAGATATATAAATCAAAATGCAAAATGTATATTATTGGTTTTGTTCACTCAAGTAAGGTATTCTTTCTGTTGTTGTTGAGACTCAGCTAGAAAATTTCTATTCCCTTGATGTCAGTTACAAAAGAATTAATAATTGCATTTTAAGTCAAACTAGAACATTCTGTTTTCAGGTTCTTAATCTGTAGATAAGACAGTTTTTATAGGTGACAAACTATTTTTAGCAACAAAATAATATGATGGAAATATTCCTGCAGCCATTGCCACAGGCAGATGATCCAAACATGCGTTTTCATGTCTGCTTCTTCTAAGGAAGTAGGCAAAGCTTGTTAATATTCACTCTTACCTTGTAGGTAAGGAATACCTTGCCATAGTTCTGGCCAGTGTAAGCAGAAGTTTATGTATTTACATAAGTGAAAACCCATCAGAAATGTAGCTTAAGATGTAGCTTAAGTTAATGTTTAATACAAGTGTTTTTTGGGGGAAATCAAAACATTTCAGATTCTACTCTGCAACAAACACTGATTATAAGTTTTGGTGTGGTATCAAAGGAGAACATTGACCACTGTCTAAAAGACTTAAATGGAAAGCTTCTTCTCTTCTCTCTCCTCTTTTCTTCAATGGTTTTTATATAAGTGTAGGGTTAAAAAAAACACATATACCACATACAAGTAAGTTGTCACCTCTAATTCAAAACTTTCACATTTTTCACAGGAAACTTTCTAACCATTAACAAGAAAAATGACCCTCATGATCTATCTTCAGCAGCATATTAAATCTTAGTAAAGTTTAATTTCTTCCTTAATTTCAGATTAAAGTATGAAGATACAAATTTGAGTATTATTTCTACCTCAACTCACTACTGTCTTGAGCATTCCTTGGGGTCACACATCTCATGTTGGAAGTCGCTGTTTTAAATAATACAAAGGGTTAGATATTTCTAATAAAAGGCTTATGACAATCCTAGAACTTACTATTATCTACATTTTAAAGATAGATACTATATAAACATATAGTCATAATTTATTTTGTGATCACTGTACTATTTTAAGAGTTGGGTATATTTTTATAGTATGGAAATATTTTATTCATTTGTATTAAACATGCATATGTTTAAACTACATGGTATCTACCAATTGCTTTAAAAAGTATAAATTGTGGGGTGCCGGTGGCTCATGCCTATAATTCTAGTAACTCAGGAGGCTCGGGCTGAGATCTGAGGATCACGGTTTGAAGCCAGCCCAGGCAGAAAAGTCCCCATGAAACTCTTATCTCCAGTTAACTACTCAAAAACCGGAAGTAGAACTGTGGCTCAAAGTGATAGAGCTCTAACCTTGAGCAAAATTGCTCAGGGACAGTGCCCAAGCCCTGAGTTCAAGTCCCACAACTGAAAACAAAAAAACCATCAACAACAAAAAAGATATAAATTTTTACAATGTAATATGCAAACTTCCAGGCGGTTGATAATGTTGTATTTTTGCATGCTGTGCTTCATTAAAATAGATTTAATATGCAGCAGTCTTAAGGGAATCTTTAATTCTTATAATTAAAAAATTAATAATACTATCTTTTGACACAGACATTAGTAAGTCATTACAAATCTTCAAAAACTAATTTTATTCCTCCTAGGAAAGGTGTCCATGGATGCAAAGCAAAGAAAGAAATGGTCCTCTGTACTGATGAATTCCTAAACAACTACTGAGACACAGCACAATGAGGGAGAAAAACAGAGAAGGAAGTGAGATCAGCAAATTCCTAACAAGTGTTATTTAACAGATGAAATGACTACCACCAAAGCCCTCCATATACACAAAATCTAAACTTTGTGTCTGCAAATGCATGTCTAGCTTAATATGAATTATTTCTAAGGTACCAAAAAAAATAGACAAGTCTAAGGGCACCAGTGGCTTGAATATTATGTACTGTATAGGCTCCTGCCTATAATCCTAGCTACTCAGGAGGCTGAGATCTGAGGATTGAGGTGAGGACTGTGGTTTGAAGCCAGCCCTGGTAGACAAATCCAAGAGACTCTTATCGCCAATTAATTAGCAAAGAAAGCTAGAAATGGAGGTGTAGCTAAAGTGGTAGAGTGCCAGCCATAGGTGATGAAAAAGCTAAGCAAGAGCTCAAGGCCTTGATTTCAAGCCCTAGTACTGGCACAAAGAAGAAAAAGTATGAAGTTTAGCACTATTGTCAGAAACTAGGATAAAAATAGATATGAGAGTAACAATTAACAGTTCTAGAAGTCTAGGGTTTCAGGACCTTTAATGATCTTAAAAAGTATTGGAGACAGCTGGGCTGGGAAGGTGGCTCAGTGGTAGAGTGCTTGCCTTGTATGCATGAGGCCCTGGGTTCAATTCCTCAGCAACACATAAGCAGAAAAAGCCCAAACTGGCGCTGTGGCTCAAGTGGTAGAGCTGTAGAGCTCAGGGACAGTGCCCAGGCCCAGAGCTCAGGCCCCACGACCGACCAAAAAAAAAAAAAAAGTTGGAGACTCCAAAGAATATTTGTATGTGTGGGTGTACCTAGTGACATTTACTATATTAAAAATTAAAACCTAAAAGTTTTTGTAATAAGTGCATTTAAAAACAGGAATAAATTTTACACGTTTATATAAGTGAAACATTTCTTTTTTCTTTTCTTTCTTTTTTTTTTTTTTGCCAGTCCTGGGTTTGAACTCAGGGTATAGGCACTGTCCCTGAGCTTCTTTTTGCTCAAGGCTTGCACTCTACCACTTGAGCCATAGCACCTCTTCCGGCTTATTCTGTTTATGTGGTACTGAGGAATTGAACCCAGGGCTTCATGCATGCGAGGTAAGCACTCTACCACTAAGCCACCTTCCCAGCCCAGTGACATATTTCTATAAAATTAATTACATTCCCTCCTTAAAAAAAAGTGTGAAGAGTAAAACTGCTTTATTTTTTTTTTTATAAATCTTTTCACTGTCTGGTTTTATAGAAAAGAGCCAGATTCTCAGATCTGTTCCTATTTTCAACTTTCTGTGATGTGGTAGTTTGGCTGAAATAGTGAATAAAATCTAGCACACAAAAATACAGGAAGTTTTCAAACAATGGTGAGTATTCTCTAGTACATCAAATCTCAATAGCAGTGGTTTCTTAATGGTTTGTTGGGATGTATGATTTGAAACTACATCTGTGAACTTTTTAAACTCAGTTACATTAACATTCATTGATCTATCTTTCATTTTGAGTCTCTTCCCCCTGATTAATCATAATTGTGATAACATATAAAACTGGTCACTTGGAAAATAGATTCCTTCAATTACACAGATCTTCTAAGTGTTGACACATTTCATTTTATAATGTTAGAAAATTCCTAATATATCACCAATATCTTCAGAGATGTCTTTAAAAGTATTGGGGAAGCTGGGTGCTGTGGCCAGCTTTGATAGGAGTGCTTGTCCAAGGTTCTGGATTTGATCTCCAACACAGGGAGATAAAAGTAACAAACAACATAACCCAGTAGTACAGCACATCATAGAATTATGAGTTGTCTACCCTTGTGATCAGAGAACTAACTAGGAGCTATGGTTCACTCAATATTCCATATTGCTAGCCTAAAAAGGATCAAATTTAAAATTTGAAGTATGGTTTCTATTGAATGCATTGGTATCATCATGAAGTTAAAATAATCATAAACTATGTCCCTTGTAAGTTGTGAACCTTCTCTTTTGAAAAAATATCTTCAAAGCTTTTTAAAAAATGTTATCTTTCTTCCCTAATCTTTATACAAGCTAAATATCTGAGTACTGTGGAAACAAAAACAAATCCGTCAATGGCAAGAACCATGAAACTATTTTTTCTTTTTGAACTCTTATTAAGCCTACCTATCTCCCCCAAGGTTTTGAAAGTTACTAAGGAGGGTTAGAATGATTTTAAGTGAACTAAGGTTTTTTTCAGTCAGAATCTAGAACAAATTATTAGAACAGCTAGAAAAATAATATTAATAGCAGTATCGCACTTAGTATTTTCAGAACTTTTCTTAGTATGCATTCTAATGAGTTAAGTACTATTATCCTTACTTTATAGATTAGCATTCTGAAGGACAGAGAGGTTAAAAAAATTGCTCTAGTTGTTAAAAGTCATACTCTGTGCAAAATATTTGTAAGACAAGTATAATTTAAACTGATTTGCTCAATTAAAATATACTGAGCCACTGTTAAATATAAATATGCTTTTAATTCATCTAAATCCTGCATTCCCAGTTAATATCTTATAGGAGGATTCTGACATTTTTACCTTGTACCTTAAAACCTATAATGCTTTTAAGGACAGAGAGATGATAAAAGTGGGACGAACTCTTTAGCTATTATGCTTATTTTACCATGCTACTACAAGCAACAATATGCATTTTTTTTCACTCCTCAAAAATTAACTGAAAATCACTGCATGTAAGAATTGGCTGGTGGCTCATGCCTGTAATCTGACCTACTAATGAGGCTGAGATCTGAGGATCATAGCTCAAAGCCAGCCCAGTCAGGAAGGTCCGTGAAACTCTTATCTCCAATAAACCACTAGAAAACCGGAAGTGGTGCTGTAACTCAAGTGGTAGAGCATTAGCCTTGAGCTGAAGAGCTGAGGGACAGAATTCAGGCCTATAGTTCAAGCTCCACGACCGACCCCCGCCCCCCCACCAAAAAAATAAATTGACAATCTGCTGAGTTTCTTGCTTTTCTAAAAATTTGTTCTACATTCTGACTGGAAAGAGCTCAGTTCATTTAAAATCTTTACAACCCTCCTTAGTAACTTTCAAAGCCTTGGGGTGAGGTATGTAGACTTAATAAAGATTCAAAAAGAAAAAATGGAAAAAATGGTTTCATGGTTTATATGGAGTTTATAACACTTTTTAATCAAGAAGAATTTAAGTGGTGTAAGATTTCATTTTAAAAATACATGATGATTATTTAAGTCACAAAAGACTAAGACAGTTTGGCAAGCTAACAGCTCTCTAAGCTACTTTTGAGAGAGGACTCTTTAAAGTTAAACTCAGTGGGATTAATGTGCATGAACACTAATTAGTTCAATTATATTAGTTATGAAATATGTAAACTTAGTTATAGGTATAAAGACATGTTACTCATTATTTGGTACAGGTTATGTTTTAAATTGGTTTCTCCCCTATATATTTGTCATTCCACTAGACAAATTGTCTACTTCTAAATTAGTATTTTCCAAATATATCAACTATCAGAATGAACTGGAGTAGGGAAATAAATTTGGAGTGGTACTTGGATAAAATACAGATTTTTTTTTGGCCCCACCCTCGGAAATTCTCACTCAATAGGAAAAGAGGTAGGCCCCAGGTGATTATGAAGACAGTAGATCATAGTTCTTTAATTTCTTTTCTTTTTTTTTTTTTTTTTTTTGGTCGGTCATGGATCCTAACCTCTGTGCCTGGGTGCTGTCCCTCAGCTCTTTAGCTCAAGGTTAGTGCTCTACCATTGAGCCACAGCACCACTTCTGGCTTTTTCTGCTTATGTGGTGCCAAGGAATTGAACCCAGAGCCTCATGCATGCAAGGCAAGTACTCTACTACTGAGCCACCTTCCCAGCTGGTCATAGTTCTTTTTTTTTTTTTTTTTTTTTTTTAAATTTTTGGTTCTGGTCATGGGGCCTGAACTCTGGGCCCAGGCGTTGTCCCTCAGCTCTTCAGCTCAAGGCTAGTGCTCTACCACGTGAGCCACAGAGCCATTTGCAGCTTTTTTCTTTTTGCTTATGTGGTGCTGAGGAATTGAACCCAGGGCCTCATGCATGCAAGGCAAGTGCTCTACCACCACTGAGCCACCTTCCCAGCTCTCATAGTTTATTTTTGAATGTTTACATTTTCAACCTTCTGATCCCAAACAAAATTTTCCTCTCAGTACCTGGAGAAACAATTCTACAATTTCCACTCAGTTTCTACTTTTACAAGTCTTTCAGCAAACTCTTAGCTTATCTCTGCTTAGTACAAATATGATCTACATCTACAGCACTGAATTCAACTCTTCTTAGGCAAATATTTAATATACACATAGCAAAAATATATTAAAGCACTATTAAGTATGAGGCACTGTCACAGGCCCTTATGATATATCAATGATATATCAAGTAAACAAAATAAATTCCTGATCGTAAATGAACAATTTTTAAGTGCACATGAAACTTACTAAGACAATCATATTCAAAACTATAAAACTCTAAAAATATATTATAAACCAAACTATAAAGCAATAGATTTAAAAGAAATATATTCTCTAAATTAGAAACTAAGAAGACATTCTTCAAATTCCCAAATATTTGCAATGAAATAACTTATGACTCGAAAGTTTAAAAAGTCTGAATCTTTATAATAAAAAGCTTTACAATAAAAAGTGTTTACAATTAAAAAGTGTTGGAAAAAAAGTTTAAAAAATTAGGAGGTTCTGAACTAGAAAAAAATTAAAACACAAAACTCATAAGCTATAGAGTTAAAACAATACTTACCAGGCCAAACATAGCAATTAACCCCTTTCTCAGGAATAAAAGTTCAACATCTTTAATTCTTTTCAATACTCATTCAATCATTCATTCATTCACCAGAAATTAATTACCTTAGCCTCTCTTTTAACAAATTAAGATAAAGGGGAAAAATAAATATCAGAGCAGTCAGTCAAACAGAAATACAAAAAAGAGAGAAAAATCAATGAACTGAACAGGTCTTGAGATCAATCAAGTTGATAGGCTTCTAGCCTGACAGATCAGGAGGAGAATAAGAGAGATAAAACACAACTTACTAATATCAGGATTGAGATTGTAGTACAGTGGTAGAGCACTTGTCCACCATACTTAAAGCCCTAGCTTGATTCTCAGTATGGCAAAACAAACAAAACAGCAACAATAACAAAAACACCAAACCAAATTACTGGTATCAAAATAACAGATATAATATCAATGTAGATTCCACAGATAGTAAAGATATTTAAGAAAATTATGAATGATTTTATGTCAGTAATTTTCACAACTGAGATGAATGGGAAATTTTCCTAGAAAGTCACAAACTACCAAAGCTCTCAGTAAGAAACAAATGGGACTGAAAGTGTAGTTTCATCAAGAATGCCTACCTAAGCATGCTTTAGGCTCAGGATTGATCCTCAGCACTGCTAAGAGAGAGGCTGGTGGGGTTGGGGAGAAAGATGAGGAGGAGCAGGAAGAGGAAAAGAAATTACTTCATAGCTCTGTATCTATTATGGCAGAATAACTTGTGGCTGAAAATTTTACTCCAAGAAAACCTCAAGGCTATATGATTTGGTTGATTCATTGTCCCAAATCTTTAAGAAATTTGTTCAAACTAGGGAATATCTAGAACAATGATTTTAGAAACATTACTTCTAGGTTTATCTGTGTGGATGCTTTCAGAGGAAATTGTCAAGTGACTTGGAATACTGAGCAAGGAAGATCTGCTCTCACTGCTGGCAGGCACCATACAATTTACTGGGAGCTCAGATAGAATGAAAAAGGTTCTATCTCGGTACTGGGACACAGGCTTGTCTTGCCCTTGATCAGACCTCCAGACTTTGGCTTTTGGACTAAAGAGTTATCCATGAGTTCCTCAAGTTCTCAAGCGTTTGAAAATTACATGATCAGTTTCCTTGTTTTTGCAGCTTTTTGATGTGGACAGAATAAGCTGCCAACATTATAAGAGCTTTTAGTTTTATCTCTGATGTTGGATTCTTCTGTTCTCATCCATCTACCCATCCACCTATCCACCTACTACCTACCTACCTACCTACCTACCTACCTACCTACCTACCTACCTACCTACCTTCCTACCTGCATTTTCTACTGGTTCTGTCTTTTATGAAGAATTCTAACACAGAAGTAATACTTCTCAATTAATTCTAGGACCCCAGTATTCCAAAGTCACACAAAACAAAGCTAATACAGAAAGATAAATCTCTATACAGTACTACTCATGACAAATGTAAAAACTTAGCAAAGTAACTCTAACTATATATTAAAAAGATGATTCACCATAACCAAATGGGATTTATCCCAGGAATTCATAATTGATATCACAATAAAAGGAAAATTCTTATACTCTGGGATAAAGGAAATTAGTGATAAATTCTTAATATCTTTGTCTTTCATTAGGCTACTTTACAATTCAGTATAACAAGCTTCTCAATCTTGACACTTCTGACATTGAGGTGGGATGATTCTCTCTCTTATGGGGGTCGGGCTTTATAGGATGTTTATTAGCATCCTTGGGCCCTTCCCAGTAGCTGCAACAACACTTTTTTTCTTCCAGTGGGACAACAAGAGGTATTTACAAATACTGTCTAATTCCCTGGAGACAAAAATCTTTCATCAGGAACTACTGTGATAGAGAAAAAAGTTAAATTTCAGGAAATAACAATGCAAAAATTAATCTGTATAAACAGGAAAGAAAATGTGATCTAATAGAAAGTTATTCCTCTACCTTCCAAAGTACCATCCAAAGGTCAGTTTTGCATTAATTCTTAAATTATTTCAAGACACTCATTAAATGGACTGTGGCAATATTTCTTTTTACTCAGTTAAAAAAACAAAAGAGTGTAGGGTTGGGGCTGGGGTGGCTCAAGTGGTAGAGGTCTTGGCAAACATGCCATGGGTTTAATCCCCAGGGCTGGGGGCGAGAGAAGTTTTAAGTCTTTGACAATTTGTTAGAAGAAGAAGAAGAAGAAGAAGAAGAAGAAGAAGAAGAAGAAGAAGAAGAAGAAGAAGAAGAAGAAGAAGAAGAAGAAGAAGAAGAAGAAGAAGAAGAAGAAGAAGAAGAAAAGAACAGAGAAGAAAGTTAAGAAAGTAATATAAGCAAAGTGAATTTGATCAAAGTACTTTATGTGCAGGCATGTAAATACCAAAGTAAAATTCCTTTGGTCAATTAATTGATGCCAATAAATTTTCAAGTCTATCAAACATGTTCATATTGTCTTTGAAAGAATCATGATAAAAACATATAAAAAACTATGTTCCAATCGAATAAGCAAAGCATAGTAAGGAGCCTAGACTTCCATTCTTGCTACATGGTTGAGAGACTCCCGGCAATGGTGGACTTCCACCTTCATCTAGCAGTAGTAAGAGAAAACTTACCCCTCCTTACTAAGGTAGTATAAGACCACTAGAAGAAATTCAGGACTTTCACTACCACCTAGTGGTGATGAGGTCAAAACATTGCTACAATACCAGTAGAGATGATATAAGCAGCAATAGGATTCCCATACCTCTCAGCTTAGGTATACAGGCAGCCTGTTAGGGAGCAGAAACTTTCATACCTGCCTAGCAAAGATGAAAACCCCACCCTCAGCCTAAGGTATTAGTGAATGCCAAGTGAGAAACATGGACTTACATGTCTATTGGGCAGTAATGAAGCAGTACCTCAAATCTGCCTGACATAACTGTGTCTAAGAAACCAAATAAAAACAGTGAAAACAAAAGGTTCCGGTAAGATCTAGACTCTCAGGCTTGGGGCATGGCTAAAGTGTTTGCCATAGCAAGTATCAGCCCATGAATACAAACTCTAGTACTGCCAAAAATAATAAAAACAAGAATCCCCAAACTCAAAAAAGAGTCTCAAAACCAGTCCACTGCATACAACTAGTTCTAGCCTAGCTGAGCTGCTCATCGGGATCTGGTGCCCTGTGACAAAGTATACTTACCTAACCTCACTGGGCAAAGACTGTCATCTGTCCTGCTTTCAGTGTGATAAATGTAGAAAGACACTGACCTCCCAGAGCCACGCGGTGCAAGAAGGCAAGCCCTACTGCAACCATCCAAGCTACTCTGCCATGTTTGGGTCCAAAGGCTTTGGATGGGGTGGAGCTGAGAGTCACACTTGCTAGCAGACCTAGATTGTGAAGATCCTATCCTCCGCTACCTGCCTGTCCAGAGAAGATACCAGGCCTTAACTTCCAGATACCCCTAGTTCCTGTTAGCCTTTGATGACTTCAGTAATACTACAGAATGTTTTCAAAGTCTTAAACCACAATAAAAACTTATCCAGATGTGTGAATAGCAAGTCATTACCAGAAAAATTTCAAAGGACAAAAAGACCAGTAAATGTCACATAAAAATAAAAGGGAAGAAAGAATTTTCTAATAACAATTTACCATCATAAAATGCTTCAATGCCAGTGGCTCATGTCTACAATCCCAACTATTCAGGAGGCTGAGATCTGAAGATCATGGTTTGAAGCCAGCCTAAGCAGACAAAACCCTTAAATCTTCAATTAACCAGCAAAAGTCTGGAATAGCAGGTATGGCTCAAGTGGTAGAGTGCCAGTCAAGGTGGAAAAAGTTGTAGCAAGAACATGAGGCCTGAAGTTCAAGCCTTAGTTAGTACTTGTACGAAATAAATAAATAAAAATTTAAAAAGGGGTAGAAGTGTTCAAAGGGGTGACATTGACCAAGATGCATAGTATTCATAAAATGCTTTCTTGAATGTTCTTTTGTACAACTAAAGCTAAAACATAAGATTTAAAAATAAAAATAAATAAATGAACCTTCAATGAATAGTTATAAATATGCCTGAAACATATGAAAAAAGTTTTAGCAAAAAAGTACATACACAAGTAGCTCAAGTAAAAACACCAATGAACAAGTCAATAACAGAATGTAGAAGACAGTGAAAATATCAGTGAATTTAAAAACTGAATATTATAAATTGTCCAATATAAACAGAAGAAAAAAAATACCTTGTGGGGGAAAAAGCAACCAAACCAAACTAAAGGAAAATTGTTTAAAAAGGAAAAAATAATCAGAAACAAATATTGCTGAAGGGCTCACTAAGGACTAAAATAAACCATTAGGAATTGGCAGTATGAAGACAACCTTAACAGAAAAGTTTCAAAGGCTAGAGATTAGATTGACAGATAAGAGGTCAGACTTTAGTAGACTAAGGGAAATAAAAATGAATACAGCCAACTTCTCTAGTAGGAGGCAGAAGAATGAGAAAGTAAATGAAGGGACACATGGATTCCAGGTATCAAGATTTGCTACTTACTTCTAAGATGGGCTGTCTTCAATAAATGTATAAGCTAACTGGTCACTGGTCAAGAACAAAAAAACAAAAAAACAAAAAACCCAAGCCACAAACTTGATGCAAGAAGTAGAGGATCAAATCAGGACTGAAGCCTTTAACTATATCAGAGATGGATCTAATATTCAAGTTGATGAGTGGGTCCTTAAGATAAAAAACAGTGACACTTCATTTGTTAAAACATAAGGCACATGGGGCTGAGAAGGTGGCTCAGTGGTAGAGCACTTGTCTTGCATGCATGAGTCCCTGGGTTCGATTCCTCAGCACCACATAAGCAGAAAAAAAAAAAGCCGGAAGTGGAACTATGGCTCACATGGTAGCACGCTAGCCTTGAGCTGAAGAGCTGAGGGACAGCGCCCAGGCCCAGAGTTCAGGCCCCACGACCGGACCCAAAAAAACCCAAAAACCAAAAAACAAAAACAACAACATAAGGCACAGAACATGAAATTACAAATCATAATTCATTTTCCTCAACAGAAATATACACATATATAGGTGTGTGTGTGTGTGTGTGTGTGTGTGTGTGTGTGTGTGTGTGTGTGTGTGTGTGTGTGTGTGTGTGTGTGTGTGGTGTGTATAATTTAACTTCATGTTTGTCCATAAGTTAAATACCATAAAATATTGGTAGGCATTAGGCATGTCTCTGTCTAAAATCATGTATATTATTACTCTTTTATACTCAAGAGTATCACAAGCCAGGATACTGTAAAGACACTGGCACATCCACAATAACTTGCACTATTCACAATAGTCAAGTTGTGGAAACAGCCCAAATGCCCGAAAATAGATGAATGGATCAAAAAAAATGTGGTATCTATACACAATGGAATTTTACACAGCGATTAGAAAGAATAATTATTATGTCACCTGCAGAGAAATAGATGGCCATAGAACAAGTCATATTAGGTGAGGTAAGCCAAGCTCAGAGAGACAAATCATACATGTTTTCTTTCATATGTGGAAGCTAGAACTAAAATACAGAGGAACATGATAAATTACAAAGAACTCTAGGCATTCATACACAATGAGACCAAGGAGGATACCTTAGGAGAGGAACACAAAGACGCAATGCCTATCTCATCATATAACATAATATTCATCGGAATAACCTCCAGGAAATGTTGAAATTTTTTTCCTCATTGTGTTTTTGTTTTCTTTTCTTTCTGTCTTGTTTATATATTTATCTGTCTTTGGGAGGGTAAGGGGGAACACAGAAATGGAGGGACAAATGTAGGTGAACAAATGCAGGTGAACAAATGCAGCAGTGGTATTCACTAGAGACTATGTTGAAAATGAACTACACAACTTGTAGGTGGAGATAGGAGGGGAAAACTGGGAGAGAGTGAGGGAAGGAGTGACATCATCCAGAAAGAAATGTACCCATTACCTGACTTATAACTGTAATCCATCTGTACACCATTATCACAACAACTATGAAAGAATTTTCAAAAAAGAAGGAACTAGAGATTTAGGGAGACAGAGGATAATTGTATTAGTATTATTATTTATGGTCACTTGGATAAGGTGCCTAAATAGCTTTTGGGATTGTAGCTAATACCCAATTGTCTTTACTTTTGCTCTTATGCAGACTGGAATTAGCCATCCCTTTCCTATCCTTGTGAGATCAACTCTATTCTATATTTACTGTGACTATTCATAGGAATTAAATAGTCTGGTATGGTCACAATAACAATATACAAATGGCCAAAATTTTTATGTGAAAAAATTTGCCAATATTATTTATAATCAAACTATTTCATACCTTGTTTCCACACTGTTTCACCCTTACGTATAATTATTATGTATTAAATTTTCTTAGAAGAGTGAAAGTCAAATTCTATCAAGTCAAAGGAATAGAATTGAAATTCTTCAAAGAATGTCTCTGCACTGAACCTCAATCTTTACTATATATATTTGTCATAAGACACTTTCTGCTCCTCTGTATTAGCTTGTACAAGCAGTCCCTCATGTTTTACAACATCATTTCTTTTTTTTTTTTTTTTCTTCTGTTAGTCGTGGGGCTTGAACTCTGGGCTTGGGTGCTGTCCCTGTGCTCTTCAGCTCAAGGCGAGCACTCTACCGCTTGAGCCACAACACCACTTCCAGTTTTCTAGTGGTTTTTATTGGAGATAAGAGTCTCATGGACTTTCCTGCCTGGGCTGGCTTTGAACCACAATCCTCAGATCTCAGCCTCCTGAGTAGCTAGGATTACAGGTGTGAGCCACTGGTGCCCGGCTACAACATCATTTCTTAAAGCATCAATCCTATAATTATAGTGCCTTTCTTCCTTCACTTTCAAATCAGTATTAAAAAAAAACAATTCTTGTGGCTGGGTATGTGGCTACACCAGGACCTGGTTTCAGTCCCAAGCACCATCAACCAACCAACCAAACAAAATAAATGGATCCAAGCTATCCAATCATAACATGCTGTGAATTTATGATCTTGAAAATATACATTTCAATACTGTAACATATTAGATTTTATTTGAATTTTACTTATATCAATAAAAGCTAACAATGATTTTTATTAATTTGATTAAAGCGCATGGAGGAAAAGGAGCAATTATGAATACATGGTTAATTTAGTTAAAAAAAAAAAGCCCTACCTTAGGTGAAGCAGAGAGATCTCTTCCTGCAGAAGCAAGCATGTTCTCATTTACCCCTCCTGTCTTTGGTGAAAGGACTGGTGGAGCCGGTGCCTTTCTTTTCACTCTCTTTTCAGTTTCCACTTCTTGAACCGTATTTGCCAAGTTATTTGGAGAAGTTGGTTTAGGTTCATAAAAAGGATTTGATCTAAATGCAAGAATAATTATTGTTAAGTGCCTTTAAAAAATAGTTTTTCAGTTAAAATAATAAAACATGTCCTGAAAATTACATTTTCCCCCAAATAAGTCCAAATGACTAAAGCTTAGCCCATTTCTAGCCATATTTAAACAAAATATCCCTTTATAAAATATTTAAAATAATTTAAAATATAGTTATGCTCAACTTGAACAATCATATACAGAGCTTTACAAAAATGTAATGTTAAAAAATGGTAAGGGTAAGCAAATTCAGTCACTGTATTAAATGTACACTATGTAAAAAATGAACTATGTAACTTGTGGATAGAGGCAGAAAGGGGGAAATGAGGGATGAACCAAGGAAGCAGTGTCACCGTTCAACAAGTATTATACTCATAACCTGACTTGTGCAGCTATAACCCCTTTGTACACCTACTTAATAATAACAATTTTGTTTTAAAAAGGCAACCCTATCTATTCCCTATCCCTATAGGAAAACAAGAAAGATGTGTAAATATCAATTTACTGAAATTTTCATGCTCCATTTCATTTTAAAATATCATTATTTCAGTCTTACACCTAAATGACGATGTAGCTAGTTAGAAAATTCTAGTTGTAAGTTAAATTATTTCAGTGCCTTGACAATATTAACCCATGGTCAACCTCATGTCGTTCTACTTAAGTTATCTTTTATTTGCAGTTACTGTTAAAGATCTCTTTATTTCTGGTTTGGGGCAATTTTACTAAGATGTGTCTAAACAAACTTCTAGTTTGTCCTATTTTCAAGCTTCTTATATTTCATGAGTTAGAAGATTTATATATTTTCTCACTTGTGATAAATTATGAGACTATTTCTCTAAATAATAAAAAGGAGTTATATAATTACTGATTAATACATTTAAAACACATGCATGATACAATGATAGTTTTAGTCATCAACTGACTGTATGTAAATAATGTGGCAGTCTCAAAAGATATATGAGTGCTGCTGAAGCTATCTTGGCTTGTCTAAGAATATGCTTGGTGGTTCATATGACATACTTAGCTAAAAAAGCAATGCATTAAACACATGCATAAACACAACTGTTTACTTAAATGGTACTTGATACTGGGAAAATTACTTAAGGAATTACCAATTTCTGTGTTCTGCTGATCATCTATAATATGAATAATCTGTTTCAGGATTCTGAATATTGGAAAATATTTAAATTCTCCCAATAATTTTTTTCTTCATACTATATACTTTAGTAATATATTAGTTACATGATTAACTTACTGAAAATCGAAAAGTCAGGACATTTATATTACTTATGGTTTGAAATTTCATCTAGGAAAACAAATTACAGAAAAATACACTGGAAATCGGTTGTGAACAGGATTAATTAAAACATAACTGAAAAAATAATACAATGTGAAACAACTACATAGTGAAATCTGTAGTCATTTCCTTGCATTTTCAAAGCCTATGCTTCATTGGAAAAACAATTCAAACGCATTAAAGTGAACATGCAGCTTCTCTGAATAAAAATGATATGACAGGCTTCCTTGAGAAACAGACACACAGTGATACCACAAACAGTTGCATGTGAGCTCTCAAAAGTCACCTGATAAATGTTCCACTATTACTGCATATCAGAGGACCCAATACCATTTATTTGTAACAACTTTATGTCAAAGAATGTAGAAAGAACATAGTATTGGAAGATGATTCATAGAAGCTTTTCATGTGATAACTGGTCATAAGTTTATTATTCAAGTAAGAATAAATTTTGGAAAATTTCTGCTGCTATTCTAGTTAAACTTTCAGAGAGAAAAGATGAGCAATACCAAGGAAGTAATTAACAAACCAAGTTCTTCCTAGACTAGCACATTAGTTGATATAAAATCTTTAGAATTCCTATAAATATTCCTACCAAAAAAAGCTGAATTGTTATAGGCTCTCTCTGGTAAGTCCAGATGATTGAGCAACTTAGAATGTTTTTATTCATGGGAACCTTGTTAAAGACTTTGACTTTCATATGAAAAAGGAATGGTCGAAAAGGAAACACCCAGTGATTCTGATTTTAGTTTTCATTAAGGCCGTTTTAAAAGTTTAAGCAAACATTAGCTGTCTTTTTAATTTGTTAATTCAAGAAGGCAGGGTGTGTAGTTATTGTGTAATACTCAAGCATCTTGAAATGACTGAGTGTTTGTACTTATAAAGTTTGCATTTGCACTCAAATACTCTAGGTGTGTGGCTATTACTCAGCACCTACACCACCCATGAGGAATTTTATTTTGATCACACATAGGTATTTCAAAGAAAACAAACACAAAAACTTTAGCAGGAGTTGAGTCAATTTTTCAACTATATAGTTTAAATTAGTACTGAGAACTCAACCTTTGTTTGGAATCAGACACTCTAAGTAAATATGAAAGTTAGAACATCTTAAGCTTTTATCAAAAAGCCATACTGTGGGAATATATATCACATGCAAGAGCCATTATATATACATATATGTTATGTTTAAACACACGATTCTAGGACAAAAATAAATCAACTCTGTCATTCTTTCCAATACTCAAAATATTTTAAGTTTGTATAGTTCCATTAAATCATCTGCTTAGGTCAAAGAGACCCTATGCTCTCATAATTGCTTACTTGAGTAGTTTCTATAGACACTTTAATGACTTGCTCAACTTGCTCACCTCTAAGTCATCAATGCCTCTTACAAAGTACAGCTCCTAAAAGTAAAATAGTTCTTAAACAGGAGTTAAAAAATCTATAGTAGATTATATTTCTCCCTTTATACAAATCAATTACTCAACTTTTATTCATCAAAGGGGCTTTTTTCTTTCAATCCACATGTACCATATTTTGAAAAATATTCCTATTGTTAAAGAGTATTTTCCCAATATTTAAATATTGGGAAAGTTCATATGTTTCCAAGGAAAGCAAAGATCCACTGCAAGTAAACCTATCATTTATATTCTTTATTTTTTTATTTTTTATATAAAATTATATTTATATATATTTTTATATTTATATTATTTTTATATTTTATATTATATAATTTATATTTTATATTTTATTATTATTATTTATTATTTTATAGCTATCACTTGTCCTATATCCATTATTTAAATCAAAGAAATTCAGAGGCCCAAGAATTTCTAGTATGGATTATTATTACTATTATCATTATTATTATTCAGGTGACATGACATTGTTTTTAATACAATTAAAGAATGCTTTTCTTGTTTGTTTAATATATATTTTAATATATATTTTATAAAATATATATTTGATATTTTTATAAAATACTATACAGAGGGGTTAAAGTTATATGAGTAGGGCAATGAGTACATTTCCTATGGAGCATTGTTACCTCCTCCTGTTTTTCTTATTAAAACCATTTTAGTTAGCATTTTAGTTAGCTATTGATACTTAATAATAAAATGGTCCAGCCTTATGTATAATTTGGTGAGTTTGTTTCCCTCATATATACGATTGTGAAACCCAAATACCACAATCAAGATAAAAATATTTCCATTCCCCCAAAAGTTCCCTTTGAAAAACGTCCCTTTTAAGTCTCTCCCTTTTAGTTCTGATCAATAGGCAACCACTTCCCTGCTTTCTCTTGTTTGAATACCCTAAAATTTCCAATAAATAGTACAATACAGCATGTACTTTTTTTTTCTGGTTTGGCTTCTTTTTTTTTTTTTTTTTTTTTTTTTGGGTCCGTTCGTGGGGCCTGGACTCTGGGCCTGGGTGCTGTCCCTCAGCTCTTCAGCTCAAGGCTAGCGCTCTACCACTTGAGCCACAGCGCCACTTCCGGCTTTTTTCTTTTTGCTTATGTGGTGCTGAGGAATCGAACCCAGGGCCTCAGGCATGCAAGGCAAGCGCTCTACCACTGAGCCACCTTCCCAGCCCTGGTTTGGCTTCTTTCAATCAGCACAATGATTTTCAAAATAATACATGAAGTAAGAAATAGTTTGTTTTCTTGATTACTACATAGTATTCCATTGTATGGATATACTGCAATTTACTTATTCATTTCCCTACTAAAAAGCATTTGACTTTCTCCAGTTTTATTATAAAAGTCTTGCATTTTCTTTCACTTTTTTTTGTGAATATCTAGGAACAGACTGGTTAGGTTGTATGTATAATATTTTTAGATACTGACAAATTTGTTTGCTAAAATGGTTGAAATAATTTAAAACTTAAGCATGATTTTATTATGTTTTTGTTGTGTTGTGTTGTTTATTTTGATTTTATTATAAGTTGTTGCTGTTTTATTTTGAGAGGGTTCTCACTATAGAGCCTAGACTGACCTCAAACTTGCAGTGCTCCTGCCTCCAACACCCTTAACTGATGACTAATGAAGATGAACGGTTTTACATTTGTTGCCATTTTCTTTTGTGAAATGTCTGTTCAAGTATTTCCCTCCTTTGTTACTAGGTTAAAAACTTTCACATAAGCCACAACACCACTTCCAGCTTTTTCTGCTTATGTGGTGCTGAGGAATTGAACCCAGGGCCTCATGCATGCAAGGCAACCACTCTACCACTGAGCCACCTTCCCAGCCCCTTAATAAGGGTTTTATAAAGAAAGAAGAACTTAATTTTTTAAGTTCAAATTGAAGTATTTTTCACTCTGATTTGTTGTGCATTTTGCATTCTATTTAAAAAAATTTTTTTTAATCTGTAGGCCAATGGCTATAATCCTAGCTAAGGAGGCTTAGCTCTGAAGATCACAGTTTGAAGCCAGCCCAGGGAAGAAAGAGTCCATGAAATTCTTTCTTCAATAAACCATCAAAAAGCCAGAAGTAGAGTTGTAGCTCTAGTGGTAGGGTGCTAGCCTTGAGCAAAAGTTGTTCAGGTACAGCACCCAGGCCCCGAGTTCATACCTCAGGACTCAGCAATAAACAAACAAAGAAAAAGGGAAAGAGAAAAAAGAAAATTGTACATATCCAGGGACATTTAGATTTGTCTCCCAGCTTTCTAACAGTTCAATGTTTTTATTCTCTTCTTTAAATGGATATTGCATTTTATTTTTTTGCTTTAGGTATTTTTTTTTAGATTGTGAAAGTACCATACAGAGGGGTTACAATTACCAGAGCAAGGTAATGATTACATTTCTTATCAAGCTTTGTTGCCTCCTCCTTTGTTTCCCCTACCCATTCCTTCCCATCTCCACCCCTCCCCCCCATCTCCCCCCCCCCCCCCCCCCCGTGCCAAAGTTGTAAAGTTCCCTTCCACAAATTATACCAATATCAAATACAGTGAAAACAGGGGTTATACCGTGGGGGAAGGACATAAAAAGCAACAAAGAAATATCTTATGAATATGTTAGCATATTTAGCATATTTATAAGATAGCAAGAAAGAAAAACCATTTGAGTCCTTATCTTGGGGTTCATTTCGTCTAACATCAACTTATCTGACTTTTTCTGCTTGTCTCAGACATATACTAGTTATTGCAAATAAGGGAAACCATGGGACCCATGTGTCTTTGGGCCTGGCTTACTTCACTTCATATAATCTTTTCCAAGTCTTTCCATTTCCTAACTGGCACAAGAATAGACCTCAGGACTAATGGAATAGAATTGAAAACCCAGAAATGAACCCACAGACCTATAGCCACTTAATCTTTGAAAAGGGAGCTAAAAAAAATAGAATGGAGGGCTGGGAAGTTGGCTCAGTGGTAGAGCGCTTGCCTTCCATGCCTGAGGCCCTGGGTTCGATTCCCCAGCACCACATAAGCAAAAAGAAAAAAGCCAGAAGTGGTGCTATGGCTCAAGTGGTAGAGTACTAGCCTTGAGCTGAAGAGCTGAGGGACAGCGTTCAGGCCCAGAGTTCAGGCCCCACGACCAGACCAAAAAAAAAAAAAAAAAATAGAATGGAAGAAAGACAGCCTCTTCAGTAAATGGTGCTGGCAAAACTGGTTAATCACTTGTAGAAAACTAAAGCTAGATCCTTATATATCACCCTGCACCAGAATCAACTCCAAATGGATCAAAGACCTCGGAGTCAAAGTAGAGACTGAAAACATTACAGGATGGAATAGGAGAAACCCTAGGTCTCCTTGCCACAGGCCAAAATTTTCTTAATAGAGACCCAGAAACACAACAAATCAAAGAAAAGTTGGACAAATGGGATTGCATGAAATTGCAGAGCTTCTGCATGGCAAAGGTCATAGCTAGCAAGATCAATAGAAAGCCTATGGATTGGGAGAAGATCTTCTCTAGCCATACAATAGACAAGGGTCTCATATCTAAAATATACCTGGAACTCAAAAAATTAAATCCCCCAACAACAAATCCTCAAAGAAACAACTGCCCAATAAATAAGTGGGCTAAAGACTTAAAGAGTAACTTCTCTGAAGAGGAAAGAAGGATGGCCAATAGACACGTGAAGAAATGCTCAACCTCCCTAGCTATAAAAGAAATGCAAATCAAAACAACATTGAGATACCACCTCACCCCAGTTAGAATGGCTTTAATCAAGAACTCTAGGGCTGGGAAGGTGGCTCAGTGGTAGAGTGCTTGCCTTGCATGCATGAGGCCCAGCACTGCATAAGCAGAACAAAAACAAACAAACAAAAAACTCTAATAACAACAGATGCTGGAGAAGATGTGGACAGAAGGGAGTGTAAACTTGTTCAACCACTTTTGAAAGTAGTGTGGAGGTTCCTCAAAAGACTCCACATAAGTCAGGTGCCAGTGGCTCAGGCCTATAATCTTAGCTACTCAGGAGGCTGAGATCTGAGGATCGCGGTTCAAAGCCAGCCAGCGCAGGAAAGTCTGTGAGACTCTTATCTCCAATAAACCACTAGAAAACTGGAAGTGGACCTGTGGCTCAAGTGGTAGAGTGCTCGCCTTGAGCTGAAGAGCGCATGGACAGCACCCAGGCCCAGAGTTCAAGCCCTACGACCGACACCCCCCTCCCCCCTCAAAAAAAAGACTCCACATAGAGCTCCCCTATGACCCAGCAATCCCACTTTTGGGCATTTGTCCAAATGATCACAAACAAGACCATACTAAAGCTACCAGCACAACTATGTTTATTGAAGCATTATTTACCAGAGCTAAGATATGGAACCAATCCAGATGCCCCTCAGTAGATGAATGGATCAAGAAAATGTGGTATATATACACAACGGAATTCTATGCCTCTATCAGAAATGATATTGCACTTTAGTTAAATTCTGTATATGGTAAGGGTTTTTTTTTTTAATGCTTCTGAATGTAAAAGTTTTACTAGATTAAGTAATTCTGGGTGTCTGTGAGGATGTTTTCAGAGAAGACTGGTGTGTATGTCTGAACCAACCACAGAGTAGGCCGACCCCCCCTTCCCTCAACATAGGAAGCCTGGATAGAACAAGAATAGAGGAAAGGCAAACAGATCTTTCTGGAACTGGCAAACATTTTTTCTTCTGGGCTTGAATATCAGAACTCCAGGAACTCCAGACCTTAGTTTTTAGACTTAAAAACTTTCCAGCCCAAGGTTCTCAGGCTTCTGGAGTTGCACTAGGCCATACTGTAGACATCCAGGATCTCCAGTTTATAGGCAGCCTATGATGGAATTTCAGACTTTCACAAGCCAATTCCCCTTAATAAATCTCCTTTCTTCCTCCCTACCTCCAGCCCCTCTCTTCCCCTCCCCTTTTTCCCTCCCTACCTGACTTCCATCTCTTCTCTCCTCCTATTTCCAACCCAAGCCCCTAGGTTCTGTGTTTCTGGATAGTCCTCACACAGAGTTGAATCTCTAAATCAATAAAAAAGAATGTCTTTGTGAATGGAGGAAGGGTAGACAGATACAATCATTATACTTAGTGTACATTATATAAAAGTTGAACTACACTATGTGACTTGAGGGTATAGATAGGATTGGTAGAAATGAGGGGAATCAATGGATGGCATAATAGTGATCAAGATACACTGTACTCATAATCTTATTTGTACGCCTGAAACCCCTTGTACAACCACGGCCATCCTTAGCTATACCATGGTTTACTTATTGCAGCTTCCCTATATTGCGGGTTTGTTTGTGTGTTTGTTTAGTACACAGACCAGGACCAGACTCGGGGCCTTGCACTTGCTAAGCAAACGCTCTTCCACTGAGCTAAATCTCCAACCCCTATTGTCCCTATTGTGGTTTTTTTTTTTTAATTGAATTCTGTATCATGGAATTTTCGCTACATTGTGAGATTTTGCACTGTATATAAGTATATAATATTTGTGACTTTACTGATTTTAATTATAATTGTCTAAAACAATTAAAAATGTTAATTTAGTTTAAGAAGAGAGTAGGAAAGCTTTATAGGAGAGTAGGAGGGGTTTATAAAGCCTTAAAATATATAATTAAATAAACTTACTACTGCTACTTTGCAGAATTTCAACTATTTCAGGGGTCTTTGGAATATAACTTCCATGACAGGTGAGGAATTTCTGTATTTAATTTTTTAAGTTATATCTTTGAATATATAGGTATAATATTTCCATTGATATACTATTTTCTCTCACCAATGTTCTGTTTTCACTGTACAGATAATGCTCACGTTTCTTCAGATATTTTCAGAAGGATTTTATTTGGATACTTTTACACTTTTGTTTGTTTTTCTTTTTGGCTAGGGATTGCCCAAGGATCCTGCACTGTGGCTATACAATCAGCCCCTGAAAAATGGTATCTTTTAACTTGTTGGGGGGAGGGGAGGACATGAACTCAGAGCCTTGACCTTTCATTTGGCTTTTTTGCTCACAGCTGGTACTTGAGCCCTTCCTCTAGTTCATATTTTTTTAAATGCCTATTTCAGACAGTTTACTAAACTACAGAAAAAATATAATTGAGTTTATATATTGATCATATGCCTTATAACTTGTTAATTTAGTTTTCAATTATAGTATCTTTTTTGAAAACTATGGTTTCTTTACATAATTATATTATTTGTGAAAAGAAGATACTCTACTTCCAAGTAAGATTATCTATGGGAATGTTATAATGGTATCCTTTAGTTTTGCTACTCTCAGTCTTTATACTAAATAGTCATACATTTTACTTCTCCATGTTATAAAATTCAACTTCCAATAATATTTGTTATTTTGGGGAACACAAGGGTTTGAACTCAGGACCTTATACTTTCTCATCTTTCCTTTCCAGGTGTCAGCTCTATTACTTGAATCACACCTGCAATCATAGCTCTGTACTAGTTATTTTGGAGTTGGAATCTCATGGACTGTTTTGCCTGGGCTGGCTTCAAATCCTGATTCTCCAGATTTTGTCTCTTGAGTTGTTCATTACAAGCATGAACCACTCGTACCTAGCGTACATTATTATTTTTAAGACTTAAATGATTGTTTTAAAGACATTTTTAAAGAATACAGTCAATTATAAACACATAAATATATTTTTCAGCTTTTCCTGTGCTTTCCATTTCTTTGTTTAGATCCAAATTTCTAAGTGATGCTAATTTCCTCAAGCCTGACTTATTAAAAATATTTTCTGCAGAGCAAATCTGCGGGTAATTCTTTCAGCTTGGGATCTTTGGAAAAGTTTATCTACCCCCTCCCTTTGTGCTGACAGGCTCTCATTTTCTTTTAGTAGTTTTTAATTCCACTTACCCCAGTTAGTGGCCATTATCAAGAAAACAATAATAGTAGATGCTGGCTGGAATGTGGCCCAAAGGGAACACTACTACACTGTTGGTTGGAATGTAAACTGATTTAAGCATTCTGGAAAGCAGTATGGAGGTTCTGCAAAGGACTAAGTATAGAACGACCCCATCATCCAGCAATCCCACTCCTGGGCATTTACCCAACAAACACAAACAAGGCCACACTAAAGCTACCAGCACAACTATGTTTATTGAAGCATTATTCACCATAGCTAAGATACAGAACCAACCTAGATGTTCCTCAGTAGATGATGAATTGATCAAGAAAATGTATATATACACAATAGAATTCTATGCTTCTATCAGAAAGAATGTCATCGCCACATTTGTAAGGAAATGGAAAGACTTGGAAAAAATCATAGTAAGTGAAGTAAGCCAGACCCAAAGAAGCATAGGCTCCATGGTTTCCCTCATTTGTAATAATTAGTATATGTTTAGGATAGTCCCTAGCAGAGGATCACAATAGTTCAATAGCTATGTACATATGACCATATAAAATGATGCTAATCGAAATGAACTCCAGGATATGGAAACGAAAGTTTTGTGTGCTGTTTTTAATGTACTGTATGAAGTTATTTCTTTTTTCTTTCATTTATTTTCCTTGGTTTATTCCCTGTTGTCATTGGTTTTGATTTTGGTACCCTGTGTCTTGGATATATGTTTATCTGATTTGTGGAAGGGAAGGGGAATAACAAAATGAGACAAAGGAAAAAGGGGGAACCAATGCAACAGACACTATGCTGGAAATGAACTTTACCACTTGGGGGGTGGGAGGTTGCAGAAGGAAGGAAAGTAGGAGAAAAAGGAGGGAGGGGGTAACCATGTTCAACAAGGATGTACTCATTACCTTACTTATGTAACTGTAACCCCTCTGTACATCACACCTTTACAATTAAATTAAATTTTAAAAAATGAAGCACACTTTCTTCAAACCACACTTTGAATTTCTTGTTTTGGGAAACTTGAGTTTTCTTCATGTTTTTTTGTGCATGGGTTCATTCTGCTTCATGGACCTGTAGGTTTATGTATTTTTTCAACTTCTAAAATTTTAACTCTTCAAATATTCTTCAAATATTTTTTTCTATTTCCTTCATCGTCTTCCTTTTAGAATTCCAATTATACAACATTAGGCCACCTGAAGTTGTCCCATAGCTCACCAATCCTCTGTTCATTTTCTTTTCCTTATGTTTCAATCTAGAAGGTTTCTGCTGTGTTTAGTTTCACTGACATTTTTAAATATGATATAGTCCTTTCCAGTATATTTTTCATCTCAAGACTTTGAATTTCTCATCTCTTATAAATTCAGTTTGGATTTTACACTATCCATATTCATCTTTTGCTTCACTTTTCTGAAAATCTGGAATATATAGTAGTTATTTTACTGTTTATTAGTTCCATTATCTATCTCATTTCTGTGTCTTTATCTAATGATTAAGTTCTCTTATCATGGCAATCAGGATTTTCTTGCTTCTTTACATACCTGATAAATCTGATGGTTTATCTGACAGCAAAGTTTAACTTTCGAATTCTAGTTTGATTTTTATATTCCTTAAGTATTTTTGGGCTTTGTGTGGGATGTAGTTAAATTACTTAAAATTAGTTTGATTCATTTGGACCTTGCCATAAGGCTTTTAAGGCAGGTATAGAATAGCCTTTAGATTAGGCTCAATTTGTATCTACTAAGGCAATAATACTCTCTTTATGGCTGAACAATATTCCATTTTTTGCAGGCATATATGATGTTTTCTTGATCAACTCAAGGACATCTGGGCTGGGCTGTTCCCACAGCTTAACTATTTTTAATAGTACTGCAATAAACGTGGATATCAGATACCTCTGTTGCTGGGTGCTGGTAGCTCATGCCTGATTTTGTAATCCTAGCTAAAATCCAAGGATTTTGGTTCAAAGGCACCCAGACAAGACAGTCTAGCAAGACTCTTTTTTTTTTTTTTTTTGGTTGGTCATGGGACTTGAACTCTGGGCCTGGGCGCTGTCCCTCAGCTCTTCAGCTCAAGGCGAGCCCTCTACCACTTGAGCTACAGCGCCACTTCCTCTAGCAAGACTCTTATCTCCAATTAACTATCAGAAAACCAGAAGTGGAACTGTGGCTCAAAGTGGTAGAGTGCTAGCTTTGAGCAAAAGAGCTCAGATACAGCACCCAGGACCTGAGTTCAAGGCCCACTACCAAAACAACAATAAAATACCTCATTATATCCTGACTTATATTCCTTTTGGTGAATGCCTGGACCACAGGAAGTTCTATTTTTAGGTTTTTTGGTACCTCATAGTGATTTTTTGTATATATATATATTTTATTATCTTTAAGTAGTTGTACAAAGGAGCTGCCATTCACCAAAGCAGTTTATGAATACAATGCATCTTGATCAATGTCACCTTTTTTTTTTTATTGTCAAGGTAATATACAGAGGGCTTACGGTTACATAAGTAAGGTAATGAGTACATTTCTGGTCAAACTTGTTTCCCCCTCCCACATTTTTCTCCTACTCCCCCCCCCCGAAAGTTCTCGACATCAGTGGTATAGATAACTTCCAACATATTGTCTTGTGAGTATTGCTGTTGCATTGGTTACCCTTTTGTCCTTTGTCTCACCATTTTGTTGTTCCCCTTCCCTTCCCTAATTCAGATAAACATATACTATACTCAGGGTACCAAAATCAAATCCAGTGACAAGGGATAAACATAGAGGGGAAAAACACACAAACAAAACAAAAAAAAAGCACAAGAAATCACATAGTACATTAAAACAAAAACAACAAAGAAAAACCTCTTATGTCCATGTCTTGTTTGGTTTCCTTTGTTTGTAATAATTAGTATATGTCTAGGATATTCCTAGCAAGAATAGCTATTTAGATTTGACCATATAAGATGATGCTAAGTGAAACAAACTCTAAGACCCATACTGATTTTTTATTTTGCCTTTTAGAAACAAAGACATGATCTATAGATACTATATAACTCTTGATTACAATGTGAACGTGGAAGTGGTCCTGTGGCTCAAGCAGTAAGAGCACTTGCATTGAGCTGAAAAGCACAGGGACAGCGCCCAAGCCCAGAGTTCAAGCCCCACGACTGACAAAAAAACCAAAAAACAAAAAAACCAATGTGAACATATCCCTGTATATCTCCACCCAAGATTTGAGCAAAATAGTAGCTCAAATAACACTATCTATTCATATTGAACTGTGAAAACCACTCATTTATTAATGTTATGGTCTTATTATCTGGATTTGAGCAATTCTCAGTAAGTCAACATCAGAATTATAGTATAAACTACAGTGTCCCACAGCATTTGATTAAAAACAACTAAATGTGATTTACAGCATAATTTCTATAGGAAGACATAATTGGAATTCCAACCAGAGAGTAGATGAACAATCTCCCTTATCTGTAAGCTTAGGGTAAATATACACTCACATGGAAGAGGATAGAGAAAAAAGGTTAAGACTAAAAATCAGATAGGAAATGAGTTAGATAGTACAAGATAAACTTTAAAACACTTTTCCCCATCTATATTACAGAAGGATCTCTTTACTTAGTATACAGAATAATCTGTGCTGGTACCAAAATAAAATGTACTCACTCATCCAACTCTTCTTCAGTTTTAGAGTTATCAGCATACAGGTACTTGCTCATGTCCACGGGTCTTATATTTTTTCTTTTTGTAGACTGGGGAGGAGAATCCTTTATAGTTACAAAAGTTTCTGGCTCATCAAATGGGTTCAAATACTGTGAAGTCTGTACATCTTTAAAGGGATGATAGCTGTTATTATAAAAATATTCCTCTGGATGTTTAGGTGAAGCTTTTTCAGTGATTGGTTCTATAAAAATAATATTAAAAGGTAAGTTAAATTAATGGCATATGATACTGTCTTACATTTTTAGTATTTTCAAGAATTTCAGGCTTGAATCCCACTTTTGGGCATTTACCCAAATGTTCAAAAACAAGACCACACTAAAGCTACCAGCACGACTATGTTTATTGCAGCCTTATTTACCATAGCTAAGATATGGAACCAACCCAGATGCCCCTCAGTAGATGAATGGATCAAGAAAATATGATATATATACACAATGGAATTCTATGCCTCCATCAGAAAGAATGATATTGTCCCATTTGTTAGGAAATGGAAAGACTTAGAAAAAATTATATGAAGTAAAGTAAGCCAGGCCCGAAGAAACATAGGTCCCATGGTTTCTCTTATTTGCAATAACTAGTATATGTCTGAGTCAAGCAGAAAAGGTCAGATAAGTTGATGTTAGGGAAATGAACCCTAAGATATGTATTCAAATGTTTTTTTTCTTTCATGTGATCGTTTCTAACACATTTATAAGATTATTTCTTTGTTGCTTTGTATGTCCCTCCCCCACGGTATAACCCCTGCTTTCACTGTATTTGATGTTGTTATAATTTGTGGAGGGGAAGGGAAAAAAACAAATCGTTTAAATAGGATACAGGTGGACCCATTGCAACAATGAGATGTCAAGTTATTATGTCAAAAACGAACTTTACAATTTTTTTGGGGGTGGGGGGGGAGGAAGGTTGGGTGAGGAAGGAGATGGGATGGGAAGGGGAAACAAAGGAGGAGGCTGCAATGCTTGATAAGAAATGTACTCATTATTCTTGCCCATGTAATTGTAACCCCTCTGTACAGTATTTTCACAATTTAAAAAAAAAAGAATTTCAGGCTTGGACTATGGGTGTAGCCCAAATGACAGAGCACTTACCTAGCAAGGATGAAAACATGTTCAAACCTCAGTACCAACCAAACAAAATAAAATCCTTAAATTAATAAACTATGGGGCAAACTAATGAGGCTTAGCATCACAGGTTCATGTTGCTTATCCTAGTGCTTGAAAAGTTAAAATTGTTAGGACTGAAGCT
This sequence comes from Dipodomys merriami, assembly GCF_024711535.1. NCBI lineage: Eukaryota > Metazoa > Chordata > Mammalia > Rodentia > Heteromyidae > Dipodomys > Dipodomys merriami. Next base: position 91,622 of record NW_027203849.1, read on the forward strand.
CATAGCCAACTCACAACCAGCTCACGCAGAAAAAGAGTTATAGAGACTTTTCAATAGAAAGCTGGCCTGTGCATATATCTGTTATCTTAGCAACAAGAGAAGCCTAACATAGTGGATTGTAAATACCTACGCGGGAAGCAACACTTTATCTAAAAAATCAGGAACAAAAACTATGGTTGGAGGTATGGCTCACTAGCAAGAATGTCTGCAAATATGAGGCCCCGTATCACAAAAAAGTAATTATGAAACAACATATTTTTTGACGTTAAAAATATAATATTTAAGATATCTGTCTACTTCTCTTGATTGGCAATCTCTTTAGATTGGTAATATTTTATGATAGCCTTTGGAAATTCTAACACCATACACCTTGGAATCTGGGGATATATGGTTCCAAGGAGACTGCCTACCATTGAAGACAAACCAAAAATGCTCAGGATGCAGAGCATTTAGTGTTGCACTGCAGATGTTTGATCTATTCTTCTCATAACCTGACTTCTCCTACAGATAAGTACCTTTAAACAAACCTAAAATTTTTGCTTTATCACTTAAAATTAAGTACATTTACTTTGCCTTACTTTTGGGGCAGTGTTTGCTTTGGGGGGACATATTTTTACAAAATTAAGAGCAGGGAAACACTCAGCAGATCATATAATGATTTAAATATAACTATGATAAATGTAGGATGGACCAAGAGCTTCTCCACACCAACTGAGATGTGTAATGGAAATAGAATTTTAAATTTTGTTTTTGAATTTTACTTACATTTATGTATTTATTTACTATACTTGGTCAAACACAATAAAAATTCAACCATTGTTGAATTTTGGACATTTTAAACTTCTTAAAAGCGTAGCATTAATTTTTCATACGAATAGAAATATAACACATTTGTTCTTGAAAGAAAGTAAGACATAAAAATTTTAAATCTTCCTTGCTAATTACATCAGCACAGACCCATGTAGGTATCCAAAATTTTATTTTGGACTAAAGAGAATATATACCCATACATCACTGAACTTGTTTTCTCGAAGACTCTAGACAATAGATTTCTGTATGTTACAAATGCTTACATTTTATTTATTTATTTTTGGTACTGAGGATTGTACCTAGAGCTTTGTACATTCTAAGCACACACTCTAACATTTAATTATAGCCCTAGCCCCAGAGCTACATTTTTAGAGATTTTTGAAATATTGTTTCAATCAACTTGGATGTAATTAATAATTAGGCTAACACAAGAATCTTCAAGCTGAAAGAGTTATATGAAAATCATACCAGTATACTCAGATCTGTTATACGAAATTATTCAATATTTTACTATTTCAAATTTCAACTTGTAAGCTAATTTAATAAAAATAAAAATTTCACAAATTTGCAAAATATTTTAGAGAGTAAAAAATAATAATACATTAAAAGTAATTTTAGCCAGGCCAGTGGCTCATGGTTATAATCCTAGCTACTCACTAGGATGCGTTCTAAGGGTCATGGGTTGAGACCGGTCTGGGCAGGAAAGTCTGTAAGACTTGAATCTTAGTTAACCAGAAAAGAGCCAGAAGAGGAGCTGTGGCTCAAATGATAAAGAGTTAGCTTGATAAGGGGGGAAAAAAACCACAAAAAACCCCTCTAAGAAACAATACAATTCTGAACTCAGCACTGGTACAAAAAAAAATTTAATTATGACAGGAAATTCTACCAAAATTATTATTAGAAAGTATAAAATTGGTTATTGAAATTCTTAAGAAAATTTTGTTTCATGAGTGACATTTCAAGCAACTTAATCTGGTTATTATTTTAAAAATGTTTTATGAATGATATGTATTACTTAAATTTTAGCTTTCAATTTAATTATAATTTTTTGAAAAGGGATGTTTTAATTATTTCCAGGCTTGTTTCAAACTCTTGGAATCAAGTGAACATCCTGACTACTTCCCAAGTAGATAGGACTATAGGTACAAGCCACAATGTACTAACTTTTAAGTTTTAAAGTCAGATTACCTATATTTTAGACATTATCCAAAAAAATTGTCTTTATACTGAAAACCCTCTGAACTACTCTGCATCACTGAAAAGCAATTATGAAGTATGATACAGAATTTATAAAATGTATAATATTATATTAATATGTTAAAATAATAAATCAGTACTGAAATCAATTTAAACAGAAACTCAATACTATATGTTATTACCCTTTTGCTCAGAAATCAGAGCCACATATATTTAGAAAAGTTACTCGAATCATTTGGAAATGAAAAGCTCAACTACTGCTATCACAAAATATCCTGGCAGTATGTTTCTGAATATATACTCAGATATATGCAGTTTACAATTGAAGAGAATCTGTGCAGTCAAAAGAAGATACTTGTTTAGGAATCTTAATTCTATCCTCACCTGTATTTACCTTAAGTTCAAATCATTTAACTGTTCTGGAGTCTGTTTCATAATCTACAAGAAGAGGTAGTTAAACTGTCTGCCTGTAAGATTTGCTGTAACCCTTATTAAGATTTAAAGCATGTTCACAATATGTAGCTCACAAACAAAATTAAATCTCACTAATTTAAACTTACTAGTTTGGAGTCTGGTAAGATGGGAAAAGTAAAGGGAAAAGTAAAGATGGAGAAAGGATTATGAAATGATATTGCTCTAACAGAGTGAATCCTGAAGCTAAAACCTCATTTTCACCATGACAGACAGTAGTAGTAAAATTCCTAAAAGCTCATGAAGATTTCATAAGAGCAGTCAAAAAGATATAAACAGCGGTTAATCATTCTTGCATTACTTTGAACAGAGTTTAATTAAACAAGTCTCACTTCTTCAACAGTCCTTATCCAAGCTTTAAGAGTTTAAAACTACTTGACAAAAAAATGACTAGGGGAAGAAAAAAATGCATTTTTACTCTTTGTATGATAAAAGATAAATCGACAGGATGCAGTAGTTTTTCATTTTCTCTGCCCTATGCTAACACATGCACAACTTATTCTCACTACTAGGATTTTAATCCAAAGATATAGATAGTTATAGGACCAGATGGATAGTAAGATTCTCTAAACATCAGAGTAAAGCTAAATGGAGAGAGAAACTACCTCTAACTACATCAGTATATTAGTATATCCCACAGTATGACCTCAGGTGGTGCATCTGCCGAATAAGAATTTACTACACGCTAGTTAGGTAAAAACAGTATTATCTCTAAAACTGGACTTTTATTGTCTGTTTCACCAAACTAACACAGAGCTAAAATACAGGAACCAGGTAACGGTCTATATAAGATTTTTTTTCTTTGAAAAAACTCAGTAGAAAAGTAAATTAATGAACAATTGAAAATGATGCCTAACAAAATATTATTATTGTAAAGAAAGTATTCAAAAGAAAGCTTTTGAGTAAATCTTAGCAAAGTTTTTTAAATAGTTGTACAAAGAGATTTCAATTCAACAAGTCAATTTATGAGTACAGTGCATCTTAATCAAAGTCACCTCTTCCATCATTCTTTCCCGCATCCCCCCAAGCAATCTCTTTTCTTTTCTATTTCTTTATTTCCTTTTCCTTTCTTTTATGCTGGTATGGGGGCTCGAATTTAGAGCCTGGGCACTGTCCCTTACCCCTTTAGCTCAAGTCTAATGCTCTACCACTTCAGCCATACCTGCACATTCAGCTTTTCACTGGTTAACTGGACTTTTCCCGCACAACTTAGCTTTGAACCATGATTGTCAGATCTGTTTCCTAAGTAGCTAGAATTATAGGCATGAGCCACCAGAACTCAGATGTAAAACTTTTCTGAACATTGTAGTTCAAGAGAATTTAACTTACAAACACTGTAAAAGTATAGAAAAACTTTCTACCTTCTGAGTCAGGATCTCCAAATGGATTTAATTCTTCTACATCAGGTTCATCAAATGGATTTGAATTCACAGTGACTGAGTCTTTTTCTGGTTCATCCAAAAAGTTAAGTTTATTGATAAGTTCTGAAAATAAGCATGCATAAAGTCCACTATAGTTAAGGTGAAGTATAACTATTAATCATTCACGAAACATTTCAAACTTTAGAAATTCACATTAATAATACCTGCAAATGATGAGATACACTATTTTATCAATAGCAGAATGCCATTCAAGTATTTTGTAGTATACCAACATGTCAAATTAATAAAAGTACATGTACTCTAGTTTGAAAATTATATGAGATAATTAACTATATTAAAGGCATTTTCAGAGCCGGGCGCTGGTGGCTCACGCCTGTAATCCTAGCTACTCAGGAGGCTGAGATCTGAGGATCGCGGTTCAAAGCCAGCCCGGGCAGGAGAGACCGTGAGACTCCTATCTCCAATAAACCACCAGAAAACCGGAAGTGGCGCTGTAGCTCAAGTGGTAGAGCGCTCGCCTTGAGCTGAAGAGCTGAGGGACAGCGCCCAGGCCCGGAGTTCAAGCCCCATGACCGACAAAAAAAAAAAAAAAAAAAAAAAGGCATTTTCATTTGAATTGTATTTTATTCAAGTTTAGAAGCACAAAACAGGTTTTTAGAAAAAATATTTCATTCCTTAATAGAGAAGCAATATAATATATGTATATAATATATATCAGATCACTAAAGAAATATGTTTTATGATGTATTAAACTCAGAAGATGTTTTTAAATCACTATTTAGGATCTTGATACAAGACTGTGCCAAAGGTAAATTCTGTTATCTTATTGCCTGTTGGTGGACTACAAATTACCAAAGAAAACACTGTACAAAGAACACAAAGACAAAACTGACAACTAAGTACAGACAGAAGTCAAGATGTAGCAGGTCATAGTAAATACAGGCAATCAGAAGCAGATAGAAAGGAGGAAAGCTCTTAGACCTTCAGAGGAACTGGCTGATTTAGCTGAAGGCATATTTGCTTGTTTTATGCAGTCATCTTGATCTTCATCTAAGCTGCTCAGAGCATTCAACTGGTTTACAATTTCTGTAAACAGAAGCCAGTCAAGACAAATGTAAGGTAAGGTCATTTAATTAAGGAGCAGCAGAAGCATGCTGTTATTAAAAAAGACAGAGAAGATGTTTGGTTAGTTAAGACAATATTCAGGGATGTTATTTCTGATGAACTTTAACAGATGTAATTAAGTAAATATTATATTGTACTCATTTTAAGATAGAAAGTATTTCTTAACATTTGTTAGTAACATAATAACTATGTTAATAAACACGTAACGACACTGGCTTTCAACAATTACATATTGCCATATGTAAAAATAAACTGTGTTTTAAACACAAACTTTACAAGTGAAATAAGCATCATTTGATATTCACCATTTATTTTTTATTTTATACTCTAAATTTAAACTAATTGTTTTAAGAATATATCTACATGAATCATTTACATAATAAGAATTCACATTCTAGAATTTTAAAAATCAATACTAAAAGTAAACAGGCTATTTTCTACTTCTATTTTATATAGAATCTGTTTTTTAAGTCAATTTTTCAGTATTCACTTTAAGAATCTTATAATATAGCCAATTGCAGTCAGAATAAAAAAGACAAGGATGAAAAGAAAAAATGAACATAGAATTCACTTTGCACATAACAATAAACAAATTAGTTACATTTTAGATGACTTTGCATATGTGAAATTATCATTCAATGGATAAAAATTACACAAGATACCAAGTCTCAACTAGGATATTCTAGTTAGTAATTGATGTTTCTAAAGTCAACTAGGGAATATTTTAGATATGATGATAAATCAAATAAATCCAGACTACTCAGTGGGAGAGAAAGAAAATGGTTAGAAATAGAAGACATTCATAAGTCTGACATTAATACTATTGTTTCTCAAAACTACAAATTTATGTTCATGCTAAGTTTTATTTGAACAAAATTAGAGATTATACATTTACACATTTGTATTATGGTTTCCTTCATGCATTCATGTGCTGAACAAATATTTATTTACTACTATTGCCAAGTCTTCCATTTTCTTTTCACAAAGATGAAAAGAAAAACAGACAAAGAATTGTCCTCAGAAAATTTACAACCTATAAGAAAACACAAATGAACTTAAGACAGACTTAAATGACTGCTAAAATAGTTGACTATTAGAAATATGTTTAAGCAAAATACACTGGAAAAGTCAATAAACATTAATTTCTCTTGTCCACATGAGAAAATCTATTTTGCATGAGTGAATTGCCTGAATTAGTCAAAGTAAACCATGAAAAACAAGTAAACACAACCTGAACTGAACTCTTCAATCCTATCTGAATAGCAGTAAATAGAGCTAAGACTTAGTCCTGCTTCTGTTCTGACTAAAAAGTACCTTCTTCCATTTTATTCTGCCACTAATTTTAAACTTCACTCTCACTCAAGCCAACGTATCAAATATTTCAGTAGGTAGAATTCATTAATATATTATATCATTTACTTCCCATTACCCATCGTAGTAACACTGTAATTTTTTAAAAAATATGTTTTTGAAAATAAAAATGGAGGATCAGCTATTAAGTGATCGGTAATGTTATGAATGATTTTTTCATGCATTATTAGTTATATTTTTTAATTTGCAAATGACTTATTAACTTTGAAAATAAGAATTTTAAAAAGTAATATTCCTTAATTGCAACTAATGTACTAAGTAGTAGGAAGACTGAATATATTATTAGTTTCCAGAAATAGCATACCTCTTGTGTATTATTAATATATACATTTGATTATATAATTAATATCACTTATTTGACCTATATTCCTAGATGTGCAATTACAAGGCTGAAAAAATATTTTAACTGCTCAAAGATTTCATATCTTTTGAATAGTTAAGACATCTTAATTATTTTATTTTCAAACATATAATATCACTTAGAACAGAACTTACTTGTTAAAAATCTTATATAGTAATCATTGTTAGAAATAATGAAATAAAAGTCCTTAGTCCTTACTTTTAAAATATTAATATTGTTCCACTCTGAGTTTTAGGTACTATATGAACATTTGTTCAGATAATACTAAAATGAATGTTTACAAGACTAAACCATTTACATCATAATATTTCTGAATGTTTTCAATATTTCCTCTATAATCATATTTTTTCTGATGATTTCCTCATTAACAATCCAAAGTAATTGTTGTATTTTTTTTCATTAAATGCCAAAGTATCCTTCCTGTTCTCATAGATTTATCCTTAGCTTCTACAGCTTAACTCATATTAACAGAATGAAAGATTACATTGGTCATCTTTATCAATGTTCCTTACAATTAATTCACATCATAAAAAGTAACTTTCAAAGGCATACAATTATTTAATAAATATTTACCTATTACATGCTTGAGGTAGGAACTGCACTTATGGCTTTATTATTTAGTACCACAGATAGACAAATAGCAATATCAAGTACATGGTAAATGTTATGATGGTGATAGCATTGAAGGCTATAGGAAACTTGAGGCAGCACATAATTCAGTATAAGATAAAGAGGGTTTCTTGTTTTTTTTTTTCCCTACATTTGAGCTAAGACAAATAAACACTGTTACTATTATTAAAATACATAGAGGAGGGGCTGGGAAGGTGGCTCAGTGGTAAAGTGCTTGCCTTGCATGCATGAGGCCCTGGGTTGGATTCCTCAGTACCACATAAGCAGAAAAACTGGGAAGTGGTGCTGTGACTCAAGTGGTAGAGTGCTAGCCTTGATCTGAAAAGCTGAAGGACAGCGCCCAGGCCCAGAACCCCGCGACCAGCCTCTTCCCCCCAAAAAAAGAAATACAAAGAGGAAATGGAAGGATTTCTCCAAAAAGGAGGCAAGGAATAAATGATACACAAAGGAATTGCAAGCTGTTTGGGATTTAAGATGCCAGGGATGGGACAGCAATGAGATAAGGTTGGCAAATGTTCTAGCATAAGATATTTGTGATCAAACTGAATGTAAATTTTACTCTTAGAGCATAGTTTCCATGAATACACAGAAAGATCAATGTACATCAGAAACATTTAAGCAGCAACATGGTGGTAGCACTTGAAAAAGAATAGGATAGCACACAAGACAAACACCATCACTCCATGAATGAAGACACTCTATGAATATTTGTTGATTAGAGAATAAATTAAGAAAAAAAATGACAGATATAACTGAGAAAAGAGTCTGGGAAAATGCCAGTTTTGTATCTTGGGTGACTGTGTAGAAAATAAGTTTTAGCACTGAAATGGGACTATTCAATTGGGGACAGCCTGTGAAAGTTCCTGCAAAAATAGTTCAACTGGCAGTTGCTCTGTGGATCTATAGCTTTTTCTCCTTTTTTTATTGTGAAAATACTGTACAGAGGGGTTACAGTTACATGAGCAAGGTAATGAGTACATTTCTTACCAAGCATTGTTGCCTCCTCCTTTGTTTTTCCCCTGCCATCTCTTCCCTCCCATCTCCACAACTACACTCCCCCCGACCCCGTCTAAATTGTAAAGTTCATTTTTCAACATAGCATTTTGTACATATATTTCTCCTTCTAAAGGAGAACTTTACTGTTTCTTCCAAATTTCTTGATATCAGTTTTACTTTTATTAAGAAAAAGTTAATAAGCAAAAATAAGATTTAACAAAAGTGTATTATTTATTTATTTTTCCCCCCACAGGAAGCTTTCCAGGAAATATACTATCCTAACCCAATATATGTACATAATACTTTATTACTTATTAAAGCCTACTTCACTGAAAATTTGCACACTTGGAAAATGCTAATAATCCTATGTAATGTTGCTACCCTACTACTGATAATTCAACCTTACTTACTGCTCAAATAGGACAATAAATCCACAGAGCAAAAAAACTGTTTATGTGTTGATCTTAACTTGCTTCACATTGGTGAGAGTAAGAAGGGAAACTACATTAGGGGCAGGCAATCAAAGCAAAGGGTCAAGTAATTTGAGACTCTTCTTGATTGTTAGAAAGGTAAAAGAAGATAGAAATTGACCAAGAGAGATTATCACATTGAACAAAAAAGGGGGGATAGGGAGGCAGCATGAAGAGTAGAGGTGGCTTTTTCCTTTTAAGAAAGTCTATAGGATGAGTTAAAAGAAACATTGCCTAGAGCTAGAACATACCTGAAAAATCTTGCATCATCCTCATTCTTTTCTCAAATATAACTAGATTTAGTAACAGTCTCTTTAAAACAGTTAAAAATAGTAACACTTTAACTTCCTGGCAAAAATCAAGGTCAAAAGATGTCACCTTTTTTTAAAGATTTAAGCCTATAAATTTTTGATTTGTAAACGTATTTAATAGGTTTAAATAATGCTATTTTAACCCCACAACATTTCATACTGTGAAAGGGAGTGGCTGTTTCAGGCAGGCAAGTACACACAGAGTGTTCTCTCTCCCTGTAACTTCAACCACTGGCTCTCTAATATTCCCTTCAATGGCTATTAATATGATTAAGTTGCTCTCTACTTAAAGCTGAAAAAAAACCCACAAACCCTCAATGTTATCTTCTGTTAGTCTGGCAGTGTATTAAATTTATATTTAAAAACATCTTAAAAAGTAGTCATCAATTTCTCACCTACCATTAATACCTTCAACTCATTGAAACTTGCTTTTATCTTTACCTTTATTCATTTTTATCAAATCTGCTTTCACTGAATTACAATATATATATGTATATATATATGTATATATATGTTCTAACTGGAAATAGATAAATTTTAGTTCTTAGATAACATCTGTGTGAATAAACAATCAATCATTCCCTCCTTGAAATTTTTTTCTGCTACTTCCAGCACACCAGACTCTCCCTATTTCTCCTTATCTCTCTGATAATTCAGTCTTTTAAAAATTATGCCTTCTTCAATCTCTTTATCAGTATTTCCTGGGATCTCTTCATACGTGTTACTCTCCTAACCCTCCAATGGTAAAGAATTAAGTCTCTGGCTTAAAACACACACCTATATGAAGGTAATTCTCAATATATACTAAGTAACAGACATGAATTTCTAGGTGTTGACATTTCACAAAATGAGTCAATGTATAAAAAATGAAATTCAACATTTGTGCCTCTATGTCATGTTTATCTTATTAGTTCTAACACTAATCATATAGCTTGTACTTAATGTATATTGTAAATGAATAGATGTTTACAAGGCAAACAAATATAAGGCATACTTTATAATACTTACACAGGAGAGGATATGCTTTATGTTTTCTAAAATGAAAACAGTATGCCTTATCTCTACTTTTTGTTATAAAGGTGACATACAAAGGGATTACAGTTACGTAAATCAGGTAATGAATACATTTCCTTTTGTACTGTGCCATCCCTTCCCTCACTCTCATCTCTACTTCTGGGTGTATATGTAATTTCCCCTAGCTTTAGAGAAACATGATAGTTTAAGGCAAAATCTTAAGACCTTGTGCCCTTAGTCAACTTTTTCACTCACAGCTGGTGCTCTATAATCACTTGAGCCAGGCCTCCACCGCTGCTTTGCTGCTGTTGTTTTTTTTTTTCTTATTGTCATCTTTTCATGTTTTATTTTGTTGTTGTTGTTGTTGTTGTTGTTTTGAGAGAGAGTCTGACTTTTCTGATTAGGCTGATCCCCCATATTACAGCTCCTCAGCAGCTAGGATCACAGAATAGTGGTGTCTGGCTTATTTTGTTAACTTCATTTTCCAAATGTTTATTGTTCATATATAAAACATGCAGATTTTTCTATACTGATCTCTTATGACTTTACTAGAACTTCTAGTTTGCCAGAAACTAAGTAGTAAGAATGAAGCATACTTTCTTAGCTACCAATATTAAGGGGAAAGTGTTTCACCATTAAATGCAATGTTAGCTGTGGCTTTTCACAGATTTGTTTATCAATATTAAATTCAATCTGGCCCTGGAGATAAATGCATATAATTCTAGCTACTCAGGAGGCTGAGATCTTAGAATCGAGGTTACAAGCCAGCCTGGTAACCAATTCTTATATGCTTTTATCTGGAATTAACCAGCAAAGAGCCAGTGGTTCAAGTGGTAGAGAACCAACCAGTTGGGAGAAAAAACACAGTGAGATCATGAGCCTGGGAGGTCAAGCCCAGTAGCAGCACAAAAATAAATACTTCTTAAATACTATACTCACCATCTAGTTTAAAAAATTGAACTTCACCTCTGTTATTGTGTAAATATGGTTAATGTAATCGTGAATTCCTAGTATAAATCCTGACAGAACTCATTTTGGTACTTAAGACTATTGTCTCCTGGCTCTTCTTTAAAATATCAGGAGGCTTCTCATTTCTATTTTAGAGTTCTCAGCTCTATTTCAGAGCTATCAGATATATTCTCAGTGTTGAGGGTTGGAGATGGATGATGTTTAATAATGTTCAAATGTATACAAATAAGGCAGCACTGGGGTTTAAAAGGAGTAACACAGAAACACAATGAATCTATAATAATCTTCTGGTTTACTAATTTCTGAGGTAACTTCTAAACATTGTGAAAAAATATTCCTGTCTTTGGTCATTCACATTAGGATTTCAAACTCTTTTTTAAAGGAAGTATCTTGGGTACCTCTTGAACTTTTTTAACTCAAAAGATCAGAAATGTTTTGGGTGCTGGTAGTTCATGCAAGTAATCCTGGCTACTCAGGAGGCTGAGATCTGAGGATCACAGCTCAAAGCCAGCCTGGGCAGGAAAGGCCATGAGACTCATCTCCAATAAACTAATCAGGAAAAGCTGGAACTGGTGCTGTGGCTCAAGTGGTAGAGCACTAGCATTGAGCATAGAGAGGCCTAGGAACAGCGCCCAGGCCCAGAGTTAAAGCCCCAGGACAGGGAAAGAAAAGGTCAGAAATGCCTCACTCTTGGCTTCTTTCCAATTTTAATGATCAAATAATGGAGGTGATTCTCTAGAAATTCTTAGCCTTTAAACAGTGGCCATTTAATTTTTTTTTCATATTACTGAGGCCACAGCAAACCTACCATTTTGTTATGGATGTTCTAGGTTCTGAAGGGTAAATGCCCAAGTGAAAGCCAGAGGCAAATTAATAGGTTCTCTACCCAAAGTTTCATGTCACTTCTAAGGTACCTTCTAAACAAAGGGATAAGACCTACTTTTCTTACTCATAACCCTAGAAAGTAGGACATCTAATCTCAGAAGGCTGAGTCATACCATCATCAATTCTAGCTCTTCAAATCTGTAACTGGTATCTCCTCTACTACCATCTGTGCTGTTAGAGTTTGTTCCCTGAAGGTAGCCAATATGTCAGTCTCTCTTCTTTCTCCCAAATTAACCATAGGAAAAGGATTAACAAACTCCAGGCAATTTTGCTTATGATAAAAATGAATCCTGGCTGATACATTGTCTCAGCATGGGGAGACCAAATGGCATGTATACATGCTTGAAGCTTCTATGGAAACTCAACTGGACATACCTTTTCCGTGGACTTGGAAGCTGTACCTACAAAGCTAAAATATTAGTTCTTGTGTTACATGGGAATTTTTAGCCAAGGCAATCACTTCTCCTAACATGGACCTTGTCTCCTACATATCCAAGTTGTCATTTGATGGTAGAAGACAAAGAATAGTACCTAGTACGCCTTGAGATCTTCTACGGAGAAAAAAAGCCCTGATATTTCTTACCTAATATTCTTCTAAGTGAATATAATGCCATGTTTGCCCTATTTAGGTCAACTAGGTCTAAGTAGATCCCATAATAATCTTTGTAACAAACCATGGGTCTCTCATATTTTCTGAGTTTCCTGAATAGTGTTTGAAAAATAGGGTATATTAAATAGTACTTTTTCTTTTATATAGCAGTCTTTTTTTTCTCTTCCTGTTGATGTTCATTCAGAAATATATAATGGAGCTATAGATGAGGCTTAGTAGTGTATAACTTGCCTAGCATGTGAGCGGTCCTGAGTTCAATCCCAAACACAACAAAAATAAAACAAACAAAAAAGACAAAATAAATTCTAAGACTACACATATTGTCAAATATTCAAACCTGGTTTGAAGCAACCTTACAAGGTGTCATATGCATAGAAGCAATTATTATTTTGAAACTAAATAATTTCAACTATTGGCTGCATAAACATTCCACTAGAAGCCTTTGTTTTTCTCCATCTCCAAGATCTACTACTCTTACTCTGTTTCAGGAATCTCCAACTGCAATTAAAATCCCCCTGCTCATTCAGTTGTGATAAATTTCTCCAGAATGTAGATATTTGTGCTACATCAATAAAAGATTTTTGTATGAGAACTAGTTACTCCTAAAATGTGTTTGTCTCACACACAACAAAACAGACATTTTTATCAGTCCCAGTATAGATACTTCAGATTCATTTTCAATTTCTAGTAAAGGTTAAATTTAGAAATACATTCTAATAATGCCAATCAAAAACTGTCTATTAAAGTTCATTTAACAATAACTTTTAATAAGAAATGAATGGCCTCTAGGTGTCATTCTAAGATATAAGCAAAATAATTCCTAGCAGTCTATTTCCTCAAGAAGGTTCCAAGCTTAGATAGAAAAATATAAGAAAATGTCATTTTTATCAATACAATGGTATTATATATTACACATTTATTTTGCATATTAAGGCATAATAGCACAATTTATTTCAACTGTACCATGTTTATGAAACACATATTTTGTTTACTTTTAGAATATTAATTTAAGCATTATACACATCTTATTATTATTCTGAAAGTACTTTACTCAAACATTTAAAAAGTGGTGCTGGTCCTACAAACTATTCCTAAAAGTTGGCAATTCTGAAATGGAATTTGTATGTGCAAAAAACTGGAACAAAAGATTTAAGCCAATCATTTAAGCTATTACACTCTGAAAGTATAATAGAAAATGGTGAGAAAAGATAACATTAAAACAAAAAAAAATGTGCAATCATCATGTATTTAGAGACTTAGAATATGTATCTAAGTCTTCTCTTGTGCTTTCTACCCTGCTTCCTCAACATACACTTTCTATATTCATTACTGTTGGAAAACTATTATTAAGTTATTAAGCTTTGAAATGTATGTGTGTCCTATAAAACATAACCATTTTATCTTTGTACAGGTTGTATATGGTTTTTGGCTGGTCATGGGGCTTGAACTCTGGGCCTGGGTGCTGTCCCTGAGCTCTTCAGTCAAGGCGAGTGCTCTACCACTTGAGCCACAGCTCCAGTTTTCTGGTGGTTTATTGGAGATAAGAGTCTCACAGACTTTTCTGCCTGGGCTGGCTTTGCACCTCAGATCTCAGCTTCCTGACTAGCTAGGATTACAGGTGTGAGCTACTGGCATTCGGTTTAAAGGTCAAAAGAACAAGATAATAAACCAGAGTGACTTAAATGGACTACAATGAAAGAAGGAAGCCACATTATTCACTATGGTCTTTCAGTTAACATATATAAATTTGTAGTATTTTCCAGACAATCTACTAAAAGCTAGATGAAAAAATAATTAGAACAATTGACAGAATTTCATAAAAGATAAAATAAAAACAAGTAAATAGTAACACAAGTAGTTGAATTAGATGGAAGTGTACCTCAAATGGTAAAATGCCAGTCTTGAACAAAAGAGCCAAGCCCCAGTATCAATACACACCTACATGTCCAGATTTGCACAAATAAAATAGTAATCACTGCAAAGAAACCTCAAACAATCACGTTATATTAAATAATTTCTCATATTAGGGCTAGAAGTATAAAGAACAGTAATTACACTTGCAGGAATGTTAGAAAATAGGTATATTAATAGGTAATAAGGGTTTAATCATACAATCAAATTATTATTGAATGTTTATCATTGATGCTTTCAGTAAATATTCTGCTTAAAATAATACTTTAGTTTCAATTCCAATGCAGAATTTATAAAATTTTTAAATAATTGCTATGATCAAATAGCACATCACTGATCAAAACAACTACTTTAGTTATCAATTACAATGAAGAATTTGAAAAATTTTAAATAACTGTATGATCAAACAGCACAACACTGCTCAAAACAACTATGAACATGTTTGATTTTTACTTCCCATTTACAATACTGCTGTTTGACATATAGTGGTTTTAGTTCTTTTTTTTTTCTTTGCCAGTATTGGGACTTGAACTCTGGGCCTGTGAACTGTACCTGAGCTTCTTCTGCTCAAGGCTAGTGTTCTACCACTTGAGCCACAGTTCTACTTTCAGCCTTTTTTGGTAATTTATTGGAGATAAGAGCTTAAAAACTTCCTGTCCAGGCTGGCTTCAAACTGCAATCCTCAGATCTCAGCTTTCTAAGTAGCTAGGATTACAGGTGTGAGCTACCACTGTCCAGCCAAAAGCTACCTACAAACAACAAATCATATTATCTAATTAAAAGATAAAAATTTTTAAAAATTGGAATTATAAACCCTCATGCTCCTAAATGGCACAGTAGTAATAAAAAAGATGGAGTAGTCAAGCAATTAGAGGCAGTATGAAATGCTTCTAAGAATTACATAAACATAAAATTTAAATTTAAAAGACAGATATGCTATGATCTAAATGTTGATATCCCCCAAAAATTCATGTTGAAAATTAACCTCAAAGACAATGGTGTTAAAAGATAGGGTCTTTTGGAAAGTAATCAGTCCATGAAGGATCTGCCCTTAGGATGGGGATTTACTGTTCTTATAAGAGTTTTAGAGAATGAGTTTGTACTTTTTCTTTCCCCTTTTGCTATGTAAGTACACAAAGAAAATGCTATCCTTCAGAAACATCAAATCTGCCAACTCCTTGATCTTGATTTTCTAGTCTCCATACCTGTGAGCAATAAATTTCTGTTGTTTATAAGTTAGCTAGTCTAGGATATTTTGTGATAGTAGGCCAAGAGGCCTAAGGCATGGTAAGACCTAGGGTCATGGTTCAAGTGACATATCACCTATTTAGCAAGGAGAAGAACCTGAATTCAGACCCAGTGCTGCTTAAAAAAAAAAAAAAAGACCAGGTGAAAGGTTATTGGTGGTATCAGAAGGACACTATTTATCCTAAAAATATACTCCAGCTAACAAATGGTCAAAAGCTCAGCAATAACAAAAATAGCTCAAAGATGGAAAAGATGCAGCATTAAACAAACAAACACCACAGAGTATTGTGCTTCTTGTTGCTGACATTGTTACAAAATACAAAGCAAACGCTAATGCTTATTCTAGAAAAATGTGTTATTGAAATAAATATATTAGTAGCCAGGAAGAAGTAGTAAAGAAGCAGTTAAATAAACAGAAGAAGAGAATCATTTTGTATCTCTCATCCTATATAAGAATAGTGAAATTCTATTTTAATTTTAATGTTATCATTTTCAAGTTTTTTATAGAATGCTATTCAAAAATAAAAATAAGACATAGAACTCCTGAATTACACTGTATCTCCTGAATTACTCCATCAAAAATCGAAGTGGAAAATATAGAAGATCAGAAGAGTTGACCTATACAATTTGTGGATCAGGATGGGAGGGATAAACAGAGAAAGTGAGGGAAGGGGTGACATTGTCCAAAAAGAAATGTACTCTTTACCCAAGTTATGTAACCCCTCTGTATATCATCTCTATAATCACAATAAAAAAATTAAAAAAGAAGATAGAAAGGGAAAAATAATAAGAACATGCCCAAAGTAAAAGCATAAAAGAAGTCTGAAAGTTTGTATTTCATCCACACACTAACAAAAGAAATATAAGCATATTTAGGTTGCTTTATGTTATAATTCAAGATTATCTCCTGCTTCTGTCTTTTGACTAAAATGCTAAAATCTACTAAGTAATAATTAGCACGCAAAACTTTCAGACAGCTAAATGATATATTGTATTAGAAAGATGCAAAAAAATTAAAAGAAAGCTGAGTGGAATTGTCTTTTCTTCGAAAATAATACAAATGAAATTTTCAACTCCACAGGAAAAAAGTAAACTTTAAATGCAAATAAAATCCCCAAACACCCCACACACAAAAAATCCAAACCTGTAATTTTTGCTGCTTTTTCCTCTTGGTTCACACGGTTTTCATCATCATCTTCATTGTCTTCTTCAAAGTCATCTAAATTGCCAATGTCAGCCTGCTTCATACTCATCAAACTAGCCAAACTTTGCATATCTTCATCCCTATATCAATTATTCAAAAAAACACGCAATTCATTAGATGACATTGCTTGAAAAATTGTTTCTTATGAAATACCAGTTTAACATTCCCAATCTGAAAATCTGTAATAGAAACATTTTTGAATCTGACAGAATGCCACACATGGAAAAATTCCATACTTGTCCTCCTGTGATGGCTCTCAGTCAAACACCAAATGAATTAAAAGTGTTATATGAAATTATGTTTAGGTTATGTGCATAAGGAATAAATAGATTTTGTGTTTAAATTTAGGTCTCATCCTAAAATATTACAACATTTGAAAAAATCTGAAATCTTCTGGTCCTAAGCATTTAGGTAAGAGATACTAAATCTCTAATATTAATATATCCTTTCTTTCTGTAGGATAAGCAAATCTGTCTTTTTAAGTTGCTATATAAGAAAAACGTAAGCACAATGACAGGTTTTATTAGTAAAAGACAAACATCACTAAAAACTACTTAATTAAAAAATTTTCTTCCTAGAACTCAAGTATGGAATATGAAATCTGCAAACATAAACTTGTTTTAGAAAACAGTAAGGAAGTGTAAATCAGAGAGCTAGATTTTAAAGTATTTCAAAGGAATTGGTTGAAGATTTTTCAAAGTCCATAAATCCTTTTGGATTTGAGAGTCAGAAGGAAGGAAAGCAGAAAACCTCAGTAAGTATGTAAATCTTACTTAAATGGGCAATTTTTTCAAAGGGTGTGTCCCAAAAGTTTAAAAACTACTGGAACAAAAAAGCACCTTATAAAAGAAATCCAGCCTTTTTCAAATTATAAATGAAAAAAAAATAGACCTGGGTACAAGTAGCTTACACCTGTAATCCTAGCTACTCAGGAGGCTGATATCTAAGGACTGCAGTTCAAAGTCCACCTAGACAAGAAAGTCCGTGAGACTCTTATCTCTGATTAACCACCAGAAGTGGAGCTGTAGTTCAAGTGGTAGAGTGCTAGCCTTGAGCACAAAGGGGCTCAGAGACAGAGCCCAGACCCTGAGTTCAAACCCCAGGACTGGCAAAAATAAATAAATAAAATTTATAAAATGAAAAACTATCCATGGCTTATTAAGAGTGACACATCATGTATTTGATAAAATATAATTCTTAACCAGAAAGTATTTTTTATCAGAAAGTATTTTAAATACAAATTTTTTAGGTTTACATTAAAGTCATTCAATTTTTTGATGTTATTATCTTAAATTTCAAGAAAACTAACAGTGACTAACATCTTTTTAACATGTTATGAACAAATTAATTTTCAACTTGATATATTTCCTCCATATTCAGATAGCAAAATGAAAATATTTCTTTTAATATAAAGTAATGTTTATTAACATTTACTTATCTAAACATAGTATCACTTTGCAAATAAACAAGTTTTTTTAAACTGTTCACATTTTATTTCAAATAAGCTTAGAGTTAACCTTTTTCCCTCTTTTAAATAAATTTTATGACTGAGTCTTTAAGAACAAAAAAGTTGTAATAGATCATATGATATTCTTATAGATCTCTCATCAATAATAAATAATATGAATGTAAGTTTAAAATATACCCTTCTTAAAATATTAACTTGCTTACTAATTTTACAATTTTAATTCCCTCATATTTTAACCCTGAACATTTTTGGTAGAGTAAATGGTGAGGAAGCAAGGAAGAGGAGGTGGAGAGGGAGTTTAGAATGTTGAAAGAATTCTTACTCAGATGAAATTGAGACATTTGGTTTAGCTGAATTTCCTCTCATACAGATTACTGCAAATGCTGCTGATTCACTTACGGTTTCTGCCCAGTCGAAGGAAGTCCACCCTCAAAGGATCTTCTCTGAATTTGTTTTTTCTCTTCTTTCTGTGTTTCCCTTTCTTTCATTTTTGCTTAAACTTCAGGGTATGAGCTTTATTTTTAAAATGTTTCCATTTTGAACTGTCTCACTAACCACACTCACTTAAAATACAATTTCCCAGAGAGGAGGTGTATAGTTTCAACTACCAAGTCATTTGCTGTCACATAGATGAGTGTCAAACATCTCATTTTGAGTGACAGAATCCAGCCTTATCAGTCAAGTAGACATAGCCAATTATAGTAACCACATTCCAATGGGTCAAATAGGCTCAGAAATGTAATTCAGACAGACTTAAATGTTCAGAACTGCCTTTCCCCTTAACCTTTAATAGGAAATTCTAGCTATAGAATTTCTATTTATCCTGTATTTCTTCATCTTCCACTTCCAGTACCTACTAACTCTTAGATTATACATGTTGTATTCACTTATCCCCAAAAATTAGATACAATGACCATAGGGAATATTACTTTTTTAGTCCCTGCTCTATGCATATTCATCTCATTAATCTAGTTAGAACTTTACTTTCTAAGAAAGGATTATTTATTTATTTATAATAGAGTCCCATATGTAACCCAAATTAGCTTCAAAATTACAATCCTTCTGCCTCGGCTTTTAGAATATTGGATTACAGAAATGCATTAACCTACCAAACTCAGAATTTTACTCTTTTAGGAGAGAATCCTTAGTGCAATGATTATTCCACATCTAAGATAATATGTGGTTTGGGAGAAATATTTTTGGATTCCTGGACCTCAACTGGTTCTATTGTCTCGCTCTTCTGAAAGCTGGGTCTACAGGCACACATCACTGAGTCCAGGTAAAATGATTTTGAAAAGGAAAATTATTACAATAGATGTTCATTAACTATGCCTTCCTAAGAAATTTTTGGAAGGCTGGAACAAGAAATATGAATTGGCAAAAGTTCCCTTAGATCTTTCATGCTTCTTAAAACTTGTTATTTCAGGTTCATCTCATCTCTCAGTTGCATCAAACATCTTTAAAAATTTAACTGTAGCACTTCAGAGTACAAGCTGCTACAATGAAGACATTAAACTATAAAGCAAATATTTCTGATACCCTATAATTCCCAAAGCACTACTGAGCTAGCTGTAATTATTTTTGTATTATTGTTCATTCTCTGTAATCAACAGACTTATAAATAAAAAGTAATTCATTATATTCAGCCTCTAAAACCAAGAATGATAAGAATGATTGGTATGCTATAGTATATTCAACTTTACTCAGTCAAAAGCTATAATCTAAGATGTTTTTGAAATACAATGTCAATGGAGAAAAAAAAAATTAAAAAGCTTACGTGGCTTTTCCTTCCCGAAGGAAAATACAAGATAATGAAAACTGGAGAGTGGCAGAAACAACTTTTTTAGACAATGGCTTAAATTTTAACTTGACATCAGTCTGAGTTGGCATAGGGCTTGCATATTGTTTCATATTGATGCTGCTAGTAGCAAGAGCTTTCCTTCGACCAGAAGGGGACTCCTGGAAATAAAAATAAAAATTTAAAAACCCACTTTGGTAGTTTAGTTCTTTTAATAGCTACTCATAAAATCATATAATAATTGAATTATGAATTCTTTTCTATTGAGATAGTGTTTGAACTTATGGCATAAACATCTTCTACCCAAGGCCATTGCTGACATCACAGTCCATAATTTTCTCTTCCCTAAGATCACATATATTTTGCAAGTAACAGTTTCTCTAATCTCATGTACCTAGCAAGACTGCAAACTAATGATGATCTAAAAGTTCTTCTCAACACAGCCATTGCTAATTCCTTAGGAATAGAACACAAAATGAAATCTGTTTGCTACCAAGGTGATTAAACATTCCACTTATAAAGCCACTGTTTTATAATTTTTTTTTACAATAACAGTCTATCAGAACAAGACAGCAAAATAAAGACTAGACATTAATTATGTACAAGATTCCCTGTAAATGCTGGAGCAGTACAATGACAAGACATAATCTTTGTATTCTAATAGTGAGGGGAAATTCTTAGATGTAGGATAAACTGTAATTATGTAGATCTGAGGTCATACACTATTATTATTTAAAGTTGACTGATATAGTTGGTAAAAGCAACATTTAAGGCTCAATTTGTAAGCAGTATGACCTTGCACAAGTCAGGAAATTTGTGCCTTACTTATAAAATAAGGAGAGGCAATATTTTCTAAGAAATTACTGTTCTTCAACCAAAACAGGTAAGGCTACCAATAACATTGGAATTATTATTTGGTAAACATTAGTTGGTCCTGTCAGTGATAAATTTGCCTAAAATAAGGATACACTAATTCAAGTAAAATATTAAAAGACTTCTTCAAAAATTTAACATTTCTGTCCTGCAGAATAAGTAAAAATGTAATGTACCATCTCTGAAGAATACTTTGTTTTAAAATGTGGTCTTATCTGTCAGATTATTTACAGCAATATTATAAAGAACTATTAGTGCATGTAGATACCTTATGAATGAATTTCAAAAATGCATCAAGCACTTGAGAAGGATTTAAGCCCTCTCAGAAGAAATACTTAAGAATATGCAAATACCCTGAACTGAATCAAGTTGAACAGATGTGACTATCCCAAACAATACAAGTGTTCTTTCCCTGGTCGCTGCTGTCAATCAAAGAATAAGATTAAGGTCCAAGGTTCTGACAATGTGCAAAATGAAAATGTATGATGAGGGAGTATCAATTTATTACACTGATATGAACAATAATCTCTTATTGTACCCTTAGAATAGCTAACAACTTCTACATATAATATAGGATTTAAAGCCTCTGTTTTGCAAGCATGACAAATTGTCACATTTTATTTTCAGTATTTGAAGAACAAATCTTTTTCTCAAAGTATGACACTGATTCTTTAACGCAATTATTTAATTTTATAAAAAAATAATCGAACCATAGGAAATAAGCATAATTGTGAAAGTTCAGTTTAAGGACATTGTTTGCAGCTAGATTTTGATAATTAACAGTCACTCAATTTCATGTTTTGGAACAAAAATTATGCAGAAATGTTTTTCTGCTGAATTGAGGTTTGTGACAAAAATAGTGTTTTCAGATATTTGGTAAATTAATGTCTCTGAAACAATAGATAATAAATCTATTAATTCCTAAACACATTAGTTGTTGTTTTTATTTATTATCTTTATTTGAAAATGCTAAAAACAAACAGAGGGCTTAGTTACATAAGTCAAGCAAAGAGTACATTTCCTTTTGGATAAATGTCATCCCTTTCCTCAGTCTCTCTTCCAGTTTTTCTCTTCTATCCTATCCACAAGTTGTATAGTTCATTTTCAACATAGTACTGTTGATGTATGTACCCTTTGTCCCTCCATTTCTGTGCCTCCCCTTACACTCCAAAAGACATACAAACAAAACAAAAAAGAAAAAAAAACAACAAAACCAGCAAAATAGAAAATATCTAGCTATCATTTCCTGGACTTCATTTCAACAAACATTACTTTGTATGATCATATGCATATAGACATTGTGTTATTCTGTTCTTCTCCTAAGTGTGCTGTTGATTTTGTTTTGCTTTTTTGTGATAGCTCTGGGGCTTGAACTCTGCCTGGGAGCTGTCCCTGAGCTTTTGTGCTTACAGCTAATGCCTCTATGTTAACATTTGAGCCACAGGTCCACCTCTGACTTTTTGATGGTTAGTTGGAGCTAAGAGTCTCATGGACATTCCTCAGACCTCAGACTCCTGAGTAGCTAGGATTACAGGCATGAGCCACCAGAACCTGTCTTGTAGTTCTGATCTTTAATAAACACTCTTATGTTTAAGAATCTCTTAGCTAGTTGCCAGTGGCTCATGCCTATAATCCTAGCTATTCAAGTGGCTGAGATCTGAGGATTGCAGTTTGAAGCCAGCCTGGAAAATCTCACAGAGCTGTGCCTCAAAAAGTGGTAGAGAGCTGGCCTTGAACAAAAATGTTCAGAGACAAGAACCAGGCCCTGAATCATCAAGCCCCCAAACCAACCAAAAAAAGAAAAAAAGAAAGAAAAGAAATCAAAACTAGTTTGTTAAAAATATGAACACACCTGGATCCCACCCGATCCTAAAATAGAAGAAATAATGATGGGATCAGGAAAACACTTGATTTTCTAGTAAGCTCGGCATACACAGTAATTACCAGGCAAATTTGATCCAGGTAATCTAAAATTACATTTTCAAAACTCCTCTAAGAATGTCCTTAAATAAAATTATCGGGGGGCTGGGAAGGTGGCTCAGTGGTAGAGCACTTGCCTTGCATGCCTGAGGCCCTGGGTTCGATTCCTCAGCACCACATAAGCAAAAAGAAAAAAGCTGGAAGTGGCGCTGTGGCTCAAATGGTAGAGTACTAGCCTTGAGCTGAAGAGCTGAGGGACAGCGCCCAGGCCCAGAGTTCAGGCCCCATGACCGGACCCCAAAAAATAAAATAAAATAATAAAATAAAATTATCAAAATATAACAAAAATCCAATTTTCATTTTTTATAACTACTCCTCACTGTTATTTCTTTGAATCCAGCCTATTATAATTAATATAAACCATACCTGTGTTACAACACAGCACTAGCACTTATTTACTCTAGCAGATTTCTTTATGAATCTAAGCCTTGGCTTCATACTCTTAAGATTGGCAAACATTTTTAAAAGTTGGATGATAACTGGGTGCCAGTGGCTCACGCTTGTAATCCTAGATACTCAGGAAGCTGAGAACTGGATCATGATTCAAAGTTAGCCCAGGCAGGAAAGGCTGTGAGACTCTCATCTCCAATAAATCACTGAAAAACTGGAAGTGGCGCAGTGGCTCAAGCAGTAGAGCGCTTGCCTTGAGCTGAAGAGCTGAGGGACAGCGTCCAAGCCCAGAGTTCAAGCCCCACAACCAACAACAACAACAACAAAAGTTGGATGATAGCAAGTACTGATAAGAATGAAAAACAATGCAAACTCTGCTAGAGTTTCAGTTCATAGACACTTTAGGAAACAGATAATACCTTATAAAATTGAAAACATGTACATCTTATGACTAAATAATTCCCGTCTCAGAGTATATCAGAGAAATGCTTGCGATAATACATGAAAATATATAGCATTTAGCCTATAACAGGCATTCAATAAATAAAATAGGGTTGTTTGTTTTATATAAGTTTGACAATACTGGAGGTTGAACTCAGGAACTCGAACTCTCAGTTGGCTTTTTTTCTCCCATTCAAAGCTAGTTTTCTACCACTTAAGCCATACCACTACTACTTCTGGCTTTTGCTAGTTGATTGAAGATAATAATCTTCTGGACTTTTCTGCTTATGCTGGCTTTGAACCTTGACCCAAAGATTTCACTCTCTTGAATAGCTAGAATTACAACAATGAGCCATCAGTGTCCAGCTGTCTCTATTAATTTTATCTTATCTATCTTATTGCATTAATGTTACAAATAACCCAACCAGGATCATATGTCTTGAAATGAAGAAAACTGATAACTACACAGTTGAATGCAAGATGTTTAAGTAATGTAGCTCTATTGTTAAAAATTCATGAATGAGACCTCATTTCCTTCTGTGCCTATATAATGAATTATCTACCTCCAAAATATCTTCACTGTGATTTATGAGGTAGCAATAAAAACAGGTAAAAATACATTTTCTCTGTCAATGACCATAATTTTGATGTATAAATTATGACAAATTGATGATCCTTTTATATGTCAAAGTACAAAACACTTTTTAGAAATCATTACAAAAGATATGCTTTCCTCTTACATTTCTTTTTACTTTTATCATATTCTTTGAAGGCAAAGATTTTGTTGAGAATGTTTCATGGAGAGTTTTTCAGAAATATAAATTAAAAAAGCTAAACAGCTATTTTTTGAGGCAATACTAAATGTTATAGTTTCATTTTTTTGATTTTCTGAAAATATTAGGATTAACTGACAGGTTTCTATTTTAGAAGCTCTCCCTCCCTTCCTTTCCTTCCTCCCTCCTTCCCTCCCTCCCTTCCTTCCTTTCTTCCTTCCCAGTCTAGGAGCCTGAACTCAGGGCCTGGTCACTATCCCTGAGCTTCTTTTGCTCAAGACTAGCCTCTACCACTTGAGCCAAAGTGCTACTTCTAGCTTTTTCTGACTGAGGAATTGAACCCAGGGCTTCATGCATGCTAGGCAAGCCCTCGACCACTAAGCCACATTCCTAGCTCTGCTTCTGTACATAGGAAGAAACTTAATGATCTTTTCAACTCCTCTTTTTAAATAATTGTGTCATGGAAAAAAAGGAGGTAATTGCAGAAAGTTAAAAATGAGATAGTGTACACAAGAGAATTTAAGAAGATTTACAGAGACTTTCAAAACTAAGATATCCTCTAGGTACCAGTATTGCTGATATTGCTGGTCATATCACTGAAAGAATCCAGAATTAAACTCAAAAGTGTTTCTGTTGTATAATTGCAGAAAGGTGGTTTATGTATACATACAATTTTGTTAACAGTCTAATTTTTAACTTTAACAATTTTGTTAAAGTCTAAGAGGTGTTTCACACATAATGTTACTTACACAAAAGACTTGAAAGTCTATGTGATTACAATGTAGCATATAGAGACATAAAAGATAGTTAAGTATTGTGCTTTGGGGTAGATAAAGTACAGACACTGCACATTGTTTCAAATTCAGTTGTGTCTGTTTTCCAAAATCATATTGTTATAACATTCCTTCAATAAAATCTAGAAAGATGATCAGGGGATGACACATATTCAGTAAAAAAAATTAGGCCTAAGTTCTTGTAAATTAATTCTAATGTCAGTTTCAATATAAGTGCACTAATAGTCTCTGGGAACATTTCAACCTTCCATGATAATCAATTTAAAGAGAAAAGTAACTTTTCTGTTTACAATTTATCAACACCAAAAAGCAATTCTAGTATCTATTTTTAAGACTCCTCTGCTTTGCCATTATCAAAAAAAAAAGGTGTGCCTCTACAGAATACAAACAACATTAATTGACCCTTAAGTCCCTTTAAGACTGACTTCAACTCTCTATTCCTAATAATGTTCTCATATTAATTTTTAACTTTTACTTGAAATTTATACTTATTGTTCTGTACTCATGTGCATTTTGGTAATGTGCTTATATTTCAGACTGTCTCCAGTCTTTTCCAGAAACATCATAGGTTGTTTCTTTTACTATTGAATAATAGCCACTATCTTCAAATAAAAATGGATTAAAAATAATATATTAATGCTGAATAAATAAACAAAATGTGACCCACACATACACTAGCATATTATTCTGATAGTATTAGAATAATATTGTTAGAATATTTACAATAATTTGTTACTAATAAGTATGATTGTATTAATATGTAGCTATATTAATATTATTTATATTATACCATTAATTTCTTTACAAGGAATCACATTTTGACACATTCTGGGGCACATTCACAATGTTGTATAACCATCAACATTGTCTAATTCCAAAATCTATTGTTCATTCCACACAGGAGCTCATTGTGTTCATTAAACAATAATTTCTAATTCTCCTCTTCTCCCTCAAGACCTGGTACCATTTACTCTATTTTCAGTCTATAAATTTGCCTGCTCCTCATATAAGTGACTCATATGATTTATCCTTTTGTGTTTCACTTAGCATAATGTTCTGTTCTTTACACATGATGCAACTTCAGGCATTTTGTTATAGCAACACAAAATGGGCTAACACATATGTCTAATGCTTGTATGGAATTTTTTCAAGGAGAAACAGGTGTATAATCTTGGAAAGCCAAGAGTGTAACCTTTCTGCACAAAACAACTTTCCCTATGAAATAACTTAAAGAGAAGAATGTCTGTTTCACATTTTTGCAAATTTCGTCAATGTTTTTGTATCTCTCTTCAATGTCTTATTTCTCAGACAGCTCTACTGTGTGATAGATTTTTTCTTTTGATTAAAGCATATAAACATGTTTATTTTTCTAAGGCATGTAGCTAGAGAGTAAAAAAGATGGATGTAACTAATGCAAGGTCATTATTTCAACCTACCTTCTTTTCATTACTTGTTATTAAACAGATGTAGCATTGTATCTATACTCAGAACATGGCTCTGCCACCTATTAGCATTGAATCTTTGGACTACTAAGTACAATTGCACCCAAAAAAGAGGGCCTATACATTTATTACATAGACTTTTATGAACATGAATGCAGATATTTTAATGGATTTTAATAATGTACAGAATTGTCTTTATTTCTATTCAGATTTATCTTACTTAAAAGGTTGACAACCTAAACAAAATATGAGCTCACCATATCGAATGAGCAATAAGTTTTGGAATTAGACAATATTGATGGTTATACAACATTGTGAATGTGCCCCAGAATGTATCAAAATATAATTCTTTTTAAAGAAATTAATGATATATCAATAATATTAATATAGTTACATATTAATTATCATATTAGTAACATTGTTTTATATTACTTTCTTGCAAAATTGACAATTTTCCACTTAAATATTGAAATATTAAGTTTTAACATTTATTTATTATTTACTCTAACTTTTTGATGCTTTAAGTCACTTTTAGTATATCAGTTAGTGGTTTCAGTGCTCTCTTAATTGTCTATTAAACTTGACTTTCATTTTCAGTCAAAAAAGAAAAGCATGTGAAGCCAGCACCTATGGCTCCTCAGGAAGTTGAGATCTGAGGATCGCAGTTCAAAGCCAGCCCAGGCAAGGAAAGACTGTGAGACTCTTATCTCCAATTAACTACCAGAAAACCTGAAGTGGCACTGCGGCTCCAAATGGTAGAGTGCTAGCCTTGAGCTGAAGAACTCAGAACTCAGTGCCCAGGCTCAAAGTTCAAACCCCATGACTGACAAAAGAAAAAAAAAAAGCATATGAACAAAACCACAGATATCTAACAGATAAAGAGCTGAAAAAGACAGGAATATTTAAATAACTTTCAGATAATCTTTGCTCTTCATATTTGATACTATGCCAAAACTCTTCAAATAGTAGTTTCTTAAAAGGTTAATGATAATACATAATCAGAAATCTTGCCAATCAGTTTTTAAGCTCTGTTAAAGTAAAATCCACTGTTCTATCATGCATATTGAATAAATCTTTTAAACATGCATAATTTTATAATTTTATACTTTGGTCATTTGGAGAATACTGATTCTCTGAATTATACAGATATTGACAAAGTTATTATATTCATTTTAACATCACTTTCTAGTCTATCAGAATAAACACTGTAAAACTGTCAAGCTAAAAGAAGATGGGTTTAAGTTTTCCAGAATTATAATTTTCCATCAAACACCTAAAATTTGTCAGACACAATCCATAAATTCAGTTGCTTACTTTTTAAAATAATAATTTACTTTGTTTAGTATTTTTTAGTTTATTCTTTTTTGGGTCCAGTCATGGGGCCTGAACTCTGGGCCTGGGCACTGTCCTTCAGCTCTTCAGCTCAAGGCTAGTGCTCTACCACTTGAGCCACAGTGCCACTTCTGGATTTTTGCTTTTTGCTTATGTGGTGCTGAAGAATCGAACCCAGGACCTCATGCATGCAAGGCAAGCGCTCTACCACTGAGCCACCTTCCCAGCCCTGTTTAGTATTTTTTAAAGTCTACCAATGCTAAATATCTAGTTGTCTATCAATCTTTTTTTTATTATAACACATTCCAAGATGGGGGGTGGGGGAGGACTGACTACTTAAATTTACAGCTCAAATAATAGCACAAGTGCTTTTCTTGAGTAACTATGCTTCATGCACACTTCTCATTTTCTAAGAGTATACTAAAAAGACTAGTATTCAAGTATTGAAATGTAAACCTTTTTCTGCTGATACAACTCTGGAGGCTCAACTTTACAAAATGAGGGTATCTTATTGGGGCTTCCACCTGGGGAGAATGCTAGACTTACCTGTATTTCCATGCAGAGGTAAAAACAGTAAAATCATAGGTTTAGTAGAAATACTCAGTAGGAAAGCTATGACAAATGCATATCATCCAAAGTATTTGCTTTCAGTTATTATTACTATTAATACTTTGTTTTAGATTCTATCACTGTCATTTTAAGAGTATATTTTAAAACATAACCTTTTTCATATATTACCTATATATATATATATATATTTTTTTTTTTTATTTTTTTTATTTTTTTTTTTTTTTGGTTGGTTGTAGGGCTTGAACTCTGGGCCTGGGCGCTGTCCTTCAGCTCTTCAGCTCAAGACCAGCGCTCTACCACTTGAGCCACAGCGCTACTTCCGGTTTTCTGAGTGGTTTATTGGAGATAACAGTTTCCAGGACTTTCCTGCCCAGGCTGGCTTTGAATGGGATCCTCAGATCTCAGCCTCCTAAGTAGCTAGGATTACAGGTGTGAGCCATGACGTCCAGCTATATTACCTATATTTTTAACCTGTTCTCCAATAAGGTTACTATGTCATCCTATCTTTAAACAACTTTCCTGACAAAGTTCACACAACTCACATTGACCTAAGCTCTTCAATTTAGTAGTTCTGAAGCCTTATCAAGTTTGTCTGAAGCCAGGAGTGAAGTTAAAAGTTCACACCTTTATCTTAGTACTTAGGAGGCTGAGGTGGAAGGATTGTGAGTTCTCTAAGTTCAAGGCTAGTCTAGGGTGGGTACATAGAAGAGGTTCAAGACAAGCTTGGGCTACAGGCTTGAACTCCTGAAGCCCTGTCTCAGAAAAAGAAGAAAGAAAAAGGAGAAGGAAGAAGTAGGCAAGAGAAGAGGAAAACAAGAAGATTGGGATTGATTCTACTGGAATTCTCTAGAAGTGTATTGTCATCAACAAAGCCACAAAGCTACATCATTGTTTTATGTGGTTAGATGCTCTGTTTTGACACCACCATAAACACAGTTAAGTACCTGATAATAAATCAAGGTTTGTAGCACACACCCTTTTAGAATCTGAATTGAATGCTTCATTCTATTCAAGTCCTTGTTCTTGTTCATCAGAAATTTTCTGGTGTTTCACTGACTCAGAGCACCAGAAGATAAATAGGTGATTAAAATACTAATCAGCATTCTAAGTCTGCTACAAAATTAATGCCGGCCTTCAAAGTTTCAGTTACTAGATCTTAGGATCTTAAGATTATAACAAATATCATGATTATATAAATCATTTCACAATGTAAAAAGTTAATACTCAATTCTATATGTAAATGCTAATATTCTCTGCTGACTCAGGAAACAAACTTGTCAAATGAGATTATGTAGAGTTTGAAGTCACTTTAAAGTTTCCTTTTTTTTTTTTTTTAATGTCAGTCATGGGGCTTGAACTCAGGGCCTTGGAGCTGTTCCTGAGCTTTTTCACTCACTGCTAGCACTCTACTACTTTGAGCCACAGTCCACTTCTGTTTCCTGGGTGTTAACTGGAAGTAAGTGTCACAGACTTTCCTGTGTGAGCTGACTTTGAACTTAGATCCTCAGATCTCAGCTTCCTGAGTAGCTATGGTTACAGGCATGAGCCACCCACACCTGGCTTACAAGTTTCTTAATCCAATTTGACACCCCAATGCAAGAACAGCTTATACTGTACCTAAAAGAGGTGTTTCCCAGTACTTTTCATACAAATTCTACCCAGAAAATCTCAAGACTTCAGCCTTTCTGAAACAAAAATAATTTGGTAATACAATATCAAGGCCAATAATTTTGCTTTATCTATTCCACCATGTGTCTTGTATTTTTTTTTCCAACTTAGTTCTGTGATAACACTTTAAACTTTATTCTAAAGTGATAAAAAGTCATTCTGGAAGTCAAATATTTCCAACTTTTTTCAATATTGTGATGCTGGTCCTTTGAACTGTCACAAGTGAAATATTTCTCAGGCCATGTTGGTAAGATCTTTGCTTCATCAACAGACCAAAATGGAATAGTACAGAATTTAATTTGAAATTCATGGAGCAATTAAATGCTAAAGTAGACAGACCATAGGGAACTCTCTCAACCACAAAGACTTAATTAGAAACCATATCAGCTAAAATAACCAACTTAGATGGTTGGATGGAAGAGAATTTGGTAATACAAATGTAAGAAAGAATCAAATGAAGTGCATAAAGAATAAAAATTTTAAATTTTGTTCAGATATTTATTAATATATACTGGTTCTAGAATAAAACTGAACTTTCCTCTTCAAAAAATTCCAAATCAAAAACCTCAACTTTCTTAGAAGGAAATTGTAGATAGTACAAAAATACAAGTTAAAGTATTAAGTCAAAGATCTAAAACCTGTTAGAAGATGTCCAAATTGGAAAGGAGAAAAAAAAAGTGACTTTATACTTTTTGTCCATTGAAAGTGTACAAATTTTGTTCACTACAAAAATTACTAAAAGACAGTTTATATCAACCCCTCCATTTTGTTTTTTTAAAAAATATTAAATGTTCAACCAAATTAGCAGATTTTAAAAATTAGTTTCTACTAGATGTACTAATAGAAACATAGTGGTCAGGGGCTGGGAAGGTGGCTCAGTGGTAGAGCACTTGCCTTGCATGCCTGAGGCCCTAGGTTTGATTCCTCAGCACCACATAAGCAAAAAGAAAAAAGGCGGAAATGGCGCTGTGGCTCAAGTGGTAGAGCGCTAGCCTTGAGCTGAAGAGCTGAGGGACAGCGCCCAGGCCCAGAGTTCAGGCCCCACAACCGGACCCCCCCCTCAAAAAAAAAAAGAAACATAGTGGTCTATTGGCTTGAAAAAGACCTGATATATAAGAATATATGACTCTTAAAGCCAGGATGCGAGTAATTACTTCTAAATCTTCATAGACACACTTCACCATATAGGCATTCAAAAGTCCCTTCTTCATTTTCAGTGTCATAAATGAAAAATAGCCAAGCTGATATTATCTCTATCTCTTAAGTGGTTTCTCCCCTTAGTTTTCATCTCATTGAATTGTGCCAACCAACAATCATTAAGCCTGTTATTCTAGGACTCACCAAACCAAATTGGCTCTCCTAAATCTCTTCAAACTCTGGACCCTTTTTCTATCTCCACTTGCATTTCTTCTTAAATTCAAAAGCCTTACCATCTCTAAGGCGAATACCACTTATATTCTTGTCAAACGATCTCTAGTTTCATTTATACAAAATTTTGTTTTCTATGGTTCAATAAGGGTGCTCTGTTTTTTTATGCTATGCCTTTTCTGATTATATTAATAAATTCACCATAGAAAAATACATATGTATGTGTAGCCTGCTGGCTACCCAGCAGGCTAAAATTTGAGAATAACGATTAGAAGCCAGCCAAAGTAAACAAATCAGAGAGACTACTATTTCCAATAAATCAGCAAAAAGCTGGAAGTGGAGGTGTGACTCAAATGGTAGAGTATCTGCTCAGAGCAAAGGAACTGAGCCAGAGTGCAAGGTCCTGAGCTCAATCCCAAATAATGGCACAAAAAAAAAAAAAAAAAGGAAGGGGGCTGGGAAGGTGGCTCAGTGGTAGAGTGCTTGCCTTGCATGCATTAGGCCCTGGGTTTGATTCCTCAGTACCACATAAGCAAAAAGCAAAAAGCCGGAAGTGGCGCTGTGGCTCAAGTGGTAAAGCACTAGCCTTGAGCTGAGGGACAGTGCCCAGGCCCAGAGTTCAGGCCTCAAGACTGGACGCCCCCCCCTCCAAAAAAAAAAAAAAGGAAGAAAACAACCAACTAGCTAAAACCATAGTTAAAATTTTATTTTCTTAGGCTTTTAAAAATACTTAGTATACTAATCATAAAATCTTACATTTTTCTTTTTCTAATATTTTTATTATCTTTAAGGAGTTGTCATTCAAAAAAGCAGTTTATAAATACAGTATCTTAATCAATGTCAGTCTTTTCCACATTCTTACCCCTCCCTCCAACCTACCCCTTTCCCTCACTTCTTTTCCTATTTTACTTTTCTTAATTTTGTAGATATATATTGATTTTTACTGCTTTTTTCCCTCCTTTTCTTCATCATCTACCCTTCCCCTAACCCCACAACTCCCCTTTCCAGTACCTATTATCAATTGAAAATGGATTTAAAAAAAATGAATGAAAGGCATGAAACCTATTACAAAAGTAGTAGGAGAAACAAGAACAGAGGGTTGGAGCTGTAATTCTGTAGAATAGTACATGCTTACTATGCACAAGGTTATGAGTTCAGTCCCCAGAGAAGAGATAATAAAAGATAAAAAACATCTTGAAAGAGAAGGGGCCCAAGGAAACTACTTCACCTATATATTTACAAGACTTTCATCTATTCTACTCAAAAATTATGCAAACAAGAAGATGGAATGGAATATTTAAAAGTTGAGAGGAAAACAAACCAAAACTCCACCACCTAGAATTCTGGACCCAGGGAAATTAATTTTCAAAACTAAACAAGTAGTAGTAAAGAGACTTTCTCAGAAAAGGGCTTTTGTCAATGAATTTAGCTTGCAAGAATGTTAAAAGAAGTTCTTCACAGAGAAATAAAACCATACAGGAAA
Source organism: Dipodomys merriami (assembly GCF_024711535.1). NCBI lineage: Eukaryota > Metazoa > Chordata > Mammalia > Rodentia > Heteromyidae > Dipodomys > Dipodomys merriami. The sequence goes on from NW_027203849.1 coordinate 124,967, forward strand.
GAAATTCAAATCTATATAAGGAAAGAAAGGAAACCAAAGACTGAATAAAGGTCAGCAAAATACCTTATTTTTAAATTATCATTGTTATTAAGTAGTTGCACAAAAGGGTTACAATTCCATATGTCAGGTTATAAGTACAACGTATCTTGATCAATGTCACCCCTTCTTTCGTTCTCCCCATTTTCCCCTTCCCGTCCCTACCCTCAAGTTACATAGTTCATTTTTAATATAATGTACACTGAATATAATAACATTTGATTACTTTTCCTCCCTTTGTTCCTGTGTCTCCCCCCCTTTTACACCCCTAAATCATGTTTCCACTTCCTGGCATTTGTTTTGATAAACAGTACCAGTTGTTCAGGGGAGTTATGCAAACAATTATTTTTCTTAGTCTTAATTGATCTAACAAATATATATATATATATATTTCAAATAATGGAATGTTATTTTTAATAATATATTCATACATGTATGTTTATGAATATTTTATAAGTGAAATAAATAACTGTAATGATAAAAAGGGATAGACAGAAATATAATTATTTTGTCATTATAAAGTACACACACTACCAGTAAAGCAGTCCAGTGTTATTTGAGCCTGGATTGGTCATAAAGGTGTGTTGCAAACTCTGAAGCAACCACCAAAATACAATTAACTGATATGCTAAAAAAGGTTAAAAAATGTATCATAAAAATATTCATTAAGCACAGGGCCAAGCAATATGTATACTTATAAGCCCAGATACATAGGAAATTGTAGGTAGAAGAACTGTATTTGATCTGCTTTGAGAGAAAATGACACCAATATGAAAAATAAAAGGGATACGGGTACAGTTTCAGTAGTATATGTCTAGTAAAAAAAGAACACAGAGCAAAAGCAAAAGTTACAGATACTAACAAATAGTTTGCAATTAATAAAAGTAAATAATTACTTTAATATTCTGAAAGATGCTTTAATTTAAAGAGTAAAAAGTAAAAGACCCAACTACATGTTTTGTTCACAAAAATCCACTTTAAATATAAAGGTGCAAATATTAACTGTTTATTGTGTTAAAAAATGAACATGAAAACTTAGATAATCCTACCAGAGAGAAGCATTTTAGATTTTGTTGTTTTCCTAATTTATTTATATTTGTTTGAAGAAAAATTGGATCATATATACATTTATAAACTGTTTTTCACTAAGATGTAAGTATATTTATATCATACCACAATGCCATTTCTAATGGCTACAAATATGCTATTGTATGAACATACAAACTTAGCTAATCCCATACTTTTGGACATTTAAGTTATCATTTTTGTTTTTGCTTGTTAAGAATACATACTAGGCAATCAATCTGTTACTGAGCAACATCTCCAATGAAGTGAAAAATCCACTTAGTTATGTATTTACACTCATTAGCTCATGAGGGTAATTGACTGAATAACTATCAAATATACATATGTTTTAATGTTTGTTTAGCTTATAGTGGTGGGGATTGCTCCCAGGCCATGTACAGAGTAGACAAGTTATCTACCATTGAGTTACATCCTGAACCTAAAGAGTTTTCCAGTGCCAAGGTGGAAACTCAGGATTTTGTCTTTTTTTTGCGCTAGTCCTGGGATTTGAACTCTGTGCCCGGGCATTGTCGATAGGCTCCTTTTGTTCAAGACTAGCACTCTACCACTTGGGCCACAGTACAACTTCCAGCTTTTTCTGTGATTAATTGGAGAAAAGAGTCTCACCAACTTTCCTGCCTGGGCTGGCTTCAAACCACGATCCTCAGATCTCAGCCTCCAGAGTAGCTAGGATTGTAGGTGTCAGCCATTGGCACCTGGCTTAGGTCTTTGGTCTTGCTTGCTTAACTGGTGCTCTTAACACTGGAGTCAGCCTTCAGCCCAACTTTTTAGTGTTGTTTATTTGTAATGGAGTCTTGCAGGCTTTACTGCCCAAGCTGGCTTTAACCCACAATTGTCCAGATATCAGACTCCTTAGTAGCTAAGTTACAGGTGTGAACTACAGGCTCTCAGCTATTAAAAAAAAAAAATTAAATGACTACTGTTAGTCCTAGAAGTCATACTAATTTATCATCCTATCAAAATGTGTATTTGGACCAATAATGAGTCTTAATTTCATTTGTAATATGTATTAGTTTTTATTTTGTGGAGATAAATATATGCATGTTTTATTCTGATTTTTTCCTAGTGTTCTGGAAAAGTTCTTGTTTAGGATTAAAAATATAGCTCAATGGTAGAGGACCCATCTAGCATTTTTACTTTTTTCAATAAACTTACTTTTAATTCCTTTTGTAAAGAGATTGAGTAACTTTTTCCAAAATAGTTTCAATACCATTATTTAACAATTTTCTCTTTCAAAATGATTTTTGAAGGAGTGTAGGAATCTTCCACCTAACTAACTCATGCTTACAATTTGTTGAGGCTTTTTTTGTACTTTTAGGATAAAGTTAAAACTCTTTAACACAGAAAAGTGTCATGGAATATTGCCTAAGATTCTTTTTAAGTGAATAACCAACAGTTTTTAATATGTTCACAGAATTTCTCAGCACCCCTCTTGTCTAATTATAGAACATTATTTCCAAAGGAAACCCTGAAAACCACCATTTTCATGGTGTCTTGAGTTTGCCTAAGATTCTATATGAGGAAAATCAACTCGATTTTTTTATATTCTATGCAGCTGAATAAAATTCACCACTATGTTACAAGTCAGGATACAGTAAATCAGTTGTGTATCCATGTACATTGCCATACTATTCGCAACAGCCAAATTATGGTACAGCCTATATGACCTATAATGGATGAGTGGATCAAAAAATGTGGTACATACAGACAATGGAATTTTACTCATCTATTAGGTGTATAAATGGCTGATCTACAAAAAAATTAAATCAAGTCAGGCTCAGAGACACAAACAAGTATGTTTTCTCTTTCATATGTGGAAACTGGATCTAAAATACAAACACATGAAAACATATGCAAAGTTTATATAGACACAAAGAAAGAGAAGGATAGAATACTTAGGGGAAGAGCCCAAAAGTCTTAGTCCTTTGAACAACTAATGAATTATTTAACAAAATGAAAACCAGGAAGCAGAAACATGTTTTAGGGGAAAGGTACTGAAGGGGAGAGGAAGCACCTGAATGGAGTGAGGGTGAGCAAATGCAATCAATAATTACATTCAGGGATGGGAGGGGAAACAAAGGAGGAGGCAACAATGCCCATGTAATTGTCACCCCTCTGTATGGTATTTTCACAATAAAAATATTTTTAAAAAATTACATTCAATGTGTACTATATAAAAATTGAAGTATGCTACTTGAGGGAAGAGGTGGGAGGGAGAAAATGGAGAACAATGGAAGAGGTCACACTGACCAAGATGCATTGCATTCATACTCTGACATGGAATTGTAATCTCTTTGTTCATCTATTACTTAATCATTTAAAAAAAGGAATCCTTAAAAAAATACCCACTACCCTTGCAGTATTGAAAAATGCTTTTTGTTATTAATAGTAAAGAACTGCTATATAGATTAGCATGAACAAACTTTCAATCCTCAGTACCATCCTCAAAAGATTTTTCATTCAACATTCAGTTTTTATGACTTTTTGGTGGTCAATAGAAGATAAGAATCTCCAAGACTTTCCTTCCCAGGCTGGCTTCCAACTGCAATCCTCAGATCTCAGCCTACTTAATAGCCAAGATGAGGCATGAGTCACTGGTAGCCAGCTTTATAGGGAACTTCTTCAATAAGTCTATGGATAACTTATACAGTGTTCTTCAGCTCAGTGCTAAGAGTTGGACAGTGCTTTTTATGTGCAAGACCCTGGGTCAGATTCACCAGCAACAGGGGGAAAATAGTTGTGTAGTTTACTAATGCTAATTACAGATAAAGAACTATATTGGTGATTTCTCAAGCATTAAATATACAAGCTTGAAAACAGAGATTTAAAAAAAACAAAATCACAACCTATCTCTCTGTATTTTCTAGTGACAATGAACAATTATATGATCGATTTCTCAAGTCTAACTTTTGTTTTTGTTTTTTCTTTTTTTTAGAGGTGATACACAGAGGGGTTACATTTGCGTAATGTAATGTAATAAATACATTTCATTTTGTACAGTTTCATCAGTTCCCTCATTTCTTCCCATTCCCTCCCTCCATCTCCACCCACACATTGCATAGTTCACTTTCATAAATGTCCAGTGCATGCCACTGCTGCACTTTTTCACCCTTTTTCCTTGGGTTTCCTTGGGTTCTGCCATTCCCTCCCCCTCCTACAGATGTGTGTGTGTGTGTATGTGTGTGAATATACAATATGTAAGATAAAGAATACAGAAGCATCAGAAAAAGAAAAAAATTAAGAAAAAAGTCCTTTGTCTCTCTATCTTTGGAGTTTGTTTCACATGTATATTATTTTATTTACATATGGAGAGGTACTTGGGTATTACACCTTTGTGATTCTCCTAAGGCTATCTTGTTTTAGTCTTACTCTATGTTAGTACCCAGAATCCTCTGTAATTTGTCATATCTCAGTGTGCTTTTAGTCTAACTTCAGCATATCAGGGAGAACATGCACCACTTCTCTCTCTGATCTTGGTTTATATCACTTAACATGATTTCTAGTTTCATCCATTTCCCTGCAAATGACATTATTTTATTCTAATGGCTGTATAAAATTCCATTGTATATAAGTACCACACTTTATGGACCCACTCATCTGTTGTGGGGCATCTGGGTTGTTTTCACATCTTGGCTATTGTGAATAGTGCAGCAATGAACATGGATGTGCAGGTGTCTTATCATACCCTGGCTCATGATGCTTAGGGTAGATGCCACGGAGTGGTATGGCTGGGTTGTAGGGAAGTTGTATGTTTAGTTTTTTGCCGAACCTCCAGACTGCTTTGCAAAGGGGTTATATTAGTATACATTTCCACCAGTAATATAGTAGGATTCCTCTTCCCCCACATTCCCACTAGCATTTGTTGTTGTTAGAATTCAAAATGTTGGCCAATCTAATTCAGGGTTGTTTTGATTTGCATGTCCTTTATGGCCAGGGATGATGAGCATTTCTCATGTGTTTTCTTTGCCATTCTCACCTCTTCTGAGAAGTCTCTTCTTAGCTCCCTTGCCCATTGGTGTATTAAGTTTGGGACGGGTTAGTTTAATGAGTTCCTTGTATATATTGGATATTAGGCCTTTGTCTGCTGTATTGCTAGTAAAGATCTTTTCCCAATTGGATGGCTGTCTTTCTAGTTCAGTAACTATGTCCTTAGCTATGCAGAAACTTTTTATTTTAATGCAGTCCCACTTGTCAAGTCTCTCACCTATTGGTTGTGCCTCTAGGACTCTATTCAGAAAGTTTCTACCTGTATCTATAAGTTCTAATGTCTCTCCTACTCTCTCGCAGTATTTTCAGTGTTTCAGGTCTGATGTTGAAGTCTTTGATCCACTTTGAACTGATATAGTGTATGGTGACAAGGGATCCACTGTTAGTTTTCTGTGTATGGCTGCCCAGTTTTCCCAACACCAATTGTTGAAGAGGCTGTTTTTTCCACTGTATGTCTTTGGCCCCTTTGTCAAATACAAAATGACTTTAAGTATGTGGTTTTATTTCTGGGTCTTCTAATCTGTTCCATTGATCTTTGGGTCTATTTCTGTGCCAATACCAAGCTATTTGTGTTATTATGGCTCTCATAGAGTTTGAAATCTGGAATTGTGAGATTGCACGCATTACTTCTTTTGCCTAGAATTGCTTTGTCTTTTGTTGTTCCATATGAAATTTTGGATATTTTTTTCTATCTCAGTAAAGAACATCATTGGCATTTTGAATTTGTATATTTTTTGTAGTATGGCCATTCTCACAATATTGACTCTACCTATCCACGAACACAGAAAATCTTCCCATTTCCTGATTTCTTTCTTTAGATTTTTACAGTTTTTGCTATAAAGATCTTTTACATCTTTGGTTATGATAATTCCTAGGTTGGTCTTTTTTTTGTCTTTGTTTTCTTGAGGCTATTGCAAATAGGGTTGTTTACATGATTTCTCTTTCTGCTTGTACACTATTGGCATACACAAAGGCTACTGATGTTTGTGGGTTTATTTTGTATCCTGCTACTTTGCCAAAGTGGTTGATTAGCTTTAGAAGTTTGAGGGTGGAGTTTTTTTTGAGTCCGTTAGGTATAAGATCATGTCATTTGCAAATAGGAATAGTTTAATTTCTTCTTTCCCTATATGAATCCCTTTCATATCCTTTTCTTGCCTTATTGGTCTGGCTAAGAATTCTAGAACTATATTGAAGAGGAGTAGAGAGACTGGGCATCCTTGCCTTGATCCTGACTTTAGGGAAAATGGTTTAGTTTTTCCACATTTAGTACACGTTGACTGTTGATCTGTCATATATAGCCTTTATTGTTTTAAGGAATGTTTTCTCCATTCCTAGTTTCTCCAAAGCTTTTAACAAAGCTCGTTCTGCATCTTTGAGATGATCATGTGGTTCTTGTCCTTGGCTCTGCTGATGTGGTAAATTACATTTATTGATCTGCATATGTTAAACCAGTCTTGCATTTGTGGGATGAAGCCTACTTGGTCATAATGTGTTTTTTGTTTTTTGGTTTTTTTCTGGATTCTGTTGGCTAATATTTTATTGAAGAGCTTTGTATCTGTGTTTATCAGAGAAATTCATCTGTAGTTCTCTTTTTTTGTTGGATCCTTACCTGGTTTGGGGATAAGTGTGATATTGGCTTTATAGAATGTATTCCGAATTGCTCCCTGTTTCTATTTCATGGAAAAGATTGAGGAGTTTTAGTATTAGTTCATCTTTAAAAGTCTTATAGAAGCCTGGGGCTGGTGGCTCATGTCTGTAACCCTAGCTACCTCAGGAGGCTGAGATCTGAGGATTGCAGTTCAAAGCCAGCCCAGGCAGGTAAGTCCATGACTCTTATCTCCAGTTAACCACCAGAAAACCAGAAGTGGCGCTATGGCTCAAGTAGTAGAGTGCTAGCCTTTAGCTGAAGAGCTGAGGGACAGCGCCCAGGCCCAGAGTTCAAGCCCCACAACCTACCAAAAAAAAAAGTCTTATAGAACTCAACAGTGAATTCATCAGGCCTGGGCTTTTCCTTGTTGGAAGGCTTCTGATTACTTCCTCTATCTCTTTAGTTTATTTTGTTGGTTTTTATCTTCTTGGTTTTAGGCAGTTTGTATGTTTCTAGAAATTCATCCATTTCTGCTGGGTTTTCCTTCATTCGTGAGTATAGATTTTTGAAAGTAGTCTTTTATAACTATTTGGATTTCTTGGATGTTTGTTCTAATGTTTCCTGTGGCATCTCTGATCTTACTGATTTGAATTTCCTGTCTTCTCTTTTTGTTAATCTCACAAGTGGTCTGTCAATTTTTTTTAAATTTTTTTAAAAAAAACAGCTTTTAGTTTCATTGATTTTGTGTTTAGCTTGTTTAGTTTCTATTTTGTTGGTTTCTGCTCTAATCTTTGGTATCTCTCTCCATCTAGTAGTTTTGACCTGATTTGCTCATTTTTCTAACCATTTTAATTGCATCATTAAGGTAGTTACTTGAGCTGTTTTTGTTTTCATTATGAATGCACTTACAACTATAAACTTTACCCTTAGCACTGCTTTTGCTATATCCCGGAGGTTCTGTTGTGATATATTTTCATTTTCATTGATGTGTAAGAACTTCCTCTTTTCTTCCTTAATTTCTGCTGTGATCCAAGTGTTATACAGTATTGTGTTATTCAGCCTGACAAACTAATTTGATTCCACCGTGTTCAGATGGGATACATGGAATTATGCCAATCATCTTGCATTTGCCTAAGTTCTTTGTGGGTACTATGATATTTTCTGTTTTGGAGAATGTTCCATGGGCTGCTGAGAAGAATGTGAACTGGGTAGTTGTTGAGTGGAATACTCTGTAGATGTCTGTTAAGTCCATTTGGGTGATGGTGTCATTTAGTTCAGAGGCTTCTTTGCTTATTTTTTGTTTGGTTGACCTGTCCTTTGGTGAAAGCAGGGTATTAAAATCTCTCATTATAATTGTGTTTCAGTTCTATAAGTCCAAAAGATTTTGTTTAACCTATTTAGGAGCTCCACTGTAATTTCCACTTCATGGATCATTTCCTTTACTATTTAATGATCTTCCCTTGTCTCTTCATACTGATTTTAATTAAAAAGTCTATTCTATCAAATATCAATATGGCTACTCCTGCCTCCTTCCTGGGTGTACTTGCATGGAATAGCTTTTTTCCTTCCATTCACTTGGAGTTTATTTTTACCTTTAACTATGAAGTAAGTCTATTGAAGACAACAAATGGATGGGTCTTTTATTTTCTTTTTAAATCCAATCTGCTGTTCTTTTTCTTTTGGGGAATTGAGTCTGTTAATGTTTAGAGTTATTATAGAGAGATGTGCCATGTTTCCTGTCATTTTCTTGAATTCCTATATTTTGACTTCCAATGTTTACTAAACTTGTCTTCTAGTAATTTTTGTCTAATGTGTTTCTTCCTTAATTTTGACTGTTTTCTTAAGACTATATACTTTTCTTTAGTACACTTTGTAATGCTGGTTTAGTGTTCATGAATTCCTTTATCATGGGAAGTTTACAATGTAAGTGGTAGCTTTGCTAGGTACACCAGTTGGCAGTTGTTGATCTTTGGGGCTTGGATTATACCATTCCAGGTTCTCCCTGCATCAAGAGTTTGTATGAAGAGTTCTGCAGTGATTGAATTTGTTTCCATTGTAATATAGCTCCTTTGCTTTTGCAGCATTTAAAATCAATTACTTGCTTTTCAAGTCTCATGTTTTACTATGATATATATACAGCAGCATTTCTTCTTGGATCTTATCTACTGGCGGTCTGTATGCTTCTATCAGGTGTGTAAGATTTTCTCTCTTAAGACTGAGAAAGTCATGTTATTATTTTCCTGAATAGGTTTTTAATGCCTTCCCCCTCATTGATCCCAACTATGCACAAATTTGATCTCTTGACTGAGTTGGCCAATTCTTGGATTTCCCTTTGGTAGGTTCTGAGTGTTTTTTCTATACTTTTGGCTTTTTGTGCTAGCTCCTCTGTTTTATCCTCTACTCCTGATATTTTGTTTTCCATTTTACTTATTTTGTTACCTAGGCATTCTATTCTGGTTTGCAATGTGGAAATTGAAACTTTTATGCTCCTGATATCAGTTTTCATGATGTTAATTTTGTCTTTTAATGAGGTATATAGCATTTCTATTTTCATGTCCTTACTTCTTGGGAGTCCTGGAGTTTCTTTGTCATTTCTTCTTTTTACTCTTGAAATCGTTTTTGCATCTCCTCTTTTTATTTCATTTGCCAATTCTATCATTATTTCTTTAATGGTTCACTCTCACTGGGGTCCTTCCCTGGATTGTTGCTGGATTTTGGATTTGGTTTGTTGTCTTGATTGCTCATGAATCTCATAATATTTCATTGTGATTTACATATTTGGGTTCAGGGATTGTCAGAGTTGTGGCCTGAGCTTGACCTGCTCTCACCCAACTGGTCTCAGCCCATGCTTGGCCTGGGGTAGCTCACACTGAGTGAGTCAATGCTCAGCCCCCTAGGTCAGCAAGTGCTTGTGCACCTGTGGTTGGCCCCAGAGTAGTTGTAAGGAGGTTGGCCCTGGGCCAGCAAGCTCAGTCTGGTGGGGGATGGGAAGGCCGGATTCCAGCCTCCAGGATGGGCATGAGGCTTTAAAAGGGGTGGGCTCCTGTGGGTGTACAGGATTTTATATGTGTTTACAAACAGGCCAGGTTTCCCTGCTCACAGCCAGGGCTGTAGAAGACTCAGGGTCCTAGTGCCTACACAGTATGAGTCCTGGTGGTCAGTGGTCTTCCGCTGGAGGCTGACAGGTAGGTTGGAAGGCTCTGGCCTCTTGTCCTCTTCAAGTATGGTGCCCTTCTTGGGCAGGAAGAAGGGTCCTGCCCAGCCCTGTGGGTCACCACTAGTGCTGGTCTCCCACAGGGGGTACCCTTCAGGTACTCACTGATCCTGGAATTGTTTTGGGCTGGCTGATGGTGCTATGGAAGTTCTCTGGGTCTGAATGTGGCAGTCTCAGATGCTGGTTGTGTTGCTGTCTGTGCTGGCTGGTTCCAGGTGCTATGGAAGCTTTCTGCTGTGGAAATTTTCTGTGTCTAGATGCTGCAGTCTCACTGAACAGTCCCAGGCCTCTCTCACAGCTTAGTTGTGGTGCTGGCATACAGGTGATTGGAGAAGGGATTCTTACAGTTTTCCATCCTTATCTGTACAAGTCACGAGTTTTTGTTTTGTTTTGTTTTTTTCCATTTATGTTATTCTCTATTTGTTTATCTATTTGTTGTTGCCAATCTTGGGGAGAAGTACCTGTTAGGACTCAAAATCTCTGTTTCATTAGAGAGAGCCAGAGTGAACCCTTATTGCTTCCCTGCCACCTTCTTCCATCCCTAGATTATTTAAAAAATAACATAACTAACTATAATCAACTTATGTGACAACAACTGTTTTTTGTGCATGTGTTAATGTACAACATTCCTATGAAATAGTCAGAATATCCTAATTTTACATATAAGTAAATTAAGGTACAGAGATGTTTTAGGATGTTCCCAGAATCACACAAGGCCCACATTCTTTTTTTTTTTCATTTTTTATTTTTACTGTAAAGGTGATGTACAGAGGGGTTACTGTTTACATAAGTCAGGTAATGAGTACATTTCCTTTTGAAGAGTATCATCTCTTCCCTTGTTTTCTGTTAGATTTTCACCCCAGAGATCCCACCCCCAAAAGTTGTATAGTTCACTTTTAACAGAGTGAGTATCGCTGCTGCATTAGTTTACCCTATGCCCATATTTTAAAATACCATCTACACTACTATAAAATGTGCTTGAGACCAGGTATAGTGGCTCATACCTGCAATCCCAGCTATATGGGAGACAGAGACAAGATCAGTTTAGGGCCAGTTGGGGCAAAAAAGTTAAGTGACACACTTTCTTTTGCTTTAAATGCACCCTGCTACCATTCTATGGAAATAGTTTTCTGTGAAGCAAATTGTGCCCTTCGATTTGGGATGTGTTTGGCAAGGTACCCTCTATGCTGCTGGTGTTCAAACTGTAATACAAACAACAATAATCACTAACAAGTATTGCATGTAGCCATCTGACACAAACGCCACATGCACCTGAAAATCAAACAAACTGCACTTTTTTGAATAGAAATAAAATTGTATTTGGTGTTTACATTTTCATATTTAACCTCAGAATAAATTCATGGCATAAGACAAAAATGATAATTAGTTATTACCTTTCTGCAAATGCCTGCCTTATATTTTAAAAGAAAGAATAAGAACTATTTATATGATTCCAAAGTTTCACAGGACATAGGGAAGATTTGTTAACAAGGTGCATATAATTATTCACCATAGCTAAGATATGGAACCAACCCAGATGTCCCTCAGTAGATGAATGGATCAAGAAAATGTGATATTATATATGTGTATACGCACACACACACACACACACACACACACACACACACACACACACACACACACACACACACACACACACACACACACACACACACACACACACACACACACAATGGAATTCTATGCTTCCACCAGAGAGAATGGCATCACCCCATCTGTAAGGAAATGAAAAGTCTTGGAAAAGACTTCATATTAAGTGAAGTAAGCCAGACCCAAAGAAACATAGGCTCCATGGTTTTCCTCACTTGTAATAATTAGTATATTTCTAGCATAGTCCTAGAAGAGGATCACAATAGCTCAAAAGCTATGTACATATGACCATATAAAATGATACTCATTGAAATGAACTCTAAGATATGGAAACAAGAGGGTTTTTTGTTTTTGTTTTTAATGTACTATGTAAAGTTATTTGTTTTCTTTCCCCTCTTTGGTTTATGCCCTGTTGTCACTGTTTTTGATTTTTGATACCCTGTGTCTTGTATCTATGTTTATCTGATTTGTGGAAGGAAAGGAGAATAACAAAATGGTGAGACAAAGGAAAAAGGGTGAACCAATGCAACAGCGATACTCACAGACACTATGTTGGAAATGAACTTTACAACTTGGGGCAGGGGTCAAAGGGGAGGAAGGAAAGTGAAAGGAAAACAAGGAGAGGTGAACAATATTCAATAAGAAATGTACTCATTACCTTACTCTTGTAACTGTGACCCCTCTGTACATCACCTTTTCAAGAAAATAAAAAAAATTTTAAAGGGGGCATGTGTTTGTTTCTAGAAAATTTAGAAAAGGAAAATATCTGCCTGTTCCTCAAAAAAAAAACAAAAACAAAAAAAAACTTTGTTTAAAGTTAGAAATCAAGGAAGGAGTTGTTTGAGAACATTAAATACTTTAACTCCACTAAATCTATAACACACAATATGAAAATTTTAGGTTTTCTTCAACAGGCTTTGAAGAGGATCCAGTAATACATGAAAATGCTTCATATATGGTATATGCTCTAGAAGTCAAAGCATTAATTTCATTAAGACTGAATTGGAACTCTAAGTAAATCAAGATTCACTTAAGACTAAGATTTTATACTTAAGAAGCTCACACCTGTAATCCTAGCTATTCTAGAGGTCAAGATCTCAGAGTCACAGTTCAAAGCCAGATTGGACAGGAAAGTTCAAGATACTCTTTATCTTCAATTAAAAAAAAGAAGCCAGAAGTAAAGTTGTGGTTCAAGTAGTAGCAATACCAGCCACTTTGAGTGAAAAAGCTAAGAGACAGCTCCTAGACCTATTGTTTACAATTAAAACAATGAAAAATTTTATAAATTTTATATGGGGAAAAAGACAGTATAACTTTCATGTATATTTTCTATATATTTAAAAACTATCAATGTATATGTTACCTGAAAAAAGCAGGGTGCAGAATTATTATTTTGTTCTTATTGTACATTAAAAGGTATATTTTCTGGAGACAGACATAGGAAACTTACAAACTCTTTTCATAAAAAGAACAAGAAGGTAGAGTTACTTTTACTCTTTCATATCAGTTCTTTGAAATGAAACTTTGACCAACCACTTAGAACTTTTTCAAATTAAAAAAAATAAATTTTAAAAACTAAAAATGAAATTTAAAAACAAGGATCTTTTCAGTTTCCTGTTTTCTGCCAAAAGCCTAATTTAAAACCTAATTCAAAGAAAAACTTCATTTATATAAAACTTGTAAAAAGATAATATATTATCTAAGATATTACTTTTTTTCCAATGCAACTGTCTTACCATTTCTTTATTTTTGTTCCCCTAACCTTACCACTCTCCACTTAGCATAGTATATTCATAGTAATGACATGGGTAGTTTTAGTGTTAGAATTCAAATTTCATGGTTATTCACTTATATTCTTGGCTTTTAAAATTTTAAAACAGGTTCTAATTTATCAGGCATCTAAATTTCTTGAGATAATTCTCATTCTCATTTTAAAAGGAAAAAATTTCCTACATAGGGAAAATATGAAAACATTTTGTATGGTCAAGTCAGTTCAATGGCAAAAAAATCCTTATTTTTAATAGGCTTAATTACTGTTTAAAATTAATGATAACTTAAAGACCATGAAACTTAAGAAGTATAATCATCTCTTGATTTAAAATTACAGTGATAGTAATTTCTTTGAAAAATAGTACAATATAAAACATTTTATAAATATTATGTGATAATCTCTCTTTTTTGATATCCCTTTGATATCCCCTTTTTTTACATCCTTTTGTTAAAGAAAGGAACTTGACTAGACTACAATCCTGCAAAGTAGCAGAAGTTAACAGAGGTAATTCATAAAATGCTGAGAAAATTTAGGTAGTCACACAGTTTCATGCATACTTCCAGGCAGAGTCCCAAACAAGCTGTTTAAAATGGACTGAAGTCTGTACAGAAATCTCTAGAAGTAACTGATGTATTCTAGTAAAAGTAAGTTCTAAAATTAAATCCTGAGCTTCATTTTTATCCTGATTACCATTTAAAATTGGAATTATCTCTGAAGATGGAGAATGAAGATTAATTATATTAGCAGTTTGTAGGGTAAAGAGTATATAGAACCAGCTGGGACAAGAAGAGACAAAAGGGTGGACTGACACTACAGAATTTCTTTATGCATTGCTTTTTAAGAGTACTTTGAGAACAGTCTTGAGAGCACAAAATCTAATTTATACCATGGCTGTTCTTTCACTTCTTTTTTTTAAAGTCAATTTCTTAGATCAAGATAGGATCCATTAAGGAATGAGGAAGCCTACACTTTATCAAAAACTGCTGATCCACGGGAACAAAATTAAAGCTAGACAGAGCAATTATTTGAGTCAATATATTTCTTGTTTTTTGAGATAGAGTTCTGCTGTGTAACCCAGTGTGGCCTCTAATTCATAATTCTCCCACCTCATTCAACCTACAAAAACTTTGTGCCACCACATTCAACCTATAAAAATACATTGACAAGGGCTGGGAAGTTGGCTCAATAGTAGAGTGCTTGCCTTGCATGCATGAGGCCCTGGGTTTGATTCCTCAGCACCACATAAGCAAAAAAAGCTGGAAGTGGTGCTGTGCCTCAAGTGGTAGGGCACTAGAAGAGCTGAGGGACAGCGCCCAAGCCCAGAGTTCAGCCCCCACGACCAACAATAAAATAAAATAAAATAAGTATATATTAACAAGAATGTTGTGTATTTTAAAAAGGAAAAACTAAAATTCCTCTAATATGACTCTATGACACAAGATGTAAAGAATAGGTTTTAATAAAGGAAAACCATATAAAGAAATCAAAGAGCAAGTGTAGATGGTGAATATGGGCTTGAGGGTGAGCTAGTTTAGGAGGTATTATGAACAATGGGGAGCATTGATCATTGTGGAGCAGTACTGATCATTGGAGGAACCTAATAAAGAAAAAAGGTGAAGGAATTAGCAGGGAATACTTTTATTTCAAAGATGTTCCCAGGAAGACATGTGTGTTCTGAACTGGAGATTAAACAAATGTTGGCCAAAGTTGATAAATCATGAGAGTAAAAGCATATTATATAGAACAAACACAGGGAGGGGAAAACACTAGAACTAGCAGCTCAAACAGCTGAAAGTGACTAAAAATGGGACCGTTAAAAACAAAGAGGATGAAGGTGGGAAGGGAGAAGTAGCAGTGGGATCATGTTGATTTTCACCAAATGTTCTTCCTCACTATTTGACTTGTTGCATGCACCTACATGGATAAAAATAAAAACATAGAGCTCATAAATTCCAAGTGACCTTTTTTTCTTTTTCTAATTCCATCAAAAGGTTTTGGGTTTTTGTTTTGTTTTGTTTTGTTTTGGGTCAAGAACAGATCTGATTCTTTTCCTGTGTATTCACACATTAGTTACAGATGATTAATATTGCATTCATTTTTGTTTGCTTTGGCTGACAACAGACCTTTATTGTTAGTGTTAAGGAAATATTTCACTTTGTATGAAAAGATATGAAATGTTGCTTATTTAAATATACTTATGGTAAAAGAGTTTATACATGATAAACAAAAACATTTAAGTGGGTAAAGGGCAATTTATTCATCTTAAAAACTAGGACAATGCTAAGTAATTTTTCCTCTATCTAAAATAGAACTTATCAATTTAGCATTTTAATTTTGATGGGATGAGAAAAAAAACTATTTAAAGATTTGGTATTAAATGTTGCAAAAGCAATCGTGATGTTTTAAAATTTTAATATGCAGACTTAAAAATGAAAATGTAGCAGTGTGTAAAGTAGTTATATTTCAAATCTAAGCTTAAGGTATCTGAAAATGAGTACCCAAAATTAGTCTAATATATCATCATTTAAAGACTTTTTACATTTCTCATTCACTATGTTTAAATATAACATTAACTTTGAAGACAAGTTTTAATATATGAATACGTAAGAGTTGGTGAGAAATATAAACTGTTATCTGCTCTTTCATAATTTTTATTAAATTATTTCCTAAATATAAACACTTTATCAACATAATTACAAATGCTAATTAGAGCAATTTGATTTTTTGTAATACCTGATTAAGAATAAAGATAGTCATACTGTGATTGACTTTTAAGTAGACTTTCACTAATCAGATGTACCAACATTAAAAAAAAAAAGGTATGTAGGAAAAAAAGTGCTATTGATTATTCAGAAACCAGCAACCAAACAACAAAAAAGATGACTTGAATTTGAAATTCAGTTCTTGGGTAATTATTTTATTAACAAATTGCTAATAGCAGCAACAAAAATTAGATAGGGGATGGAAATTAGGAGTGGAGCAAAGAAATACTTGTGGCAAATGATTTGGACATCCTAGAACTTGCGTTAAACTTTTGAGTAAGCAAGACTTCAAATTCAGCCTTAACTTCACACATAGTTGTCTGACATGAATACAGATTCCTTATTCTCTCATCTTCCCTTTTTCCTAACATTCACAATCATTTTTCTCAGCACAATTATACCACTCTTGTACTTTTTTCCTCCCAGCAGAGAAGAAAGTCTTTTCTATTTCTCTTTTCTTTAGTAGATCATATTCAGTAGAGAACCATTATTTACAAAACAGTATTACTTCCAGTTTAAACTTATTCTTTTCAGTCTCGTGAAAGGTAATAAGACCTTTCTACAAAATTAAATTGAGCAATCTCAGGTTGTTCACGTTAATTTTATTTCATTTTTACCACACACACAACTTAGTCATCGCTTTCATTTTATATGATCTACTTGTTGACATGTATGCATTGAAATCTACTTCTAAATTCAACCCTAAACCTAGTCACAAAAAGTGTCCTTGAGTCAACAAGACCACTCCAAAAGCCTGAATGAATGATGGGTTTTGTATAATAATCTGAAACCCTATAGATTTTCACTGGGTCAAGCTATCACTGGAGTGATTTCCAAAATGAGAGTCACTGCAGCGGAAATGAAGGTCCCCTGATAGCTCACACCTGCAAGGCAGCTCTGTCTGCAGAGTTCAGCAGTGGCTGAGAAATCAGTCATTGTGTCAACTTTTAGCTAATAATCACATTTCCTTTTTATATTTATGCAAGAACATTTTTCTATAAGCACTTGCATAACCATCTGAACATGATAGATATAATATACATTTTAGAATAAGAAACATAGTAATGCTAGTTGTGAATATATTCTACTTTAACTGTAAATAGACTAGCAACCTTAAAAAATACACAACACGATGTGTTCAAAAAGAACAATTCTAAATTTAAAAAATCAGCCAATATGTTAATTTTATCAGGTTAAAGATAATTTTCTGTTTCATTATTTCCAGTATTGTCATTGTACTGGTTATGTATGAAGCACTAAAGCTTTTAAAGGTACATTAAATGCTAATTATAAAACCTAAAGAACAAAAAATATTATGCCTATCAATTTCCTTTGTGCATTATTCTCAATGTGTTACACTCTCAGACCTTGAAACAACTGTGATCTTCCTCAGAAAAGAAACTAAGAATGTTGTAGTAGAAGAACTTAAATGTCTCTAAAGTTATTGAGAATAAAGTCAAATGGATATTTATTGAAAATTCATTCATTAAATGGATAACATTCTGCTAGGTTTTGTAGGTCATCTCCAAAAACATGATCTTCCAATCACTAGGTAGGTGCTCAAAATTAGCAAGGATTAAATAACTTAGTAAAGTCAAATCTTTGTGTGGTTGTTTTTTAATTCACAAGTATAAATAGAGTGTAAATAAATGAAAATTTCACTTTTAAAACACTTAGGGTTTAGCATTTGTAAAGCATTAATCTAAGTAAACTATTAGGGACAGGTAGATCTCTGTCACTGAAAAATAAGCAAAAGTATGAGATGCTTTAGAAGGAGAAAGAAATATGAACCACTAATCTAGCCAGACTGTAGAACATTACTGGCTTTCAGGGACAGATCTCATGTTAAGGTACAATCATTCTGTAACTCACAGAACTGGAAATACATGTCCTATAACCTAAACTGGCTTAGCAGCATATTAAGGCAGCACTTTAATTAACTGTAGCAATTGACATACCTTAAAAGTTTATACAAAGATCTGAAATAATGTGTTGTAAGTAGTACTTACTTATAAGCCAATTTTAATCCAACTTTAACCTATATAACCAATATTGTAGACACACTGCAAGAAAAGTTGAATATAACCTTCAGAAATCCTGAAGCAAAAATATTTAACAGCAAATTCCTAATTAGTGAAGTACAAAATAAGCAGTTGTTTAGTGTCATTTTTTGAATGCCATAGCAGAAATTTATAAATTAACATTTAAATAGCTCTATTTTTAAAGCCCCCTCTAGCTTAAATACCTACACAATCATTAAAATATTACTAAAGAACATTGATCCACCATTCTCAACCACATATTTCTATATTTATACCTATTCCTATAGGTTTAAATATAAAACTATCTTAACAAAACTCAAGATTGCTATCTGTCTATACAAAAAACTTTATTAAAACATAACATTAAAACTTAGTTTGAAACACTTATACTCTTATTTTTCAGTAAGTATAAAATTAAAACTTTACAGCAACCATCTTTTAAGAGGAAACTAAAGCACCCATAAATTACATCATTCAATAAATTTATTTTCCCAAAATACAAGCAAAGTTTTCAATTACATGGGATTTTAAATTTGGGGAGGTAGCTAATAGATACACATGATCTAAAAGCAGATGATCTTGTGCCCTGAACTTAAATGCATACTACTCCAGGCATGGATTTTAGGCACTGAGCATTTCAGTCATGTTTTGTTTTGTTTAAATACTTTTAAATCTACTTCACCAATATTTGTCTTTTTTTTCTGGTTTATATAAAAGGTTTGTTTTTTTTATTGTGAGAATACTGTACAGAGCAGTTACAATTACATGGGCAAGATAACGAGTACATTTCTTATCAAGCATCATTGCCTCCTCTTTGTTTCCCCTTCCCCATCCCTTCCCATACTCTCCCCCTCCCCCCACCCGATCCTCTCCCCACCCCCCACCAACGACATAACGACTTGTACATCTCATTGTTGTAATGGGTCCAACATCCCTAATTAAATGATTTGTTTTTTATCTAAAAGCTTTTCATTAGAAAATGTCTTGTAACTATCAAATTCCAAATTTCTAAATTAGTTTATTTTCTCTTTGAAGATATATAAAATATAAACATTTGAAATGATGTTGTAACAGATATATGAACATTTAAAGTTGATAGAACATCAGATTTGGAGTGCTGAAAGGAGAGTAGTTTGCTACTTATTAACAATATGATATTCAGCTAGTTGATCACATCTTGGTTTCTTAATCTATAAAATGAAGAATGAAAACTTAGTGGTTTCTAAGCCCCCTTTAAGCTCCAGTTTCTGATTTAATTACTATACTTAAGAAACCCACACCTATTCAAGGAAACTAGGTTTTAACATTAAGGTAAAACATAATAGCAAATCACAACTTGATAAACCAAGAGAAAAATCACAACATTACTTTGAAGTCTATTAGCTGTCTGAAAGTAATGTGTTCAAGATAATACATAGGCAACAATGGAAATAGATGTGCTCACTTGATGGCACAAATGGCATGAACATGGACATCTACAAAACAGGATCTATCATTAAATCTTTTTCTGGAGTGTTTAATTAACCCTAAGGTCAAATACTATAGATAAACGATGAGAGAATGACACTGAAATATTTTAGGCCTCACCTTTAAGATAATTCTTTTATACCTCATTTAATTTACATATAGAAACTACAGAAGTATTTGAAGTATAAAATGACTAAAATTTTATCAAAACAAAACTATGCATAAGGATAAAGCCTTATCTCAACACATTACCAATGACATAAACTTTAATGAACTAACATTATTTTGTAAATTTTCAAATGTTTAATATTCAAATATGAAACTAACAAGGACAAGACTAATAAAATGCAACTTCAAAATTTATATCCTATAATTTATTTGACACTGGTATTATTGGAATTCAATTTTTTTCAAAAGTGTGTTTTCTCAAAGAATATCCATCTACCCATATATTATTTCAAAAACAAACAAAAAAAACAGCTTTTGTGCTCCAACGTGCCCCAGAACTACATTTTGACACTCTTAGCAACTCGATAAACCAAATTCAATTTGCTTTTGTCTGCCAAAAAAAACCAAGCCAAGGAGTAGTTTCTTCATTTAGTGTCCCAAGACTATACTATGTCAGGCTAAAGGTCATCATTAATAATATATGCTATTGCTATGGTAGAAATACAAATATTCAAAACTGTCCTATTGAAATCTACTTAGGACATATAAAACTAGAAGAGCACAGGAAGACAAAGAAGTATAAAACACTGTTTTCCTACCCAACTATGTTCACCAACATCACACAGCAAAGGAAAGATATTTAGAAAACAAGTAAGTTTGAGGTGGTTGGCAAGTTTTTTTCCCAGTAGCTGTAACAATCTTACGTTATTCAAAATTTGCAGGAACGCTACCCTGCAGGCAACTATGACTGCATCACGAGGTTTCAGATTTAGTGTGGGTGGCTGGATAATGTTGGACATTGACCAGTTTTGTGTGTGCTGAAAGGCACAACGCCGGAACGTTGGACTAGGAACAATTACGATATTGCCAGTGCAGTGGGTTGGAAGATGTATGCGTTGGCATTCTATGTGGAACTAGGAAACTTGCTTAAAGGGGTATGGCAGTCTTGATTTGACTTTGGCAGCTACTTCCTAAATGTTCATAAAGAGTTAAGAGTGAAATCCATAGCCACACTTATGAACACTAGAATTGGTTCGTATCTGAGGCATTGCCTGTCCATTGTAACATTCAGTCTTGAGGAAAAGAAAGTACAGAATAATCCTTTGGGAACAAGGAGGTTACAGTTTAGAAAGTCACATTTAAAAACTTAATTAAAACTGGAAGAAAATGAGGCAAGAGGTGACACTGTTAAAAAAGAAATGTACTCAATACCTGACCTACGTAACTGTACACCACCTTTACAATAAAAAATTTTTAAAAAGGAATAAAAGCTTAATTAACTTGAAACACTATCAAAATACTCAACTGAAATTCTATCAACTTTCTTGGTGGCATTTAAATAAAATATTTTTAATTTTAGAAATAAGATGAAACAATTTTGTAGTACTTAAGTATGAGTATCTAGTTAAAAGCCTGAAGGTCTTTCTCTACTACATAATATTTTGTCTTTCCAATGTACATTCTAAACCTCTGTCTTCAAAAGTAGTATGGATGCTACTCCATTTAATAAAATATTCTTATTAATAATATCAGAAAAAGAATTACTCCTTAATATCTCTTTTTAACAAGTGGGTATTATAAAGGACATGTGTTACCCCCAAACACAGACAACTGCTAGTCTATAAAGATATGACTCTAGATCTCAGTCTTAATTCATGATCACTTGATGTTTGTTTCTGAGGCTAAGGATGTAGCTCAGTGGGAGAGCACTCCTCCAGCTTGTATAAGATGGTAGATTTCATCCTCAGCACCTCAAAAAAACAAAAAAACAAAAAAAGTCCAAACATATTCACAAAAGATTCAAGCCAAATTCAAGCAGTTTCATGTGACGTATTTTTGTTTTTTTGTTCTTTGTTTTACTTTCCTCACTATCACTAAAACAAATATTTTTCCTATCAGAGCTAAAATGTGACAAGACAGACAAACACATGCACAGGTGAGAAGTGTTCTGCTATTCATCTAATACCTTCAATAGGCCTTTAACATCTACAATGAGTAATTAATGGTGTAATCTATAAGGTATAGATGAAATGTGGTGTCTTTTAAAAAGATCAAACCTATGGATGGATCCAGAGAGAGATTTAAAAAATCTAAAACCAAAGTAAAATGATTCAAAATAATAAAATTAGAAAGAGTTGCTTTTCTTAATTTAAAGACAAAAAGAAATGACAAATAAACATGATAGAGTTGAAAGAAAGTATATGGTTAATCAGAAATTTGAAGAAAAGACTCTCAATCTTTCAAGAGTCTTTCAATCTTGACTTTTAAAAAACAGTAAGATGGTTTTGTACAGGTGACAAGCAATGTCCAGAACTTGATTTTTACTCTGAGTGAAAGATTAACAGACACATAGTTTTGCTCCACCATCTATACTCTTAAAATTTTTGTCTTCTAAATTGGCAGAGTTTAGTTTTAAAGGGGAAAACATCACATGTACACAATTAATTATGACAGCATTCCCTAGCTGGCAGTTTGGTAATTTAGATATGAAGAAACATACAATATTTGACATAACATTAGAATAGAAAATTCCACATAAATCCCTAAAAACTTCAATATTAGCAAAATATTTAATAACATTGTAGTACATTATAATTTATTCTATGATTATAAACATTTCTTTAGAATGTGAAAACAATTCTAAACCACTTAATTTAACAGGAGATAGTCTTTAAAATCTACCCTCCACTAAGTTGTCACTAAAAGAATAACAAGAGTCCCAAAAGCTTTCCATTTAAAATACAATTAGGATTTTTGACATTAAAAAAAAAAATTCCACTCCATCTCTCCAAATCACAACCTTGAATTGGTACTTAAATATTAGCCAGTGCTCTGTGAATCATTTTATATTAAAATTAGGTAGTTCTAAACATCACACATACAAAAGTATTGTTTGAAACAGTGCCATTTTGATGATAAATTGCAATCTATAGCTCAAATAATTCTACCCAAGGATTAACATTTCAGAGGCTGAGCCAGAGATTATGTGTGTGGATCTTGAATTTCATCAGCTCCCTTTGGCACAATGGCTTATTCTTCCTTTTCTCATCTATTCTCTCATGAAGGGTCAGGAAAGCTTAGCCTTGCTGTTTCATTCATTTCATCTCTACATTAACCAGATACCTTGCAGTCTCTTTAGTTCTCATGTATTATTCCATTGCAAAGTACTGTGCTATGGTTAATGGGGTTTGTACCAAATCAAAGGGTGCCATCAAGTGGTTATAATACTCAAAACAGCATTATACTAAATGACTATTCCAGATAGACTTTGTTCAGTATAGACTAACTGTTCCACTTTGCTATAAAAAAGCACATTAAGGAATGTGAGGAATGGGGAGGGATGCCCATATTAAATTTTGCTCTTTTATTTACTTGCAGAAATTGCTTTTCAATATATTTATAAAGTACAGTTTCAGACACATGGGTGATTAATACTTATGTTAGATTATCAAATGATATTAGACACAATCCAAGCTGAGCAGCACTACTGAGAACTAAATAAATTTATCAAAATTCATGACCAGATCAATAAGGAACTATAATTAGAAATGGTATACATACTTTTAAATATCTTATCAGCTCCATTTACTACTACTAATAAAAATGTACAAGGTTAGCAAATAGATCTATTTCATGCAACTATGGCTAAAGCCTAACAAACAATCTAGAGTTAAAATGGTATTTATTTCTCACATACTCAAAAAAATTTGAGTATGTGTCTATTCAACCAGCTACAATTTAGCTTTAGCATTCTAAAGATAGGAATATAGAGCTAGCTCATAAAACACACATGCACACATGCATGTACACATACATACATACACACACACACAAATAAAATTCAAAATGGCCCTCTAGCTAAATAATTGTTGCCTAGAGTTTCCCTCCAAGAGGAAATTTAACATAAATTTTAAATACCTTTATAACTTTATACTTAACTCAAAGAAATAAAATTAACCACATTCAGAGATCAAATAATATACAGAAAATTAAATCATAAAGGTTAATCAATTATCATCAGAAGATTTTAGGTAGTATTGCCAACATGGTAGCAAACTCCATGAAAACTAAAGGTTTTCATAAAGACATCCACTTATTTTCTATATAACTGTTTGTAGATTGTCTCAAAAATATTTGTTATCATATATTTTCTTCTAAAGCCTGCCACTGCCCCATCAAGAGGTGGTGTTAATTCCTCTACTCCTTAGTCTGGGTAGGATCATCACTATTTTGTAGCTAACAAAACTAACATCAGATATCAAGGTTAAGTCAGAAGATGTGTACTGGGAGAACAGGAATAGTTATCCTTTAAGTCTTCAGCTTCCACAATAGAAATCTAACTGTTCTGAAAGAAATCCAAACTACCCCCACCAATGTAGATGATATGGAGGGGACTTGAAACTCTTCTACTTAAATCATGCTGAATTGCAATTGTGTAAGAGACTCCAAGCCAAAACTGTCCAGCCAATGCCTTCAAAAGTCTAGACCCAAGAGGCTGAATAATTTGTACTGTGACTATAATCTGATCTATTACACTGAATCACAAGTGTCAGAAAATAACCAAGTTCCACAGAACTGTCAGCAGACTTCCAAATCCATTGCTTACACTAATACTTAGTTGGTTACATGAGGGACTGCAGTAAACACAAACAATGTCCAAGAATCTGTGTAATACAGAATGGTAACAGTAACTAGAAGTACCAGAAATAACGAAATAATACTTCTAACAGATGAGCTAAGAACCATAGGGTTTAGAAAGAAAACTAGTTGATTTTTTTTTTCAGAAGGGGGAAAACATGATTGTTGGCAAAAAGTCATATGTCCTGAAAAAGACATTGCATTGGTAGAGCAACACATAAAAAACAAAACAAACAAAAAATCTACGTATCAAAATCAGAGGAAGTAGATTGTTTCATAAAGGTAAAAGAAAGATAAAAACTTTGAGGCATGTACTCAAATAACAGAGGAAAATAAAATTTATTTAAAGGAATTTGATCTAGAAAAAAGTTGACATATCTCCAACTGCCTTTTAAATATCTCTCCCACTTCCTCCCTTCCAAATGCAGTCCTACCAATTTTTCCCTTTCACTTCCTGTATCACTTAAGAGTACAAATATATAAATGTTATCTATGTTGGGAACCTACCTTAGCCTCACAGAATTCTCTTAACCCTTGAATGACTCATCAGAATGAATCAGTGGTTCCACTACCCTCTAAGTATCTTTGAATCTTTCTCCATTCTCTGTCTGTACTTCCTAATACCACTGTCCTAATTTAGGCCTATTTCATCTATACCTTGATAATTGAATTAACACTCTCTGACTTCTAGCCTTTCAGTTTTACATCTCAATTCATCCTTGAAAACAATACTTTTTTTTTCAAATTATGGACTATGAATAATTAGTGGATCCCAAAACCAATTTAATGGGTTGCACAATCTATTTAGTGGATTGTAACCAACATTTTAAAACATCAGGACAGAATAAGAAGTATTTCATGGGAACCTTTCATTTTAGTTGCACAAATGTGTACATATGTACTAGATCATAATGTTCAATATATTTTCCTTATGTAGAGCCACAGTCAAGAAAATATAAAAGCTAAAAAGTAATCTTTTAAAATAATGACAATGTCTCCACTTAAAACTTCTCCATGTTCCTGGTAACTTGCTGGAATCATGAATCAAAATCACTCAAGTTCTAGGCAAAAATGGGTCATTCTAGTATATAGCCACATTTGAACCCTCAGGGCTTTAAGATAAAATTCAAATAACTTGGTATGAAATTCAAGGCTACCTACCCATCTGGCCTTTGCCCATACATTTAACCCCTACAGCCTTCCCTGCTTTGAGTATAAAGCTGAAGAAACTTTATTTATTTATTTATTTATTTTATGCCAATTGTGGGGCCTGAACTCTGTGCCTGGGCACTGTCCCCAGCTCTTCAGCTGTAGACCAGCGCTCTACCACTTGAGCCTCAGCCCCACTTCTGGCTTTTTCTGCTTATGTGGTGCTGAGGAATCAAACCTAGGGTCTCATGCATGCAAGGCAAGCACTCTACCACTGAGCCACGTTCCCAGCCATGAAGAAACTTTATTTCTACTCTTTTACTAAGGCTATTGCCTCTGTCCTTACCTTAGATGCCACTCCACACACAACTCTATCATAGTTCATGTCACCTTCCTAAAACCCTCCACAGATACGCGATTAGATGTGAGCAATTTCATCACCCTCAAGGAGCATTCCAGCTACCTCTTTTCTGCTTTCACTGCTGTATTTCCATCAGTTGGTTACAGGTTTCCCTCCCTTAGTACAGGCAGCTCTCCTTAAATACTAAAGCTTCTGTTTTATTTTTACCTTCAATGTCTAGGAAGTAAATGCATAATCAATTTCACAGTATTCAATATAATTAAACCCAAGAAACACTCACTCCATTACTGTAAGGAGAACAATAGTCTCTTTTACAAAGCTTAACTCTGGTTTTCTAGTGTGAAAAGCAAAAGAAAGACAATAGAAAAGATTTAATTTTGGAAATAGTAACAATATTGAGGAATATATTGGGTAGAGACATTTAATATAAAATAAATCCTTTGATTTCTAGTGATCTAATTAAAGTTTTATACATATTTTGTTCATTTGACAATTCTTCTAAATTTTTCCCTCAATTTCAGGGAGAAAAGGAAACTTCCAAAATGTTCTAAATTGGCCCTATCTTCAAAAGAATGCAAAAATGCAACTACTATAAAAAATCAAAGTCTTGGCTTGGGAAGTTAGCTTAGTGGTAGAGTGCCTAGCATGCTTGAGGACCTGGGTTCAATTCCTGATACCACATAAACAAACAAAAGAAACAAAATAAAATTAAAAAAGAAAAATAACCATTTAAAGTATTTTTTAGAAAAATCAAAGCCATAATTCAGAACAAAAAACAGGAAATGAAAGGAAAAGCAAAAGGAAAATTTTATCAAGAGATTTTAGGTAAAGAAAGCTACAACAGAATACCTCCTGACTGCACACTCCTACCTACTTCCAAAGGACAGATCTGTGCATTTTAGCAGGCAGGGCTATTTTCAGAAAGATATATAAAGTGTAAAGAAGAAGAGATGTTTTTCCACTGAGGCTACTGAACAAATACATAATTAACATATTCAAGCAGACATACCTTTAGTACCCTTGCAGAGGTAGCAGGAGGAGGACATTCAAGTTCAATGCCAACCTGAGCAAAATTAGGATGATTCTAACTTGAAAACAAAATGTAATAAAAAGGCTCCAGTTATAGCTCAAACAATAAAATGCTTGTTTACCATACGTGAGGCATTTTGCCCTGGGTCCAATCCCCAACACCACTCACAAAAATGGGCAAAGTGGGAGGGGGGTGGGGTGATGACAAAACTGGATATCCACATAGAGAAGATTGAAACCAGATTCCTATCTCTTACCCTGTAAAATGAATTCCAACTGTATTAGAGAATTTAATTAAGACCTGAAACACTACAACTACTACATGAATGCATAGATAAACACTAGAAGATATAGAGAGAGGACCCCAAAAGCTCAACAAATAAGAGCAAGGATTGACAAACTAGATCAACTCAAAAAGCTTCTACACATCAAAGGAAACAATTACCTGAATCAAGATACAACTTCTGTAATGAGAGCTACTCATCAATTAAGGGTTTGAAATTCAGAATATATAAAGAGGTGAAATATTTATATATTTTTTGTCAGTTGTGGGTCTTGAACTCTGGGCCTGGGTGCTGTCCCTGAACTCTTCAGCTCTAGGCCAGCACTCTACCACTTGAGCCACAGTGCCACTTCCAGAAGTGAAAATATTAAATACCAAAACAATACATAATCAAAGTAATAAATGAGCAAGCAAATGGAACAGATACTTTTCAACAGATATGGCAAAAAAACACTATGGAATGTTCAACTTTTTTAGCCATAAGGAAATACAAAGCAAAACAACACTAATTCCATCTCATCCCAGTCAAATAGCTATAAAGAAACAAACAACCTATACTGGTGAGGGTAAAAGGGAAAAGGAATGTTTATACATTGTTAGTGGGAATCGAAATTAATCTAGCCATCATGGAACTCAGAATGGAGATTCCTAAAGAGACTGAAGATAGAACTATCATATGATCCTATTATACGTATTAGGCATATATATATATACTTATATATATGTATATACAAAGAAATGCAAGAAAAGATATACGGAATACATTTTTACAATGGAGTATTGTTCAACCATCAAGAAAAATAAAATTATGTCATTCGCAGGAAAATGGAATGACTGGAGATCATAAACCAAGCTACGTAAACCAAGCTCAGAAAGGCAAATAAAGCATGCTTTTGTTAGTATGCAGAATGTACACTTAGGAAAAAAATAACAAAATGACATGACTGTAAAGACAGACTTTTTTAAGGGAGGAGAAAGAGAATGGGTAGGGAGAGAGGTGAATATTACACATTATATATGTAATATATACATATATGTACATATATGTAAATCTATATATGTATATTACACACATATACAATAGCAAAAGAAAAGCCCAAGAGGGAGGAAAGGTTGGAAAGAGTAATATAACTGTGAATATGATCAAAGTACATTATACAAATGTTGTAAATATCACAATGAAACCCTTTTTACATTTATGCTAATAATTTTAAAAATAAGCACAAAAAGTATTCAAGACACACCTTTTCTTTCTGTATATTTTCAAATGTTTTTGAACAACTGAATCTGTTCTAATGATTTTGTTACAATAATGAACAAATGAAATAATTCAGATTATCACCTGATAGGTAAATAACCCCAGAGGAGGAAAAAGACATTATTCAGTGATATGATGAAAAACTGCTCTTCCTTTGCTATGGTCTCTATTCTCAAACTGTCTGGAAATACAATGTGGCTAAGTCTTTTGTTTCAAGTGTACAGAGCAGTTTTGACAGACAATAAAATACAAATTTCTTTCATGCTGTGGTGATCATTATGGTCCCAATAACATGGTAATGTAATAGTAATATAATTTGGATTCATAACATTTAGGGGATTAGAAGCTTATATCCTGGGTTCTGCCATTTTTATGCAACCTAAGAAATATTTTCTCTTTACCTGTTTCCTAGAAATGAAAATAACTATTATCAACCATAAAGGCAAGATGGAAAAAGGAGTTATAAAGTAGTTACACAAAGTAGTACAGTCATCCCTTGGTACCCATCAGGGACTGGTTCTAGGACCTTCATTAATACCAAAATCTACCAGTGCTCAAGTGCTTTATATAAAATGGAGCAGTAGCTGCATATAACCCATGTACATTCTATACCAATTATCTCTAGATTACTCATACCTAATAAAATGCAAATGAGATGCAAATAGAAGTTATATTAGGGAATGATATCCAGAAAAAAATAAGCATCTACATGTTCAGTATAGATACATTTTCCCTACAAGAATTTTCTCTCAGTGTTTGACTGGGTTCAGAGGGCTATTAAGAGTTCTTTCCAAAATAACGTATTTTAAAAACACATCAGTCCACAAGGCAAAGAAGAGTATTCTTCAAGGATTAAATTATTTTCAAGGATGTTCCGGATCTACCAAAACAGTTTTATTGAGCAAGAGATTATAGAAACACTGTATTGCATAAACTTCTACTTGATACAAAGCTGATAAAAACCAGTAGTTTGCCCAATTTATACATGGTCACAGAAACAATAAAGTAAAAGGTTTCTTTAAGTTCATGATATAAAAATATTATGAATGATGGAAACAACCCAGATGTCCCTCCACAGATGAATGGATCCAAAAATTGTGGTATCTATACACAATGGAATATTATGCAGCCATTAGAAATGACAAAATAATGGCATTTGCAGGGAAATGGATGGAGCTAGAAGGAATCATGTTGAGCGAGGTAAGCCAAGAGCAAAGAGACAAACGGTACATAGTCTTCCTGATAAGTGGATGCTAAATCCAAAATGTTAGGTGATACGACAAAACTACCAGGACTTAAGAAACAAAGAACTCCCACTCACCTGGTCGAACCACTACTAAATATCCCCATGCTGCTGATCACATGTATGGTGTATATGTGTACACTGTTATATGTTATAGACTGTGATAGACAATTTGCTCCAGGAAAGTTAGAATGAACTTGTGACTTTAAATGAGCATCATTATTCCACAATAATGTGAAATTCGGGAAATTATGTAATCACTTAATCACAATTAAAAAAAAAAACCTGGGGAAGGTAGGGAGGGAAGGAATGGTAGGGGGAAAACAATGGAGGGGGTAACAATGCTCAATAGGAAGTGTACTCATTGCCTTACATGTAACTGTAACCCTTTGTATAGTATCTTTACAATAAAAAATAAAAAAAATTATGAATGTATTACAAAGAAAATTGGAGTCATAAAGAAAAAAATTTTTAAAGTAAGTAGCTTAAAATAGTAAATTAAATGTAGACAATAGATTAATCAGAGTTGTAAAACAAAAAACTTATTTTCTAAGGCTACAAAAGTATTACCGATTTTTTTTTTTTTTGGTCGGTCATGGGGCTTGAACTCTGGGCTTGGTCGCTATCCCTGCGCTCTTCACCTCAAGATGAGCACTCTACCGCGTGAGCCACAGCACAACTTCCGGTTTTCTGGTGGTTAATTGGAGATTAGAGTTTCATGGACTTTCCTGCCCGGGGTTGGCTTTGAACCGCGATCCTCAGATCCTCAGATCTCAGTCTCCTCATGCGGTAGAGCACTCACCTTGAGGTAAAGAGCGCAAGGACAGCGCCCAGGCCCAGAGTTCAAGCCCCACGACCGACAAAAAAAAAAAAAAAAAAGTCTGTAATTCTATTTTAATTGAGTATGATTCACAAAAAAATCCATTTTTTATCATCCATTTTTAATCAGTACAAATGCATCTATATTTAAGGAAAGTTCCAATTCTATACAGAAAAATAATTTTAACAGATTTTATAGTTTTTCTTTTTTGTTTGGCTGGTTTTGTAGTTTACTTCATAGTTCTTTGAGCAAGAAATTATTCAGGATATGACTTGGTCTTTCAAGGCGGCTGGTTGGTACAGCAGAAAACTAGAATGCCAAAATATATTTTATTATAAAGTTAGAAATATTTTATTTACATATTGCTAAGCAAACACATAAGAGACAAATGAAAGTAATAAACTGAAAAATCATAAAACAAATTCTTTTCCATTAAAAGTCAGAAGTGTTATTCGAATCCTACTGTAGAACAATTACCAAGTCTCTCTTCTAATGTTTTTCATCAGAGGTAAAAAGGCTTCATGCAGACTGATAAAATCTTATATGTGCTAGTATCTTTTACTGCCAAAGTTCTATGAATAAATATGGAGAAAATTGCTCAAATGTACTGCTGATTTTAAACATATCTAAGGTAGTATTAGGTTTGTTTTGATAGTTCTGTCTTGTTTATCAAGCTTTCTCTCTCCAGTTGGTAAAAAAAAAAAAAAAAAAAGAATTGAAAGCAACTTTGTTCATGTTTCTATCTCACACATCTATATGTAAGACATTTGAACATAGCTAGCAGGAAGAATAAAGTAAACGGTTATAGCAATTTAGAAGACATACTGTACTACTGTGCCTCAATAATTACACAAATTATAGATTATCAAATTCATTTCAGTATAAATGGTAAAATTTAAGAGTATTATTTAGCTGATAGACACTAGAATGCAAAAGACTTTGGTATTTTTCCTTAACTCTGAGAAGACTGTTTTACTGAACTCTTCAAGGAGATATAGTAAATATCCATTAAAATATCTTTTTTTTTTTTTTTTTTAGCGGTCATGGGGCTTGAACTCTGGGCTTGGGCACTATCCCTGCACTCCTCCGCTCAAGGCAAGCGCTCTACCGCTTGAGCCACAGCGCCACTCCCAGCTTTCTAGTGGTTAATTGGAGATAAGAGTCTCACGGACTTTTCTGCCCGGGCTGGCTTTGAACCATGATCCTCAGATCTCAGCCTCCTCAGTAGCTAGGATTACAGGCGTGAGCCACCGGCACCCGGCTAAAATATCTTTAAATATTTAAATTTAAAATATCTTAGAATATTAAAATATTACCAACTTAACTTGTTATAAAGTCAGATTTATATTCTTGCCCTACTTCCTTTAATTCATCTTGTTCTTAGGTTTTGTTTGTTTTGCAGCACTGGTGTAAAGGTCTTTTTGATAAAAGGTATACACTCCACCCAATATGGAAGAAATAACTGTATCACAAAGCTCATAGAACTCATAAATGTTATAGACTGTGATAGACAATTTGCTCCAGGAAAGTTAGAATGTGTTTGTGACTTTAAGTGAGCATCACTATCCCACAATACTGTGAAATTTGGGAAATTATGTAACCACTTAACCACAATAAAAATTTTGAAAAAAAAAAAAGGTATACACTAAATTTCTACCTCTAATAAATTTAGGCAGAAAACAACTTGAGGTATGTCCAGGTTAGTCACATAGGAAATGGCTTTCCTGTTTGTATCATGTTCCTCCTATTAAAAAAAATTTTTTTGGCAGGTACTGGTGGCTCACGTTTATAATCCTAGCTAGATTTGAGGATTGTGGTTCAAAGCCAGCACAGGCAAGAAAGTTCATGACACTCTTATCTCCAATAAAAACTACCAGAAAACCAGAAGTGGCACTGTGGCTCAAGTGGTAAACTGCTAGCCTTGAGCTGAAGAATTCAGGGACAGCACCTAGGCCCAGAGTTCAAGCCCCAAACCCAACCGAAAAAAATTTTTTTTAAATTGCTATTGACCCTTAAAATGTTTGAGCAAAGATTTCACTGTGAGTCTAATTTTTTTATGTGTGTGTTTGTCTTGGGGCTTGAACTCAGAGCCTGGGCACTATCCCTAAGCTTTATTTTGCTCAAACCTAGCACTCTGTCACTTAAAACACAGCTCAAGTGTCTTCTTGCTTGTTAACTGGAGATAAGAGTTTCAAGAACTTTTTCTGCCAGGGCTGACTTCAAACCACAATGCTCAGATCTTAGCCTCTTGAGTCCCTAGGATAATAGGCATGGCTTAATTTTAATTTAAAAAAAACTTTCATACACAAAGTTTTACTTAAAGAGAGATTTCAATCCTCTGAAGTCTAGCCAATCATGAACCTCTAACAGTCCCAAGATTGAAAATTAGGAGCCTGTGCTGTAGCAACAAGCCTGTTATGGCATCAGAATACCAGTGTAGACTACTGTTAGCCTATTGAAGGACAGACAATTTCACACTTATAGGATAAGTGACTCCAATATACATTCACTTCTAAAGTTTCCATAACCTGGTCCTCATTAAAATAAATAAATAAATAAATAAATAAATAAATAAATAAATAAATAAAAACACTCAATGGAAAATCATTTCCCATTTCCTCTCCAAATTTTTCTTCCAAGTTTATAATTTTTCCTACACTTGTAAAGTTTATCTCTGTCATTTACTATTAATAGGTGTTGAATTCATTCTTATTTCAGCTACCATTGTGTACATTACAGGCCATCCTATAGGGCCATCCTCATTTTAGAGACGAGAAAACGTAAGTCCCCATAGGATAAATAAGTATGAAATGTAAGTTTCCACTGCTAGTGTAATTCAAACACAAGCCAGAGGCTAAAAGCTTGTTTTTCCCACTATTCAATTCTTCCCCCAACTTCTCAATATAAATACTAAAGGAATGGAATACATACCTCCTAGGAAGTATAGCCAAAGCAGCTTGACAAAATTTGACATCTCCTTATACTCATATTTCATCTTTAAATTTTCTATTAGTCCTGTATCATTCTGAAATGATTCTGTAGATTTTATTATAAAAATACTTTGAATTATATGAGATTAAAATTTATAACATACTAGGGACATATATACCTATGTTTTCAACTAAATGTTCTTCATAATATCAGTCTATATTACTATGTTCAGTTTCTATTGTATTTTCAGCTTATCATTATTAGCATACTACATATCACCTTATTTATTTCAAGTGTGTATCCTTCTACCAATCTCAGTAAAGATGGTTACTTATATTCCCTATAGTCGTTAATATAGTTAAGCTCTAAATCCAATATCTAGGTCAATAAGTGTTTGATGAATGCATGAATGATCAAATGGTAAGGTGCTTTCAGAGATCCAAGTATTGGATTTGAGATCAGACTAAGTTGCTCTTTGTGTATTTTTGAGTTAGACATTTATCCTCACTGAGTCAAATAAATTATAGAATATTACTAGTTTAGAGAGATTTAGTAAAGGTTAACCATGTTTATTTAAAATGTTTCTATTAATAAAACATTATTGTGAGTTATGACATTATTTATAGTTTATATATTTAAATTGTATTGCAAGAGACAGTTAAAGTAAGATCTTAAGATTAATGTACCATACTGGCTGAGCTAAGCAGCTTTAGAAAAAAAGTAATTAAAAAATTCAAATATAATATATATCTGCTTAACCAAGTATAAATGTAAAATTATTTTCAGAATACATCCCAAAATGTATAAAGTAATACTTATTTCCTTCCCATTTACCAAATCCCTAATTTGACAAGTACCTAAAACGGTTTTTCAAGGGCTGGGAAGGTGCTCATGGTAGAGTGCTTGCCTTGCACGCATGTGGTCCGGGGCTCAATTCCTGAGCACCACATAAGCAGAAAAAGCCAGAAGTGGCACTGTGGCTCAATTGGTAGAGCACTAGCCTTGAGCTGAAGAGCTAAGGGACAGTGCCCAGGCCCAGAGTTCATGGCCCACAAACAACCAAAAAAAAAAGGGTTTTAAAAATCATTTTCCTTCTTCATCAGAATTCTACAATAAGTCCAATTTGAGATGCATATATCTATGCTGTTACACCAATGATTGTAGCAATAATGGGCACTGACAAAACAGAAACCCCTTCAATAGTCCCTTAGCATTCTTACTCATCATATGTGTCATGTTACTATATTGTGAAATTTAAAATTATTTGTACAAGTCAACTAAATGGTTGTAAATACTAAAATCAACCATCCTTCACAAAATGAAATCTTTAAGAAAGTAATCTACTGAACAATATACTATTTCACAAAGGAACCAGCCTTACTTGCCTCCAGACCTCTGGCTTGAGTACTCAGGCCACCTTAAGTACCCTCTAAATTATCTGCTGATGGCTATCTAAAATATTTAACACCTTTTGTGATACTTGAACTTGGATTTTAGACTAGAATGCAGTGCCTATACCATGTTCTTCAGTATACTTCTAAAGAAGTCTAAAGCAGTATTTCCTAGTTAAACATATTAATTATTCTGTAGCAGAATATTCAAAGTGGATTATATACCATGAATAGTCTCATCTCCAAACAGGATTTTTCACCAGTGGATTTGAATCAAATTTTTAAAAACAATCTTACATAAAGATTTGGGATTTAAAATTTACAGATTAAAGGTTATAAAATTTTATCTCTTAGGTTTCAATTTAAACCACTTTCAATGCAGAGCTCACTCTACCCCACCAAAAAAAGATTAGGTACTCTTTACATAGCTACACAGAACATCCTAAATTTAATACTAGTGACTGTTTATCTCTCCCTTAGACTATAGAATACCTGGAAGTGGGAACTGTATCTTTTCCATATTACACATGCAGTAAATAGCAAGTATCTGCCATTTAGTATTCATTTAATAAAACCTCATTAAAAGAATGAGTAATTATGAGTACTAATCTATTGGATTTTTATGATCTAGGGTACTTAATTTGTAAAGGGTGACTAGTATTAAAGATTTTAGTATGTAGAAAAATCAGAAAATCTAACTAAAAGGATTCACATTTTGATAATATGAAATAGCTGAACATTGCTGAAAAATACTTTTCCTTAAATTTGTTAGTTAAACATTTCACAAATCAAAACAGTAATATATAATGCAAGTTATCTATGCAAATTATTTATATATTATCTTGTATTGCATAAATACTGTACAGTTGACTTTTAATATTGGGTCCCATTTCTGCATCAAGAATTTGAGGATACAAAATCTGAAGATTAAAACTTGCTTTCTCCCAATTGATATACTCTAATAACACTGACAATTTAAAAATTGACAGACAGTAGACTGGATGAAAATAGAAAACTAAGAGGAGGAAGGGTTAGAGAATGGTTGATCAAAAAATACTATTATACTTAGAAGCAAAAAATTCCTATTGTACAATAAGTTGTCTATGGATAACAACTATGTGATATAGTTTTAAACTCAAGCTGCAAAGAAGCTCAAGAAAAGAAAGAGGGTAGAAAAAAAAGACAAACCTCAAAAAGTTTAGGTAAGTAGCAAAAGGCATAAATATGTCTTAAAAATGGAGCTTATGAGAAAAGTTGGTATAAAATTAAGCTAGCTGTGATATACATAAAGTCAGGATTGGAACTGTCAAGCTGATGGTCCTTCAGGCCCAGGACAGCCCTCTGAGTCAGAAAGAAGAGCCAAGGATTTGACTCAGTACAAGAAAAAGGGGGAGAATGTAGGGAGAAAGGGTCTCCTAGACTATTAAGGCCCCAGACTATGTGAGAAAACTAAGCCAGGAAATTGACCCTTTACTAAAAACAAAGAGAGGCCGTAAACGGAGACCTAAAACATATTTCACACAGACTTCAGCCCTATCTCATACCCTGCCTAATTAGAACGGCGCCTGCCTTGCGATGTTGTGAGTCCCACCCTGTGATTGACTGCCTCCTGCTTCAAGGGTGTAAACACCTTGGTGTGCACATTGTGTATTTCTCCTGTAGCTGTCTTTGTAACAACCCTGGTTTCAAGGATTCAGGGGCATATGACATTATGGTTCTGGAACGTACTACCCCCACAAGTAAGAATATCCGCCTTCTGTGAGGACCCCCCCCAAATTCCTGTGCCAATTCAAACCAAAATGATAGGTCAGTTCAAACAGTTACTATAAGACTATGCAATCTTTCTGTGTGTTGCAATCCCATTGGCCACCAGCGTGTGGCCAGGCTGGACCACATGGTTTTTGCCCTTAAAAAACCCAGCTAGAGGATTGTTCCGGGTCGCAGTTTCAGTTCCGGAGTATGTGCTGCATCCTTGGCCAGTCAGCTATCCACTTCCCCATTAAATTCATCTTTTTACATGATGCTGTCTCTGAGTGGTGGGCTCTTTTCTCCGTAACAATATATATTTCAAAAAGTTAGAACTAGAGCTGGGAAGGTGGCTCAGTAGTAGAACGCTCAACTCACATGCATGAAGCCCTGGGTTAGATTCCTCAGTGCCCCATACACAGAAAAAGCCAGAAGTGGCGCTGTGGCTCAAGTGGTAGAGTGCTGGCCTTGAACAAAAGAAGCACAAGGACAGTACCCAGGCCTTGAGTTCAAGCCCCAGGACTGACAAAAAAAAAAAAAAAAAAGAACTAAAAGGCAATTGAAAGTTTTCACTACAAAGGAATGATAGACATTTGAAACAACAGATTATGTTTAATATTATTTAAATACCATACAATGTGTGCATGTGACTTCAGGCTTTTCCATTAACATGTATAGTCTTTGTGTTTTTATGGATCTGTTAAAAAATTTAAAGAAGGCGAAGGCCGGGCGCTAGTGGCTCACGCCTGTAATCCTAGCTACTCAGGAGGCTGAGATCTGAGGATCGCGGTTCAAAGCCAGCCCAGGCAGGAAAGACCGTGAGACTCCAATCTCCAATAAACCACCAGAAAACCGGAAGTGGCGCTGTAGCTCAAGTGGTAGAGCACTCGCCTTGAGCTGAAGAGCTGAGGGACAGCGCCTAGGCCCAGAGTTCAAGCCCCATGACCGACAAAAAAAAAAAAAAAATTTAAAGAAGGGCTGGGAAGGTGGCTCAGTGGTAGAGCGCTTGCCTTGCATTCATGAGGCCCTGGGTTCGATTCCTCAGCACCACATAAGCAAAAAGAAAAAAGCCGGAAGTGGCGCTGTGGCTCAAGTGGTAGAGTGTTAGCCTTGAGCTGAAGAGCTGAGGGACAGCACCCAGGCCCAGAGTTCAGGCCCCACAACCGGACCCCCCAAAAAAAATTTTAAAGAAAATAAAAACTTAAGTACCTAAGAGTCTTAGGATTCTGAAGACTCAAACATATTTAAACTTTCCTGAACATATTTTTTTTAAAGAGCAACAAGATTTTCTCTATTATTTTCTTTAAAGTCAAAGGGGCATTTGATAATAAAGAGATGAACTTTTCTTCAGAAGGACAATCTGCAAGATATCAGAATTAGAAAAAGATTTAATTTTTAAGATAAAATGAAACCATGGAGGAAATGACATGTATGAACTTTCTCTGAAATTAAAACAGTAGACTGGCTCATAAAACTTCACTTAACTCCTAGTCATATCTGCCTAGTTTATATAGACACCCAATTATCACTTATATAATCATAAGCACACAAAGTTGACAAGATAATTAAAATATCAAGAAAGCCTATCTTAATTTAACTATGAGCTTTTTAATTCTAAATGCAAAAAGTTAAAGGGAAAGCTTTCTTGTTTCTAATAGCCCATTTTTCCTTTTATATCATAACTTTCTCCCCTTATATTTGGTGGTGCTAGAATATTACTTTTCATGATTTAAAATAGTTCATTTAAAACCTTCAATGTATTCAGTCAGAGAAATCATCTAATAGGAAATTTACAACAACAAATTCATTACCATATGGATAACTTTTTCTGACAAGTTAACTATCTTTTGCAAGTTTTAAGCTGATAATCATGTTTAAATGGCATTCTTATTTACAAGAGGGGATGGTAACAATATCTGAGATTTACTTTAGATAATCTGGTAAAGCAAAGAAGTCAGGCTAGTGAAATAAGTTCAGCAAAAGATGAAAGAGATTTAGTAAACTATCCTTTCTACTTTTGTGTATGTTTTTGTAGCTTTTTTTTTTTTTTTTCCAGGGCTGAGGACCGAACCCAGGGCCTTGGCCGGGCAGGCGCCCTTCCACTGGGCTAAACCCCTAGTCCCCTACACTGAGTTTTTTTTAAAACAATATGCTGTTTATTTGAAAACTGGTGAGAGTAGATTTTAAGTAGTCTTACAAAAACAGTGAGATATAACCCAAACAATTTAAGATATGACTTTATTTCTACTTAATAGTCCTTTTCTGTATTTCTCACTCTGTTAAATACTTTGAGGTTACCTTACTTGATGCAAAAATAGTCCCACTACCTTTCAAGTAGTCTGAATAATACACACTACTAAAAATATTACAGTCACCTTAAAAGGCAAACAAGTAAGACAGTAATTCTTCTCCTACTCCTGGCCCGGCAAATCTGTGAATTAACAATGAAACTAAAATAAAAGCATATAACTGGGCTTTTAAGTCAAAAGCCTAACTGTGGATCTAGCTGACTCATGTGTTCTTCCGGTCTTTAAAAAAAAAAAAAAAATCAGAAGCCGGGCGCCAGTGGCTCACACCTGTAATCCTAGCTACTCAGGAGGCTGAGATCTGAGGATCGGGGTTCAAAACCAGCCTGGGCAGAAAAGTCCGTGAGACTCTTATCTTCAATAAAGCCACTCGAAAACCAGAAGTGGTACTGTGGCTCAAGCGGTAGAGAGCTTGCCTTGAGCTGAAGAGCGCAGGGACAGCGCCCGGGCCCAGAGTTCAAGCCCCACGACCGACCAAAAAAAGAAAAAAAAAATCAGTCCTATCAGAACTTGTCCAAACAACTAAATTTGTATATACTGCTTTCAATTTTTGATTTAGACTCTGATGTAAGATTCTGATACAAGATAAGAACATGTTAAGAAGCACGTATGTCAAAAGACTGGCCCAGCTGAGAACTGGTGGCTCATTACTGTAATACTAGCTACTCAGGAGGCTGAGGACTGAGGATTAAGGTTCAAAGCTAGCCCAGGCAGGAAAGTCCAACTCTTATCTCCAATTAATCACCAGAAAACAAAAGTGGCTCTGCGGCTTCAATGGCTTCAGTGGTAGAGCCTTGAACTGAAGACCTGAGGGTCAGCACCCACAGTTCAAGCCTCATGACAAAAATAAAATAAAAAAGAATGGCCCAAGAGAAATCTTCAGTTTCCCATTCTTTACACATATTCTGCTAAATGCTGTGAATGAAGGGACACCACTCTCACCAAGCAGTACCATAGCTATGCACTTAAGTTTTCCGTCATCCAGGAAAAATAAAAGAATTGAAGGTCTCTTAAGCAACTCTATAAACAGGATGGAAAAAGAGCTTGTTGGTTTTCTTTTCTTACACAGTTGAATGAACTATACCAATTGAAAATGAACCCATATACAGTGTATAATACTATTAAGACCAGACTTGTGGAATTATTAAATAACCATTTAGTTACTTGATTAATAGAAGAACACAAATTGAGTATGCTATCCAGTAAAACTGATAAGATTCAAGAAAGTTTGTTTGGGCCTTATTTCTACTGGAGGTGGAACATTAATAAGAATGCCAACAATAGGACTATATTAGAAGAAATAATCTTGTTCCCCCTTAATAAAGGATGAGTAGCTAGGTACCAGTGGCTAATGCCAATAATGCTAACTATTAAGGAGTCTTGAGATCGGAAGATCATGGTTCAAAAAGACAGGGCAAGCAGCAAAATCTGTGAGATTCTTATCACTTTTAGAAGAGGAACACAAAAGTGAAATGCCTGTGTGCATCTGGTCATACAAAGTAATATTTAATGAAATGAACTCCGGGAAATGAAAACGAGAGATTTTTTTTTCATTTTTGCTGTTTTTGTTTTCTTTCCTTTTTGTTCTGTATGTTCATTGATGTCTTTGGAAGTGTGAGGAGAGGCACAGAAATGAAAGGACAAAGGATGAATAAATACAGCAATGGTACTCACTGGACATTGTTGAAAACTGAACTTTACAACCTATAGATGAGATTGGAGGGAAAAACTGGGAGAGAACAAGAGAAGGGGTGACATTGTCCAAAAAGAAATGTACACTTTACCTGATTTATGTAACTACAACCTCTCTGTACATCACCTTTACGATAACAAAAAATATATAGAGAGTAAGGGCAATTTAACAGAATGTAACTTTGTGAGGTCAACAGAATGACTTCATTTTGGAAGAGGATTCAAAATTTTGTTTTGTTTTGTTTTTGGTCAGCTGTGGGGCTTGAACTCAGGGTCTAGCACTGTTCCCAAGCTTCTTTGTGCTCAAGGCTAGCATTCTACCACTTAGAGCCCCAGTACCATTTGCAGTTTTTGATTGGTTAATTGAAGATTGTGTGTGTGTGTGTGTGTGTGTGTGAGAGAGAGAGAGAGAGAGAGAGAGAGAGAGAGAGAGAGAGAGAGAGAGAGAGAGAGAGAGAGAGAGAGAAATGTGTATCTCACAGTAAAATTTGGCACCCTTTTTTTTTTCCTTTTTTTTTTTTTTTGGTTAACTTAATTAAGATTGAACCAGAGCCTTCTATGTAGGCAAGTATTCTGCCACTTACACTATGCTGAGTCCTCTTTTGTTGTTGAGATCATGTGTCACTCCTACTTTTGCCCAGGCTAACCTTGAGCGGGTGATCCTCCTTTCTTCGCCTCTCAAGTACCTGGGATTATAGGCCTATACCAACATCCTAACGGAATTCTGTGTGACTCAATTGACTTTATATACTAGTCACAAAAAAATCTAAGCATGTAATGCACAGTAAGCCAAGTATTATGGTTCAAACTTGTAATACCAGTTAGGCATGAGGCACAGTAGAAAAGCTGTGGTCTAAGGCTAGATCCAGGCAAAAGCACAAAATCTCATCTGAAAAAAAACCATGTAAGACTGGAGAATATGGATCAAGTAGTAGAATGGTTGGAAAACAACTGCTAGGACCTGAATTCAAACCTTAGTAATGCAAAAAGGAAAAGAAAGAAAAGAAGAAGGGAGGCAGGGAAGGAGGGAGGGAAGAAAGGGAGTGAAATGAATACAATCTAAATTGCTTTTAATCAATACACTTTTTTTACTTATTCAAATGGCAATGTAAATAAAAGAATGGAAACATTTAGCTACTTACAATTATAACATAGTGATACAATTTACAAATGTAAAGGTTCTAGATTCAGCTGGGTAAACAAAATGGCAAACAAGGGAAAAAACTCATTTCCAAAATATAACTGTTTTGGTTTCACATTTAAAAAAAAAATCATACAATATCAATTGCCTGGATAAGCAAAGATTACTTAAAGAATGGTAGACTGAAATAGAAAGCATACTATTTTAGAGTAGCTTCTCTTTTTGTTTTGTTTTGTTTAGATTTATGAAGACAACTGGTTTATTTAGCTAAAAGTTCTGGAGATACAAAGTGCAAGAGCCACATCTGGTAACCTTCCTTATGACAGAGTCCTGAGACAGCATATAGCATCATATGGCAAGGAACGCATGTCTAGTTATGTTTAGTCTCTGCCCTTCTTTCTTATCTAAGTCACCAGGATTTAATAACATAGATCCATTTCCAAAGGCCCTAAACATGTAATTCAGTTGAATAAAGTTTCAATTTCTTTAAAAACAAAAACAAAAGAATCTATCTACTAGCACGCTAGCTAGCTAGCTGTGCCAGTACTGGGGCTTGAGCTTCAGGCCTTGTGCTGTTGTTCAGCACTTTTACTCATGGCTGATACTCTAACATGGGGCCATGCTTCCATTTCTGGCTTTTTGCTGGTTATCTGGATATAAGAGTCTCACAGATTTGTCTGCCTGGGCTGATTTCAAATGTTAATGCTTAGATCTCAGCCTTCTAAGTATCTACGATTATGGGTGTAAACCTCCAGTACCCATCAAGTTTTTCCTTTTCTAAAATGCCAGTTACACATGATTTTGGAATTATACTACTGCTTGAGTTCAGGGGACAAACGATGTTCAAATTATAGTGTGTGATGAATTGTTTCATTATGGGAAGTAAAGCTTTCTGTGCCATTGGTTTCTGTATCTGTAAAAAAGGATGACAACATTGTACTTACCCTAGCTGAGAACGGGCACCACTGTACACACTTGTGATTCTAGCTACTCAGGAAGCATCAATAGGAGGATGGCTATCTAGGCCACTTCAGGCATAAATATGATATCATAATTTGAAAAATAATGAAAGTACAGAGGGCCAGGAGTGTGGCTTAAGTGGTAGGAAATCTACCTAATAAGTGCAAAGTCCTGAGTTCTGTTTTTCTTTTTAAATTCAATGGTCATTCTTGATTATTTGCACCTAATAATAGTTACAGTATAAATAACCTAAAATAAAATAATTTAAAATTGTTGTTCTTGAAGTATATTCATATGTATTATGTTTGTGACTAAATATTCATGTCAGCCTAGAGGTAGATATTAATTAATGACTTAAAAAACTGATTGGATTAAATTTGTAAGGGGAGTATATGCTAACCAAGCAATAAAACCTTAATAAAAAGATTTTAAGTATAATCAAATGAGATATTTGTAAGATATTCCTTTAGGGTAAGCATAAAGTCTAAAAATTATTAATAAGAATGTTTGGCATATACGAGGCACAAAAAAGTAGGCACTGGTGGCTCACACCTGTAAAGCCTAGCTACTCAGGAGGCTGACATCTGAGAATCATGGTTCAAAGCCAGCCCTGGCAGGAAAGTCCCCATGAGATCCTTATCTCCAATTAATTGCCAGAAAACCTGAAGTGATGCTATGGCTCAAAATGGTAGAGTGCTAGCCTTGAGCAAAAGTGCTCAGGTACAGCACCCAGGCCCAGAGTTCAAGCCCATGGCTGACACCCCGCCAAAAAGAAAAAAGAAAAACCTAAAATTCTATAGTAATTCTAGAAACCTAGCTTCCTTTCCTTTATAATTTCTATGACCTCTAGAAAGTTATAAATAAAATAGCTATTCCTTATCAGACTAGATGCTTTACGTATTTTTAATCTCCTACAACATATGGAGTATATATAGTAATATCATCATTTAAAATCTGGGACAACAGATTAAATAGCTGAGTGCCAGAGGTTCACACTTATAATCCTAGCTATTCAGGAGACAGAGATCTAAGAATCATGGTTCAAAGCCAGTGTAGGCAAGAAAGTCCATGAAATTCTTATTTGTAATTAACCAAATTGAAAGTGGAGTTGTGGCTCAAGTGGCAGAGCACTTCTGTCCCTCAGGGACAGAACCCAGAACCAACCCCTCTTACCACTCCCCCAAACACACACACACACACACACACACACACACACACACACACACACACACACGTGTGCGCAGATTAAAT
Source organism: Dipodomys merriami (assembly GCF_024711535.1). Taxonomy (NCBI): domain Eukaryota; kingdom Metazoa; phylum Chordata; class Mammalia; order Rodentia; family Heteromyidae; genus Dipodomys; species Dipodomys merriami. Next base: position 168,898 of record NW_027203849.1, read on the forward strand.
AGCTTATGTAAAGGCCACACAATTGTACATAGAATCCCTTTAAAGTTTGACCTACATAGAAATTGCTTCCTACTCTAAAAAAGAAACTCTAGACAAAACTGGGAAATTATTTTGTGATTCTAATTCAAAGTTATCTCAACACAGATTCAAAAAGATTTCCTTAAGCAAAAGTCCTCAGAATTCTGATGGGTATCAGATAAATGCTACCATTTCATTTTTTAATGTCAAACAGCAACCTTATAATCAAACTTTTGGATGGAGTATACTATTAAAGACTACCTTTAATCTAATATATATTTTTCACAGATTTACCATTAAAGAAAGTTAAAGACTTTACTATGATTCCATAATTCCAAATTATTAATTTTCATCTTTGTTATTAGGGAGGGTCAGTTATTACATTAGGGGCTTAAATAAAATCTACATTCAAAATCATACAGTTTTGATCAAGTTACCCTTCCTAAATCTTATCTTTAGAGTTACATATCTGACCTAGTTATTGCAAATAAGAAAAATAAGGTAAGAGGTATAAAGCATTTTGCACAGCTCCTGGTACAGAATAATTCCCAAAAAATTTGTAAGGGGGATATGTTTTACAGGCTTCTGTTTTGTAGAAGTATTTCATATCAAACAAAACCTCACATTTTGTTACTATTACTTCCATAGGACACTATGAACAAAGTCTCAAAATCTCTTCATTGACTAATACCAAATGCAAAGAAAAGCAAGGTATTAAAATCTAATTTACTTTTCAGTGCTCTAGTTGTGACACTGTCTTTTCAATTTCAGAACAATATATCAAATGATTTTCAAACAAAGTTTGAAAATTTTTTAAAGAGACAAGCTTTAGCCCCTTGAAAATATTAACTTTTCTGTATGTAATATGGAAGCACACTTAAAATCTAAGGTAGAACATTAACACTGTAACATGTCAGTGCTATATGATGATCCGCAGTAATAGCTCCTTCTCCAGGCAAGTCAATTCCACTATTCACCACTGAGGGGAGCTGTAACCTAGGATAACTTTTATACAGCATTCCAAAGCTATTTTTAAACTTTCCCAAAGTCTTAACAATATTCGGCTTTCTTATTAAAATACATTAAGTTAACTTAACAAGAATATCCCCATTATCATGCCAGGCACTATAGCTCAAAGCCTGTAATCCTAGCTACTCAGGAGGGAAACTGGGAGGATCATGCTTGAGAGGCCAGCTAGAACAAAAGTATTCAAAAAGTAATGGTAAAACGGACATAGTGGCTCAAGTAATAGAATTCCTGTCTAAAAAGCACAAGGTTCTGAGTTCAAACCTGAAGTCCTACCAAAAGTAAAAAGAATACTCCAATTCTCTGCTGAATTTATTTTATTTTATTTTATTATTTTTTTTTTCAGGTAAGGGGTAGGTTTATTCAGTAGACCTGCTGGGACCAGGCAAGGTTGGCACTCCTCGTGACTGGGAAAGGCCTAGGAAAGAGCAACATCTGGGAAAGAGAGGAAAGAGAGAGAAAAGAGCTAGAAAAGAGCAGAGAGAGAGAGAGCTGCTGAATATATTTTAAAGAATAAGGAGGCTCATTGTATCTGTTGTCATAAAGACAGTGGAATCTATATTCCCCTTCCATGCTTTATTCTTTCTATGGCATGTATGTGGTGTATTATGTATTTAGTTGTTTAATACATATTTATTTTATCTAACATGCTATATATTTCACACATTCATTTTCCCCTCTCTCTTATTCAAACACACACAAAAACACAAACGCACACACACATCTGCTCTTTTATATATCACTTTGTTTTGAGTACCTACAACAATGCCCAAAACATAATACATGCTCAGTATTTTAAAGGTTAAAAATGCATCATTACATGACGTCAAGTAAACAAACTATTATTATAATCTACTTATACTGGATTTTGATTTAAAAGAAAATATCTAAAAACAGTTATTTCATAAACACATTATTCTGGTAAAACAGGCCAAATCCCATATTTGACTCTTCAGCAAGAAACCAAAAATACTGATGTAAAAACTGGTATAAGCCAACAAAAGTAAAATCCTAATAAACTTACCTAATAAAACTGTGTTATCTTCTAACATGGCATTCCTACAATTATTATTGTCACTGTCATTAATAATGGCTGCAGATTTACCTATACCTCCTACATTCGTTAATTTTACAGTTCTTCAAGGTAGTTTATCAATATCTAGAGTCCACTAGATTGTTTTCATTTGCTTGGTTTTTAGTGTTTTGTTGTGGTTGTTTGAGACAAGATCACTAAGTATCTAAGGCTGGTATTATCAAACTAGCTGTGTAGCCCCAACTGGCCTTAAATTCTCAATCTTCCAGCTTCGTCTTTCAAATGTTAGGATTACAAACGTGTGTCACCACAAAAGGGAATGCTACTGAACTGTTAGTGGGACTGTAACCTTGTTCAACCACTCTGGAAAGCAGTATAGAGGTTCCTCCAAAGACTAAACATACAGCCTTCCTACCTCTACGATGAAAACTTTAAAATCTTGAAAAAGGATATCAACACAGAACTTAAAAAATGGCAAAACCTCCCATGCTCCTGGATTGGCAAGATTAACATCGTGAAAATGGCAATACTTCCCAAGGCTATCTACAAATTCAACGCGATACCTATCAAAATTCTACCCTCATTCTTCAAGGAAATAGAAGAGGCAATCCAAAAATTCATATGGAACAATAAAAGACCCTGAATAGCAAAAACGATCCTCAACAGAAAGAACACTGCTGGAGGAATATCAATACCAAATTTCAAACTCTACTATAAAGCCATAGTAATCAAAACAGCTTGGTATTGGCATAAGAACAGACCTCAGGACCAATGGAATAGAATTGAAAACCCAGAAATGAACCTACAGACCTATAGCCATCTAATCTTCGATAAGGAAGCTAAAACAATAGAATGGAAGAAAGACAGCCTCTTCAGTAAATGGTGCTGGCAAAATTGGTTAACTACATGTAGAAAACTAAAGCTAGATCCTTATATATCACCCTGCACCAGAATCAACTCCAAATGGATCAAAGACCTTGAACTCAAAGCAGACACTCTGAAAACATTACAGGATGGAATAGGAGAAACCCTAGGTCTCCTTGGCTCAGGCCGAAATTTTCTGAATAGAGACCCGGAAACACAACAAATCAAAGAAAGGTTGGACAAATGGGATTGCATAAGGTTGCAGAGCTTCTGCAGGGCAAATGACATAGCTAGCAAGATCAATAGAAAGCCCACCGATTGGGAGAAGATCTTTACTAGCCATACAACGGACAAGGGTCTCATATCTAAAATATACTTGGAACTCAAAAAATTAAACCACCCAACAACAAATCCTCAAAGAAACAACTGTCCAATAAATAAGTGGGTGAAAGACTTAAAGAGAAGCTTCTCTGAAGAAGAAAGAAGGATGGCCAATAGATACATGAAGAAATGTTCAACATCCCTAGCCATAAAAGAAATGCAAATCAAAACAACATTGAGATATCACCTCACTCCAGTTAGAACAGCAAAAATCAAGAACTCTAACAACAACAGATGCTGGAGGGGATGTGGACAGAAAGGAACCTTACTTCATTGTTGGTGGGAATGTAAACTTGTTAACCACTTTGGAAAGCAGTATGGAGGTTCCTCAAAAGACTTCACATAGATCTCCCCTATGATCCAGCAATCCCACTTTTGGGCATTTACCCAAATGTTTACAAACAAGACCACACTAAAGCTACCAGCACAACTATGTTTATTGCAGCATTATTTACCATAGCTAAGATATGGAACCAACCCAGATGCCCCTCAGTAGATGAATGGATCAAGAAAATGTGGTATATATACACAATGGAATTCTATGCCTCCATCAGAAAGAATGACATTGCCCCATTTGTTAGGAAATGGAAAGGCTTGGAAAAAATTATATTAAGTGAAGTAAGCCAGGCCCAAAGAAACATAGGTCCCATGGTTTCCCTTATTTGCAATATCTAGTATAGGTATGAGTCAAGCGGAAAAGGTCAGATAATGTGATGTTAGGAAAACGAACCCTTAAATATGTATTTTAATGTTTTCGTTTCTTTCATGCATGTGTTTCTAACGCATTTATAAGATTATTTCTTTGTTGCTTTGTATGTCCCTCCCCCACAGTGTAACCCCCGCTTTCACTATATTTGATGTCAGTATAACATGTGGGAGAGATGGGGACAAACAAGTCGTTTAAGGATTCAGGTGGACCTGTTGCAACAATGAGAAGTACAAAATGTCATGTCAAAACCAGCTTTACAATGTCGGTGTGGGGGGGGGAGGGGGGTATGATTGGGTGGGGGGGAGGGGGGGAGGCTGGGAAGGGAGGTGAAGGGTAAACAAAGGAGGAGGCTGCAATGCTTGGTAAGAAATGTATGCATTATCCTGCCCATGTAATTGTAACCCCTCTGTACAGTATGTTCTCAAATAAAATAAAATAAAATAAAATAAAACATACAGCCTTCCTATGACCCAGCAATCCCAGTCCTGGGCATTTATCCAAATGACCACAAACCAGGCTGCACTAAAGCCACCAGCACAATCATGTTTATTGCAGCATTATTTATCATATAGCTAAGACATGGAATCAACCCAGATGCTCCTTAGTGTACAACGGATCAAGAAAATGTGATATGTACTTTGAAGCAGTATGGAGGTTCCTCAAAAGACTCCACATAGAGCTCCCCTATGACCCAGCAATCCCACTTTTGGGCATTTACCCAAATGTTCACAAAAAAGACCACACTAAAGCTACCAGCACAACTATGTTTATTGCAGCATTATTTACTATAGCTAAGATATGGAACCAATCCAGATGCTCCTCAGTAGATGAATGGATCGAGAAAATGTAGTATATATAAACAATGGAATTCTATGCCTCCATCAGAAAGAATGACATTGCCCCATTTGTTAGGAAATGGAAAGACTTGGAAAAAATTATATGAAGTGAAGTAAGCCAGGCCCAAAGAAACATAGGTCCCATGGTTTCCCTTATTTGCAATATCAAGCAGAAAGGGTCAGATAAGTTGATATTAGGGAAATGAATCCTAAGATATGTACTCAAATGTTTTTTTTTTCTTTCATGTGATTGTTTCTAACACATTTATAAGATTATTTCTTTGTTGCTTTGTATGTCCCTCCCCCACAGTATAACCCCTGCTTTCACTGTATTTGATGTCAGTATAATTTGTGGAGGGGAAGGGGAAAAACAAATCGTTTAAATAGGGATACTGGTGGACCCATTGCAACAATTAGATGTACAAGTCGTTATGTCGAAAACGAACTTTACAACTTTGGTGGGAGGGGGAGGGGGAAGAATTGGGTGGGGGGTTGGGGGGAGGATGGGAGGGGAAACAAAGGAGGAGGCTACAATGCTTGATAAGAAATGTACTCATTATCTTGTCCATGTAATTGTACCCCCTCTGTACAGTATTTTCACAATAAAAAAAAAGAAAATGTGGTATGTATACACAATGGAGTTCTATGCTTCCATCAGAGAGAATGACACTGCCCAATTTATAAGGAAATGGAAAGACTTGGAAGTGGCGCTGTGGCTCAAGTGGTAGAGTGCTAGCCTTGAGCTGAAGAGCTGAGGGACAGTGCCCAGGCCCAGAGTTCAGGCCCCACGACCGACAAAAAAAAAAAAAAAAAAAAAAAAAAGAACCTTGTCTATGATGGAAAGACTTAGAAAAAAATAATATTATAAGGAAATGGAAAGACTTGGGGAAAAAGTATATTAAGTGAAGTAAGCCAGACATAAAGAAACATAGACAATGTTTTCCCTCATTTGTAATAAAATGTGCCTATAGGGGATGGGAAGATGGCTCATTGGTAGAGCGCTTGCCTTGCATGCATGAGGCCCTGGGTTCGATTCCTCAGCACCACATAAGCAACAAGAAAAAAGCCGAAGTGGTGCTGTGGCTCAAGTGGTAGAGGGCTAGCCTTGAGCTGAAGAGCTGAGGGACAGTGCTCAGGCCCAGAGTTCAGGCCCCACAACCGGACCCCCCAAAAAAATAAAATTAAAAAATAAATAAATAAAATGTACCTATAAATCTACAAGTAAACCCAATGGATAGTAAAAGACAAAAAAATTATACTTGCATATGATTAATTAAACAGGACTCTAAACATTCACACAATGAGACTATATACTATATTTTTAGGAGAGGAACACAAGGGCTCAATAGCTATGTGCATACAATCATATAAAATGATGCTTATTAAAAAGAACTCCAAGAAATGGAAACAAGGTTTTTTTATAGTTTATGCTAATTTTTTTCCCCTTTGGCTTATTCCCCCTTTTGTCTCTTTTTTTTTTTTTTTTTTCTGTACTCTTTCTCTTGTATATAAGTGTATCTGATTTAGGGAGGAGAACGGTAGCACAGAAACAGTGGGACAAAGGGTGAACTAATTTAACAATGATAATCACTAGACACTATGTTGGAAATGAACTGTACAATTTGGGGAACAGGAGGGTAGGGAGGGGAAAAACTGGGAGAAAATGGGGGAAGAGTTGACACTGTTAAAAAAATGTACTCATTACCTAATTTACGTAACTGTAACTCCTCTATCACCTTTACAATTTTTTTTAAAAAGAGAAAGAAAAAAGAAGTGTGCTACCATGCTCATTAAGTTTTATTAGTAAAAGACCTTAAAAGATGGCCATTAATTTCTCTTGACTGAAAATTAAATTTGTTACAAAAGTAAAAGCCTTTAAGTGTATGGCTGCCTTACATTATTCTATTTTCTCTTTTTCTTATTTTTCCAATCTGGCACAGGAAATATCTATATACTATTTCTATGTACTATAGGAACAAGATATAGGGAATAAGAATTGTTATGTTAAAGAATTCAGAAAAGGAAATACAACAACATGTACAACCCATTCTTCAAATTAAAAGGATATAGACAAAGCCCAGGCAGGAAAGTCAAAGAGACTCTTCTCTCCAATTTAACCAGCAAAAACCCAAAAGTGGAGCTCTGATATATATACATACATATATATAAAATATTTAAGTAATACATTACATATAGCATTTATTTATATATATTAAAGTGAATATGTCAGTCACGAATTGATTAAAAAGTACCACCCCAAAAAATAAAAATGCTACCTAGAGAGCACAATATAGTCCATACTTGGGGATAATAGCAAATAATAGTCCCAGATACTTGGAAGGTTGAGGCAGAAGAATTTGTGCCCAGGAGTTTGAGGCTACACAGGGCAACATAGTACAAAACCATCTTTAAAAAAAAAAAAAAAGCCACTGTAGATGACTACTTTAAATAGTTCATTCTTCATGAACTTGAAAATCAAAACTCTGCACTAAAATTTACTTTCAAAATAGATTATTAAAATATTTCTATTAAAACAAAAATTATAGAAAATAACTCTGAAATCATATATGAAACTGAATTCCAGAGAATAAACTACTCAAAATCACCAGCTTTGAAGATACAACACATCAGGAACTCTGCTAAATTCATGATTTCATTACATTATGAAATGAGACAAATACAAAAATTTTTTTCAAGTAAGAATATATGGAAGTAGAAAGGTATAGAAGCAGAAACTCAGCTGCCAAAAGCATAGCAGATGAACATCTCTAAAAGTTAGCTGTTCTCTCACCCTATCATGCACAATAACATTTTCATAATAGTTTGATTATATAATTAAACTTTATAGTCATATTTCAATTACAACCTTGATTTTCATAAAATAATAGTAGTTTAAAACTTTATTATTATTGTATTCCTATGAATTTAAGAATGTTAATATAGAAAGAATGTTAATATATGTTCAATTCCTTACCTGATGTCTGATTTCTAAGGAACTTCAACTATCTTGAGTAATAAATAAACTGGATAAGATAATCCCCTGAGCTTAAAAATACTTTACATTTTAAAAAGGCTAAATATGCTCTTTTATTTGAGAAATATATACCTTAATATGGAAACAATAATACAAATTACATCTTTTCATTCTATATTCTATTCAAACTTTACCATTTAAGTTTTAAAATATTTCCCTAGCCAGGCACCAGTGTCTCACGCCTGTAATCCTAGCTACTCAGGAAGCTGAGATCTGAGGATCACAGTTCAAAGCCAGACCAGGCAGGAAAGTTTGTGAGACTCTCATCTCCAATTAACCACCAGAAAACCAGAAGTGGAGCTGTGGCTCAAGTGGTAGAGTGCTCACCTTGAGCTGAAGAGCTCCCAGGCCCAGAGTTCAAGCCCCGTGAGGGATCCCTCCCCTCCTCCAAAAAAGGAATTCCCCAGAGACATTTAAAATGGCGGGAGGGAGGGGAGATGGGAAGGAAAGGGAAACAAAGGAGGAGGCAACAATGCTTGTTAAGAACTGTACTCATTATCTTGCCCATGTAATTGTAACTCCTCTGTAAGGTATTTTCACAATAAAAAAAATACCTTATTACATATTTCCAATTGTTTTATGTATAGATATATTTTAAATGCCTTTATAAGATATATAATATGGAATTTAAGAAAAACATTTTCCTCAAATCTCATTATTTAAATGACTTTTGCAAACAAACCTAGTATATCTCATACAGTTGTCCTTTCTTTTTTATTTTTGATTTGTACCTTTCAGCAGTAATTTGTAGCTTGTAATTTGTTTATCAGAAATTTGGAAATTCCATTGCTTGGTATGAAAATCAACTATGGAATAAGAACATCTTTTTGAACAGATATAAAGTTAGTTTTTATTCACTCTTGCCACTAATTACACTTTAAATTTAATAGCTAATTTGTTCATGTATCACATTAACAGACTAGATGTATCATTGGGCCATGATTATTGAAAAGTGGAGTGCCATCCACTGGGGAGAAGTTCTTGATATGTATATGATGTGAGTTTCTGATATGAGATTGTTAGTATGAGTCTACATTCTATTTCAATAAGCCAAAGATTTTTCTTTAATCTTTAATATGCTACTTCAAGCATATCGCTCAAATCTATCATTGCAGAAAAGTATAAACCTTTAATATGATGACAATGGCTTAATTTTTAGATATTAGAGTCCCCTACTGTATTTGGACCTGGTCTTGATCTTCCCCAGCTCTTTAGTTCTGAAAATGGTAAAATACTAATGAGAAAAGTTAAGTTTGTTTGTTTTTTTAATCATAAAACAAAGCCAAGTAAGAAAGGAAGAATATAATGCAAAGCATAGCCTGTTATAGATATGCTTCAGAACTTTGTTGATGATGATAATGACAACAGCAATGGTAAAGATAATATTCAGTAAGAATTACTTAATGCCACAAGTTAAGAAACTTTTCCATGATTACAAGCTTGGTAGAAGAGCTACAATTTGAAATGAGGTCTGACACCAAAGCCTATTGTCTTAATCACTATAGTTTTAGCACCTTTTTTCTCTATTTAGTTATTTTTCTTTCTTTTTCTTTTTTTTTTTTTGCCAATGCTAGGGGTTGAGCTAAGAGCCTTGCAATTGCTTGGTTAGTTTCCTTGGCTGGTGCTCTACTACTTTAGCCATACTTTCAACTCTGCTTTTTGCTAGTTATTTTTGACATGAAGTCACACAGACTTTTGCCTCAGCTAAATTTGAGCCACAATCCTCCATCTCAGACTCCTGAGTCACTAGGTATGTATAATTGATGTCTCAATCTAATAAACATTTATTGAATACCTGCTATATAACTGCTACTCTCTGGGTATTCTAAATATATAAATTAAGATAATTACTAAAGCACTAATCTCTCAATCCAAATAAAGATAAAAAGTGCATATTTTATTTTGAAAGCTTCCAAAGGTCTTTCTTTCAACAATGTTTTAAATGAAAATCTGTTAAATGTGATAATGCTGAAGAGATAAAATAAAAAAGATATGATTCTTCCCTCAAGTCCAAAACAATCTGATTTAGGATTAAAGAGTCTTACAGTTTTAACAAAAGATAATTCTGCTATTGGTTATTATTTCATTCAAGAACTTCTAAAACTTACATATTACTCATTAAATTTTTGTAAGACAATGTTTCTATTACCAAAATGCTCATTTACCATAACATATATATAAGCATATAAATGAGGTGAAAATATGAAAAGTTGAGGGTATTTGCCATTAGCTTACATTTTCTATGACAAATGTCCACTCTTTGTCTTCAAATTCCTCTGCATGCGGATCCTGTAACAACAGCAAAACATGAAATTGAAATAAATGTTAATACAGTCAATTCCATTAATAAAATGCAAATAATCTTACATTTTAGCTTTTACTAACTTTTTTAAAAAGGGAGGGACAAAATAGCTTTCTTCTTGGATACTTCCATAATTTTTCTAAATTTAAATTAATTATATTAAGAAATTCTCAGCAGGACTCAGTGACTTACACCTAAAATCCTATATATTCAAGAAGGTGAGTAGAGCAGTAGAGCTCCTGCCTAGCAAGGACAAGGCTCTGGGTTCAAACCCTTGTACCACTAAAAAATGAAATTCTCTATTTTACTTTTATCTGACTGGAGAAAGATAACCTAGTTAATGAACTATTTTAAAAAGTATTTTATTATTTTTCAAAAAGTGGTTATATAAAACTGTCCTCACTGCCGGGCGCTGGTGGCTCACGCCTGTAATCAATCCTAGCTACTCAGGAGGCTGAGATCTGAGGATCACGGTTCAAAGCCAGCCCGGGCAGCTGAGACCGTGAGACTCCTATCTCCAATAAACCACCAGAAAACCAGAAGTGGCGCTGTAGCTCAAGTGGTAGAGCGCTTGCCTTGAGCTGAAGAGCTGAGGGACAGCGCCCAGGCCCAGAGTTCAGGCCCCACGACCAACAAAAAAAAAAAAAAAAAAAAAAAAAATGTCCTCACTTTTACACCTGTATATATTTAGAACTAAATGTATCATTTCAAATACAGCATTTTTCAATGAAATTATATACCACCTGGAATTTCTATGTACTGCAAAACATTTCATAATCTAGACAAAATGACAAGTCAACATGGGCTTTCAATACCCTTTTCTCCCTCTCCCCCATTAAGGAAATGCATGACACTGCAGAAAAGGTTATAATCTTCAATATAAACTTTAAATAAAAGAGGAGGAAGAAGGGGAGGAGCAAGAAGAGGTGGTAGAGGAGGAGGAAGAAGATGAAGAAGAGGAGGAGTAGGAAGAAGAGGAGAATTCATTTGCAGGTATTTACTTGTCAAATATATTATTATATACAAGACTGTAGAGGGATTTCAAACACACACACACACACACACACACACACACACACACACAACTCTATTTAGACATTGTATTTATTTAAATACATGGCCAATGAAGAAATAGCTTTGCCAGAAGTGTTTTGAAAAAACATAATACATCTTGCAGGAATGAACAGACAAAACTCTCACAAGAGAAATCCTCTGGATTACCTAAATTACATAAGATTTCCACTGATATTTGAGTAGGTAGAGTCATTTTAAATATGCATTCAATTTCATGCACTAAAGATAGGATAGGTTAAAGATATGGAGAGAATTCAATAGAGCAAGCTTTGGGCTCAATATTCTATTCTAAGATTAAACTAACACAGACGGGAAGGGTCTTAGGTCTCATATGCTTCTCACAGGGAAGCATCTTATATAATTGATTCTACTTTAGTCTATTACTAATTTTCTGTTTCTATGGCCACAGTTAAGTTATGCCAGGGTTATTATTTCAACTAAAAGTGGCTATAGTAGTCTCTCACTTAATCTGCTTTTCCATTTAATCTCATAGACAGATCAATATTTCAAAACCACAGTTTTGATAATATTGACACAACTTGTGATGATGTTGGTATAACTTAGATTTCCTTAATGCAGCATAAACACTATGAGATAAATCCCAAATTCCTTAGTTCTTTATTTCCATTACTTTATTTTTTACTATAGTAACATGGTAACTGGCTCACATAGTCTGAGCTGTATTTTTATGAGTAAATTCACTCAGATAAAGACAAAAATCTGTGAAAAGAATTGCTTTGGTAATTGTGGGCAGGAGAATGATAGGGCAGGGTAGAATAGAAAAATAGTTTCCCTAGCTGGCTTTATCTGACTTTTTTTATGATGCATTCAGAGCATAAACAATGATACTTTAGCGACTAATAAAATGTGATACAATGCTGGGGAAAGACATCCTACTGTCCTCTAGGTCATCCTTTTGTTTTGGGGACAATAAAGCTCTAAGCACAACTAGTATCAAATTAATAGTAAGGTGAAAATATTTACTGAGCACTCACTATGTCCCAGTTATTCTGCTAAATGATTTATGCCCACTTAATGACACAGAAAACAGAAACCAAAAGAACACAACTAAATGTTAAAAGGTATGCTGCAAATTGACTGTGGCAGCATACATTTATAATCCAAGGCAGGATTTCAAGGTCAAGAACCGCCCAGAGAATGTTAGCAAGACCCTATCTCAAAAAAAAAACAACAAATGACAGCAAGTGAGGGCACAGATTAAGTAGTAGTTCAAATGCAAAACCCTGGGTCCAATCCCAGGAATGACAAAGGAGGGAAAAAAAAACAAAATGGCTGTGTTGCACTTTTATGTCTTTTACCTAGTTTGCACATTCAGTTTAATCTGTGTCATTAGGATCAAGAAAAGTACCTGACAACATAACAGGATTCCAAGAATATTTACAAATGGCTTAGTCGGCAAATATTGAACAGTAACATTAAAGCAAATGAAACATTAAAAAAAGAAAACCTAAAAAATTTACCCCTAAAAAAAAATTTCACTAATGAACAATTCCAATGGATCCAAGAAACATCTGATAGGGCAAAGTCAGGAAGAAGATATGAAAGTAGTAATAATAATGTTCATTCTCAAGGTACTTAAAAAATTGCATCTTTACATAATTAAATATTTATACTACTGACCAGACAAAAACACTCTTAATGAGAATGGCTTCTTGCTGGAATCAATTAAGTCTTCTTTATTTACTACTCACCCTCTATGGTCTCCTTTATTACTACTGTACTAAAAGAAGAATCAAAATGGCTTAACAACTATTTTTTTTCTTCTCAAAATCCAAAAGCATTTAAAAAACTTTACTAGAAACAATTATTTTCAATAAAATTCAGACTTCAGACAGAAGCATATAAGAAATTAAGTTCTAGCCAGGCATCGGTAGCTCATGCCTGTAATCCTAGCTACTCAGGAGGCTGAGATCTGAGGATCACTGTTCAAAGCCAGCCCGGGCAGGAAAGTCTGTGAGACTCTTAGCTCCAATAAACCACTCAAAAACTGGAAGTGGCGCTGTGGCTCAAGTGGTAGAGCACTCGCCTTGAGCTGAAGAGCTGAGGGACAACGCCCAAGCCCAGAGTTCAAGTCTCATGACCGACAAAAAAAAAAAAAAAAAAAGAAACTAAGTTCTACTTAAGTCATAGAAAAATGAAATACAGTGAGTGATAGCTTTCTTCAAAAGCACTGTTCTGAGTTTACCTCTGTGAATGCTCCAATAAAGACAAGGAATCCAAGCAGCCCTTTGCAAACTTCAAGATTAAGCAAATTGTGAAACTTAGTATAAGGAAGAGGGAAATATAAAGAATTTTTTCATTTGAAAAACTATTAAACAATGGGATCCAAAAAATTACGATGAAATAATGAAGTTGTTTCATTTTTCTGTGTTACTTTTCTGCTTTTCTAGTAAAATTCTGGGGATATGAGGGAGTCCGGAAATAAAAAGCATCAGTTGAAAATTCTCATGTAAATATTGAAAATAATCTCAATGTTTCCCAATAGTATAACTGAGAAGAAATCTTTATTATCATAAGCTAGAAAGTGTTTGTTGTTTTCCTAACATTCAAAGGCATAAACGTTCACTGATAAGGATATGCTGAACATTCTCATCTATACTCAAAAACTGTATACCTTTAATCCTATACAAGCTGCATATTTCAATAGTCACTTCCAACTATGAATGACTCAGGCAGTGCATATCCTTTCCCCAAACACATGGCTATCAGCTGTGTTTCAGTTCCATGCTAATCCCTTGTTCACTTGTCATCATTTCCTTTGAAAGTTATATAACCATATCCATTCATTTGTTTTGCCAGTATGAACAACACACTAAGTCAAAATACTCAAGAGATTACTTAAATGTCTTCCTTCAAGAATATCAGAGATCTTGCTATTGTAGTTGACATTTATAAGTTGTTACATGAAGTAGACAATATAGAGGAAAGAACATGGCAAATTCAGGGCATTTCGGCGAGTTACCATCCTTTCTAGTCTCATCTTCCTTATCCATAAAATAAGAATAACTATAGAACCTTATGGATGCTATGAGAACTAAATGAACTAATGAACTGGAGACTGAAATTACTGCTTTTAATTATGAAGCTTTTGTATCATTCCAATAGGAGAATTATAGACAAGACAGGTATAATAATAGGCTTTTAGGACAACTGGTAAACTAACAATAAAGTGGTTCTGACCAACCTGAAGACAAAAAGAATATACTGTCTCCTCCCTTATTTCTCCCTAAGCAAATCAGAGAGAGAGAGAGAGAGAAGAATGAGAGAGAGAAGTATATATGTAACATATACAACAAGATAATCAAGCTACATTTTAATGTCAATTATACAATATAAAAACTAACAAATATACATACTATATTAAAACTCTTAGATAAGAGTATCTATGAAACACAGAATGTTTCAAAATACTATTCCATCTATGTGCTACTACATTAGCATTTACCACATTGTTTTGTTCTTTTGCTCTCTGTAATACTTCCTGAATAAATGTATGTGTTATGGTTTGAATATAAATATATCCACAGGCTAGTTCCCCAGCTGGTTGTGGTATTTTGGGAGGTGGTATTTTAGGAAGTCCCTACCTCCTAAAGTTGTAACCACCCTGGAGGAAGAAGGTTACTAGGTGTGTGCCTCTGAAGCACAGAACTTGTCCTGGGGGTTATACCTTTGTCTGTCTGTCTGTCTGTCTGTCTGTCTATCTGTCTCTCTCTCTCTTTGCGTCTTAGTTGCCATGAGGTGAGCAGTTCCACTCCAGTATTGCCTCAGGCTGCCTCACCACAGGCCTGTGATGGAGGCAAGCAACCATGGACTGAGACTTCTGAAACTGAGAGCCAAAATAAATCTTTAAGATGTTTCTCTTAGGTATTTTCCACAGAGATGAAAAAAATCTAACACCAAATGAATTAATATACTGGCTTACAAAATCAAAATCACTTTTCCATACAGCAACTTCACTCTCTAAGCTATAATTTTACATTGCTCTAAATGTTTGGTGGACTTTTCCAAACTTTACATTACCAAATTATGTTTAATGTGATGCTCTACTTCCTCTTGTCTACTATAAAAGTAACTTCAGTATATTTTGAATCATGTAAAAAAGAAACAACATTGTTTTCTAATTCTCTACCTAAAATGCTAAAACCAAGATATTGCTTCTCTCCCATCCCGACTTTGGGAGCTGGAAAAGAATGTGTGTTAGGAAAGCAAATACTCTAGGGCTTAATTACAAGATGTGCTAAGATATATCAAATAATATGTAAGACCAAGAAAAAAAATCCCATATAAAACAAGCAGAAAGGCATAAGAACAGTTATATTTTTAAATCTGCATTTCAAGTTTACAACCAGTATTTTACTTTTAAGTTATAACATTTATGAACATCAACAAATTTGCCAAATAGCAATTTTTTTATTTTTTATTGTGAAAATACTGTACGGAGGGGTTACAATTACATGGGCAAGATAGTGAGTACATTTCTTATCAAGCATTGTAGCCTCCTCCTTTGTTTACCCCTCCCATCCCTTCCCAACCTCCCCCCGCCCCCCCACCCAAACCTCCGCCCCCAATAGCAATTTTTTTAAATCTTATTACATTTAGTAGTCATTAGCAAATTACTAAAGTAGTTACATGCAAATTATTAAACAAGGCTAGCAAATGAGGGACAGAAAGAAAAATTCTACAAACTTCAGTTTTCCACAGGAAAAGTATGTTCACATTTTCTGTGCACAGACTACGACAGAGGTATTTCAGTTGACCTTAGATGTTAACAACTTAAAGTAATCCCCAGGTAATTCAGACTGTAAACCATAACATAATGTAATTCCTTTGCAATGTTATAAATTGCTTTATCCCTACAAAATAATGTGCATTAGATACCATACTGAATACCAATGTGTTGAAATTTTATTTAAAATCATGAATATATAATAAATCCATAAAAAATAGTAAGAAAAAAATAGTACTGACCTTAAAAAGTGTTACAGTGATTTCAATGTTTTCAGGAACAGGCCAAACAACAACACCACGGTATGGATTTTTTATTCCAGGTTGCCAGCTATGAGCCTACCACAATAAAAATGATAGCTTAAATTATTAAGTACAGGAAATGCAATGTTAATAATTAACAAAAGTATATTACCTTAGCTATCCATTAAATCTATAGTCTTCCTGAAACAAAAAATAGCCCAATAAAACTTTCTAAGCTCCTGCCATGACAGTTATAACACATGAAAGCTATAGATGGCTACAGCTTTAGATTACTATGTAATGGTTACTAATCCTAATACAAGCCTTTACCCCACCACCACACCACACACAACCAACAAAAGTATATGTGAAACAGATATCACATATTTTTAAAAATAACTATTTCTGATTAGGAAGCTATTTTTTCATTATGAAAAAACTTTAAAGCATTTTTTACTAAAAACTTCAATATTCATTTTTATTTGCTTTTTGAGAGTTGTGGTTTTGTTATTGTTGCATTTGATTTGTTTTTGCAATAGTCTCCCTATATAGTCAGAAACTTGCAATGGAACTGACCTGAAACTCAATATGACCTAAAGATGAAACTCCTGCCTCTGCCTCATCAGTGCTGAAATTACAGGCACGCATCATCACACCCAGCTAAATTCATTTTTTAAAAGAAAACACTAGGGCTGGGAAGGTGGCTCAGTGGTAGAGTGCTTGCCTTGCATGCATGAGGCCCTGGGTTCAATTCCTCAGGACCACATAAGCAGAAAAAGCGGAAGTGGCACTGTGGCTCAAGTGGTAAAGCACTACTAGCCTTGAGCTGAGGGTCAGGGCCCAGGCCCAGAGTTCAGGCCCCATGACCAACAAAAAAAAAAAAAGAAAAGAAAAAGAAAACACTAGCCAAATACATGATATGTTCATAGCCCCCAGCTACTTGGGAGTCTATCTGAGGGAAGATGATTACTTATAAGACCTGGGTCTCAAACAAAAAACAGTAACATAAATAAATAAATAAATAAAAGAAGGAAGACAGGGAAGTGAAATAAAAAAAGGGAGGAAGAAGAAAAGAAAGGAGGAAGGGAGGGACTAATTGTACACTTTGAGTTTAATTTTACCTTATGAAATTCCTCTTATGTGTACTATTTGGGCAAGTAAAGAATAGCAGTTTTTTTCCTGGTGATATTTTTAATATTTCTCATTTTGGATATTCTTTTTCCTTATAAAGGATCTTGATTGCCAAGATTTCCTAAGGAACCTCCAACTAATCTAAACATTGAGAATTATCACCAAGGATATTCCTTAGTAGCTTTTCTAATCAAAACTGGGCTGATAGAAGATAGTATACCAGGCATCCCAACTAAATCTTCATGTTTATATCCTATATGGATATGTTACGGTGATAATAAAAGTGAACACAGAATACTTCCTGTAAGTACAAGAATACTACAAATTAGCTACTATTCATTCGCTCATTGCCAAGCATTGTTCTAGACAATTGTGGAAAGCATTCTGCCTTAATGGAGTACATAGTGTAAGTGTAGGAAGAGACAAACAAAATAAGTAAAATATATAATTATGTTAGGTATAAATTAAAATGTTATGGAAAAATAGAGAAAGGATGGGGGGAATGTAGAAAAATTAGTTTTTAGGGGCTGAGAAGGTGGCACAGTGGTAGAGCTAGCCTTGAGCTGAAGAGCTGAGGGACAGCGCCCAGGCCCAGAGTTCAGGCCCCACAACCGGACCCAAAATAATAAATAAAATAAAATAAGAAAAATTAGTTTCTACATATTATTTTTCAAAAAGGTAGTCAGAAAAGGCTTCACTGATAATAATTTTTTAGAATTTTCTAAAGAGAAGAAACAGCAATTGGTGCTGATATATTTAGATAGCAAATAAGAATAATAGAACTGGATAGGTGAAAAGAAGAATAGTAGGAGATGAGGCCAAGAAAAATAATGATAGGCCTAGTCATATAAGGTCCTGATAGGCAATTGCAAAGATACTGGTTTTTATTTTGCAAGAGACAAAGAACTCACTGAAAGTTTTATAGGAATGATGATCTAAGCTATGTTTCTATAGGTTAAAGTGTTACAGAATAGGTTCCAGATGTAAGAACTACAATCCAGGGTAGAGTTGATAGTGATATGGCCTGGGATGATAGAAAAGTGGTACAGAATGGTCAAATTTTGTGGCTATTTTTACATTTTGTAGGTGGAGTCAGCCAAAAAAAATTTTTTTAATGAGCAAGTAGCCAAGGCTGACTCTAAAGCTTTTGCCCTAGCAACTAGAAGAAATTTACATGCCTGTAGGAGTGATAAGTTTAAAGAATTAGTACAGGTGCTCAGTTTTGCACACATTTTTAGTTGCCTATGTAGATATACAAGATAGATATGGGCATAAATTCTAAATTTGGGAGATTATCACAAAGATGTGATACTTAAACACTAAGAATGGATGTAATCCCAAGAAAGTGAGAACAGGTAGAGAACAAAGAGGTCCAAACACTGAGGCTTAGAGTGCAACATGAAATAGTGGAGGAAAAGTATCAGCAAAGGCATGTCAGATGATGTAGAAGACATACCAACAGCATGTAGTTTTCTGGATGTGTAGCAAGAAAAATGTTTTAAAGGGAACAATCATCCGCCATTAATAATTACACAAGTTTCAATGAAGTAGTTTAAGCACAAGCTTCATTAGAATGGATTTTGAAAGGGTAAGAGGAGATAATAAAGTATATTCAATCCCTCTGCATTGTTTTTACTGAAAAGGAAATAGTTACTGTTAAATGTGGAAAATAGTACCCAAAAAGATTTTTTTAAGAAGGAAAAAAAATACTCTTGTGGTAAAAGAAAATATCAAGTTGAGAGGGAAAAAAATAATAATACAGAAAAAGGAGAATTACAGTACTGAACAATATACAATGAGAACTCAGAAGCACGTTCCATTATAACACCAGAGTACAAGAGT
Source organism: Dipodomys merriami (assembly GCF_024711535.1). NCBI lineage: Eukaryota > Metazoa > Chordata > Mammalia > Rodentia > Heteromyidae > Dipodomys > Dipodomys merriami. The sequence goes on from NW_027203849.1 coordinate 188,137, forward strand.
ATATAGATATACATCAGCAAACAGATTTTATGAATGAGTTAATTGCATACTAACTTGCCCAAGACTATATAAATAGGCAAAATATAGAACATAGGACATGAAAATGAGAAGGAATCAAGATTACAGAAATTTAGACTCATGAAAATTAGTTTAAATGCCAGCAAATGGTAGAAGTTTAACAAAATATCCAATTCATAGATTATCAATAATTCATTCTCTATTCTCTCTCCATTTTCCTCAATTATGAAGTTTCAAGACACTACAAGAGACACCACAAGAGACTTGGTATATTATACCCAAAAGTAAATAACTAAATTTTGCTTATTAAAACTATCTCCCGAGATTTCTGTTTCCCTATTTCCATGCTTGTTAGCCCTAGAATACTATACAAAATAATCTCGTTTTTGAAATAGGCATTTCTGCCCACCACCTTAACTATCCTTAATCAAAACTCTAATCAATGAAAGGGATGATATTGATCAAGATTCACTGTACTAATAAACTGAATGTTAAAATCCATTTGTACAAGTAAAGATAAAAAATAAAGAAAAATAAAAAGATACATTTGTATTCACAAACTGATGTTGAATTGAAACCCCTGTGTACAACTAAAGATAAAAAATAAAATTAAAAATTTTAAAAATCCCTCCAATCTGTATAGATGTGAAAACTTATGATCACATACAGTGATGTTAAATAAAGCTATGAAGACTCTTCAAACCTCCCATAATTATGTTTTCATAGCCTCCCCACATAATAACAACTTAGAGATTCACTGAATCTCTTTCATTATCCACAGCAGAGAGGATAGAGTATGTGTGTAAAAGTCTCAATGAAAAAAAAAAAATGAAGAATTTCAGACATGAAAATATCCTTTGGAAATCTAATCCAGCCCTGATAAGGAAACTGAAGCAAGTAAAGAAAAAATGTCTTATCTGAAGTAATAGTAGTAATCAATAGGAGAACCTCCAACTTCATTATTCAGATGAAGTTCTTCAGTCAACCTATATACTCTCTGATTCACTACAGTCAAGTAAACAGCCTTCACCTTAAAAAGTTAACATTTCTGTGTATGACACCAGGGGTCAAAGTGGAAATCTTCCAACAAATGGGTAGATCCAAGAGATAGTAGTTTCAGATACTTTCCTCAGGAACTCTAATGCCTAATCTAAATTACTTCTTTAAATTTCAGTCTTGGAGAAGTTCAATTAAGTTAGAACTTTGGCTTTCTGGTTATTCCTTTCATACTTGTAAAATCTGGCTTAGTTAAGATACTGTAACAGTATTAATTAGTCAAAGTAGAGTAGCTGACAATGAATAGTTGTCATTACCTAACTATTATATACTAGATAGAAAATAGAAAGACCAGCCAGGCGCCGGTGGCTCACGCCTGTAATCCTAGCTACTCAGGAGGCTGAGATCTGAGAATCGCGGTTCAAAGCCAGCCCAGGCAGGAAAGACCGTGAGACTCCTATCTCCAATAAACCACTAGAAAGCCGGAAGTGGCGCTGTGGCTCAAGTGGTAGAGCGCTCGCCTTGAGCTGAAGAGCTGAGGGACAGCGCCCAGGCCCAGAGTTCAAGCCCCATGACTGACCAAAAAAAGAAAAAAAAGAAAGAAAGAAAATAGAAAGACCAGTAAATGTTGGGTTTGTTTTTTTTTTTTTGGTTTTTTGGGTTTTTTTTTGCCGGTCATGGAGCCTGAACTCTGGGTCTGGGCGCTGTCCCTCAGCTCCTCAGCTCAAGGCTAGCGCTCTACCACTGAAGCCACAGCGCCACTTCCAGCTTTTTCTGTTTATGTGGTGCTGAGGAATAGAACCCAGGGTCTCATGCATGCAAGGCACGCACTCTACCGCTGAGCTACCTTCCCAGCCCTACCAGTAAATGTTACTGGAGAAATCAAGGACATAAAAAAAGAGTCCTAAACTAGAATAATCTAGCTTTTTCAATCTAGATTGAATAACACAGAATTAAATTAAAAATAGCTCTCATAAGAAACATCCAATTGAGCAGCTCCCCGCCGCCCAGCGCACGGCGGGCTGGCATGGGCCCGGGGAAAGCGGAGCAGGTCTGAGTGTCGCAGCAAAGCACCTTCCCAGAATCGGGAGGAGGAGCCAGCAAGGATAGGCCCAGGAATAATGGTGTCCAAAGAGGAACAAGCAACGAAAAACCTTGATGTGGAAAATACTCACCAGGAAAATGAAAACAAGGAAGAAAAGGAGCAAGTTGCTACTAAAAAGGAGCCCTTGGCTCAGCCTTCAGAAGCCGGGGTTCCTAGAGGGAATCGCAGGCGATTCCGTGTTAGGCAGCCCGTCCTGCACTATAGATGGGATCTGATGCATAGGCTTGGAGAGTCCCAGGCAAGGATGAGAAAAGAGAACATGGAAAGGTTTGGAGAGGAGGTGAGACAGCTCATGGAAAAGCTGAGGGAGAAGCAGTTGAGCCATAGTTTGTGGGCAGTTAGCACCGACCCCCTCCACTATGACCACCATGATGAGTTTTGCCTTATGCCCTAAATCCTGAATCTTGATGTGTTCCCTCAAGTTAATTGCGAGAGACCCCTGCTTCCTAAAACTACATGTTTGTGATGTACTCTTGTAAATCTTTTGATGTTCCTTGTGGATCTCCTATTACCAGCTTCTAATTGAATGTTGTGTTTTTGACCCCGTCTGTAAGAATTTTGTTAGCCGGAGAATTTATCTATTGCATGGAAAGATGCTCATTATATATTATGAAGTTAATAAAGCAATTTTAAAAAGCAAAACAAAAACAAAAACAAAAACAAAAACAAAAACATCCAATTGTTCTAACCAAAGGAAACAGTAAGTCAGCTTCTTAAGGAATTAATACAAAAAAAAAAAAGCAAACCATTAGTCAATATCAACACTATGAGAAACTTGATCAGTTTTCATAGAGTCCCTGATCAGTTTTCATACAGAGTAATTAAAAAGATTTCCCTAAGCCGGGAGCCTGTGGCTCACGCCTATAATCCTAGCTACTTAGGAGGCTGAGATCTGAGGATCCTGGTTCAAAGCCAGACTAGGCAAGAAAGGCCATGAAACTCTCATCTCCAATAAACCACCAGAAAACCAGAAGCGGTGCTACTGTAGCTCAAGGGGTAGAGCGCTAGCCTTGAGCTGAAGAGTTGAGGGACAGCGCTCAGGCCCAGAATTCAAGCCCCACGACTAACAACAACAACAAAAAAGATTTCCCTAGAAAAGAACCACACACAGAAACACATACACAGTTATTTACTACCTTAGAATAGTTTGAAAAGGTTATTTAATAATCTAATGATTATACTTAACATATTTATAATTTGGTCAACATCCTAAGAATTAGGATGTATTATCCACATCCCTCTATATAGTTTTTATATAGATCTTCTGGCAACTCCAGAGGCAGGCTTAGGAAAAACTCAATATTCCCCAATTTATGGTACTAACTCTATAAAATGCCTGTTTTTTTAATTATTTCATGTAATACCTTAAAAGACTGGTTCTTAGTTAAAAGTCTAGTATGAAACAAAATAAAAAATAAGCACTAAATTTTTACTTTCCATAGTACCATTTAAACAAATTTTTTTTTCCATTTAAACAAATTTTTGTAAAGAAAATTGTTTTCCATTTGGAATTTTCCCATCTCTGCAAATTTAAATTTAGAAAACAGGACTTAACAGAAAGTATGCTGCTATAATTTTTCAATTCTATTAGATTTACCATGCTTCTTTACATCACATTATTATATTGAAAATAATTTAAGTATATTACAAATCAATCGCAGCCTTGCAAAGTTGTTGCTATAAATCATATGACTTAAAGAGGAGGGGAAGCTGCATATTGTATTGTTTACCCATAGTAATTTTTTTCATAGATAAACATACTATGTATAAGTGCTAATAAGTGTAACATATTGTCAGTTTTCATAAGCTTTGTAAAGTACACTTATATTTCTAGAAAAAGACCAATAAGCCAGGCACCAGTAATCCTAGCTACTCAGGAGGCTGAGGATGGCGGTTCAAAGCCAGCCTGGGCGGGAAAGTCCACAAGACTCTTATCTCCAATTAACCACCAGAAAACTGGCAGTGGCATGTGGCTCTAGTGGTAGAGTGCTTATCTTGAGGTGAAGAGCTCAGGAACAGCGCCCACAACCCACAAAATAAAAAAAGCACAATAATTCTAAAGTTTAGTCGTCCTTCAGTATCTGTGAGGGACTGGATTCCAGGACGCTCTGGATACCAATACCAAAACCTGCACATGCTCAAATTGTTTATGTAAAAATAGTCTAGTATTTGCATATAACCTTTGCATATAACCGAAATACTATGGAACGAGTTGTTAATTGTATACTTAGGGAATAATGACAAGGAAAAAAATCTACATATCAATATAGTCACAATTTTTTCCTCAAATATTTTCAACCAATAGTTTGTTTAATCCACAGATGTGGATGCATAAGGCAAGTTGTATGCAGAAAGACGCTGAAATATTAATAGAATTACAACTGGAAAATGAATTTAACCAGAAGTAATTTCCTTGTGGAACCCGTAATTTCCTTGTGGAACCCAGAAATAATAACAACTTTAAAAGGAGGACTGATAGAAAAAAACAATGAGCAGGAAGATAGTGATAGGAATTAATATATGTGTATGGTCATGAAAGTAGCATTAATAAGCCCTACTAAACAATGTAAAATAAAGGAAGATATGAAAAAAGTAATAGAAGTAGTGAATTTGATCAAAGTAATTATGTACATTATGAAAAATGCCACAATAAAACTCCTTTGTACAATTAATATAATTAAATGAGAAAGTGAAAAAAGTAATTTCTCCTAGAAAGTATTTAATTCTGAGAAAAATCAACCTGTAGCCTCATATATTTATATTTATATTTGGATTCAAACAAAATTGAATACTCTATGAAAGAGAATCTACACCAATCAGAAAAGTTATCTGAATGGCTTGTAAAAACACAATTAAGTAACAAATTATATTTAACATTAAAAAGAGGTACTATAATTGATGTACTATTTGAAATATTTCATTACATTTCCTAATTTTCTTCTTATTTTTTTTTGTTTTTCCTGGTCCTAGGGCTTGAACTTGGGGCCTGGGTACTGTCCCTGAGGTTTTGTTTGTTTGTTTGTTTGTTTTTCTCAAGGCAAGCGCTCTACTACTTGAGCTACAGTGCCACTTCTGGCGTTTTTAAGTAGTTTATTGGAGATAAGAGTCTCACACTGTTTCCTGCCTGGGCTGGCTTCAAACCATAATCCTAAAAAACTTTAGAATTATTGTGCTTTTTCTAGAAACATAAAATGTGTTTTATTTAAAAAGCTTATGAATATAGTTTTAGGGAATAATGACAAGGAAAAAAATCTACTTATCAGTATAGTCACAATTTTTTCCTCAAATATTTTCAACCAATCGTTTGTTTAATACACAGATATGGATGCATAGAGCAAACTGTATGCAGAAAGACGCTGAAATATTAAGAGAATTACAACCGGAAAATGAATGTAGATATTGTAGCTGAGTAGCTAGGATTGCAGGTGTGAGCCACCAGTGCCCAGTTCCTAATTTTCTTATTATTATCTAATCAAAAGGGGAGAAAATGGTTTCTATTGGTAGCTAATAACATTCAGGGTTCATTCTAAAGTCTATACGTATGTCATATAGTTATCTATTATACACAATCAATAACTTTATCCTGGGTCATTTTCCACAAAAGCTTAAGGCTACATCAGCAACACTGATTAGATTCTAAGTCTATTTTAAAAATTCTTTCTTATGTAAATGGATAAGTATTCAATTATAATGTATCCTTTAAAGAAAATGTTCATGATGTAAACATCTTCATTTCCTGGAAGAGGTGCTTGAAATTTCTTAAAACTTAAGAAACCTACTTTATTCCCAGAATTCCCTTCCTAGGTATATGCTAAAGTGAAATAAAAATAACTTTCCCTCAAAATACTTGAAGAATAATGTTTATACCAGCTTTGTTAACAACAGTAAAAAAGAAAAAGAAAATAAATGTTCATCAACCAGGAAACATATAATCAACTCGTATGTTCACATAATAAAATACTACTCAACAATAAAGTAAAATCTACCCCAAAACACAAGGGCATGAATAAATCTCAAAAAAAGTATTTGATTGATCAAAATACATTGTACTTATAAACTGTACTTACAATTGACTTGTGAAATTGAAATCCCTTTGTATAACTAATTTTTTTTAATGTGCCCACTGATTCACACCTGTAATCCTCATTATTTAGGTGGCTGAGATCTGAGGACCACAGTTTAAAGCCAGGAACGTCCATGAGATGCAAATGTTCAATTAATCATCAAAAAGACAAAGTGGAGCTGTAGTGTAAGAGATACAGTGCCAGTCTTAAGCAGAAAAATCAAGGACAGCTCAGGCCCTAAGTTTAAGCCCAAGACAGAACACACACACACAAAATACCAAAAAATACTGAACACAAGAGATCAGACTTCATATAGTAGTACTATACAATAGGTACGATATCATTGTACTATTTTATATGAAATTCAAAAACAGACAAAACAGAAAACAAACCAATGCTTGTCTCTGAGGGAAATGACTGAAGAACAATTGAAAAAGATGATGAAAATTATTCATATATTGGTAGAAGTAATTGGTACTTACACAAGTATATTGAATGATTAAAGCCTATCGGTTGTACAGAACAATAAAAGTAAAATAGCTCAATAAAAATACAACGATGCCAGGCATGGTGAAATATACTTTACAATCCCAGCATTTGGGAAGCAGAGGCAGGATTGTGAGTTTGAGGCCAGCCTAGTCTGCAAAGCATGTCTGTGCCTCAAAACAAACAAAAGAACAAACTTGAAACAATGCTCTTAATTTAAAAAAAATTCAAAACAAAAAAAACACCTTTTTTTTTAATGTAATACTTGTTTTGGCAGTTTGAACTCAAGGCTTTATGCTTACTAGGCAGACACTCTACCTCTTAAGCCATAGTCCAAATCACATCTTTTTCTTTATTTTATAAAACTCAACCACCAATAAATATGATTATTGTATACTGTACAATAACAACTAATAAATATACTTATGATTACTATCTCCTGTAAGACTGCCAATGAGTTAGCATTTGGTGAGGGATTCTTACTGCATTTTCACACAGTTTAAAGCAGAAGAGCAATATGCAATGAACTCTTGTCATGCCACCCTTTTAAAGATATCTATTTCCATTCATGAGGAAGAAGCCCTCAAGGCCTAATCACTTCTTGAAGTTGTCACCTTTAAAGGCCCCATCTCCTAACACTATCATACTGGTAACACCTAAAATTTGAGACACATTCACTATTAAGTCCAAGAGTAAAATTCAATTATTTGACTCTCACTTTAGTAAGTACAGTTAAAAGATTTCAAGACAAATCCACTTTCAGTATATTAGCTAAAAATAATAGTAATTTAAAAATAAAATTAAAAACCAAAGACCAACTAATAGTTTAAAATATTCTATAATGGGATCAGAAAAGCTTAATAATTTAGCTGAATTCAACTAAATTACTGAAATTTAAGAAATAAATTTCTGGGTAAGAAATTTACAAAACACACTAACCTTAGAAGACTTTCTTCGGCTTCTTCTTGTCCAAACTACCACCAGTTTATCTGGTTGCCTGTCAAATAGGAAAATCTAAGTTAGTAAAGTTTCGTTTTAGCACTTTTTAAAGGCCTAAAATGTCATTTGCTTTAAATTACATGGTAGTACTCTTAAAATAAAACTCTATATTCAAATACAGTCGATGCTAAAATGAGATCTAATTTAAATGACTAATATGTCCTTCACACACATTTTAAAAAGCATGCTAATTTATTGGGACAAACCAAGCAAAATATACTAAAAGCAAAGAGGGCATAGAATGATCTATTTCAAATTCTGAAAGAAAAACCCACCAACCTAGATTACTGTATCGAGTATTGTTAACCAGAATATTGGGAAGTTTTGTTTTATAATAAACAAAAACTAAAGGAATTCATAACCACTAAGCCAGAACTATAGAATATATCTAAAAAGATTCTAAACATAGAAGAGGAAAGTAAATACAACCAAAAAAATTTAAGAATAAAGTTCACTAGAATAGAAGATAAACAAATAAGGAGTAGGGAAGAATCAAACATTTAAAAACAACAATGTGGTAAGAACTACTACATATTGCTTAATAATAACTCTGAATTTTTTTTATTTATTTTATTTTTTTTCAGTCATAGGGCGCAACTCTGGGCCTGGGCACTGTCCCTCAGCTCTTCAGCTCAAGGCTAGCGCTCTACCATTTGGGCCACAGTGCCACTTCTGGCTTTTTCTACCTATGTGGTGTTGGGGAATTGAACCCAGGGCCTCATGCATTCAAGGCAAGCACTCTACCACTGAGCTACCTTTCCAGCCCCAATAACTCTATTAACTGTTGATTCTCCAATCAAAAGACACACAATGGACAGTGCCAGTGGATCATACCTATAATCTTAGCTACTCAGAAGGCTGAGATCTGAGGATCATGGTTCAAAGTCAGCCCAGGAAGGAAATTCTGTGAGAATTTTATCTCCAATAAACAACCAGAAAACAAGAAGTGGTGCTGTGGCTCAAGTGGTAGAGCGCTAGCCTTGAGCTGAAGAGCTGAGGGACAGTGCTCAGGCCCAGAGTTCAAGCCCCATGGCAGACAAAAAAAAAAAAGACACAGAATGGTAGAATGGATTAAAAACTCAATTATTGTTTCCTATTTGAATCACATTTCCTATAGGAATCACAACTCAAAGCTTAAAATGAAACAAAAGAAAATAATATTACCATCAAATAGAACCTGAGAGCAAGAAGGAATCTCTACATTCAAGAAGGAATCTCTACATTCATATCTGACAAAGCAGTCTCCAAAATTAAACAGAAAAGATAAAGCAAGGCACTTCATTTTGATAAAGGGAGCAATCCATCAAGAGGATATAATTATTGTAAACATATATGCCCTAAACATTAGTACATCCCATTTTATTTTTAAAAAACTACTGAACAGGGCTGGGAAGGTGGCTCAATGGTAAAATGCTTGCCTTCCATGCATGAGGCCCTGGGTTCGATGCTTCAGCACCACATAAGCAGAAAAAGGCAGAAGTGGCATTGTGGCTCAAACGGTAGAGTGCTAGCCTTGAGCTGAAGAGCTGAGGGGCAGCATCTAGGCCCAGAGTCCAAACCCCATAACCAACCAAACAAACAAACCAACCAATAAATAAATAAATAAATAAACACTACTGGACAGAAAGCACAGATACATCCAACATAATAAAATAGTGGGTAACTTTAATAATTCACTCTCGTTAATAGATAGGCTATCCAGACCAAAAAAAAAAAATCAACAAAGAAACTTCAGAATTAAATGACACTATAGATAAAATGGTCTTAATAGACATATACAGAATATTCCACCAAACTTTCTCTGAAACAATATATTTTAGGATATAAATCAACTCTTGACAAAAAACTGAAATAACTTACTATATTTTATCAAAATACAATGGAATAAAACTAGAAATCAATAGCAAAAGAAAACTACCTAAAATATTCAAACATAGACACTGAACATTACATTGGTGAATGATCAGTATCATTAAAGAAATGAGGATGGACTTGAATTTTATACAACCAATCGAACACATTTTACCAGAATCTTTTGAATACAACAAAGGGAGTTCTAAGAGGAAAATTTATGTCTGTAAGTACCTAAAAGAAAATCAAAGAGGAGCCAGGTACCTCCTAATAATGTCTGTAATCCTAGATACTCACTCTGGAGGCTAAGATCAAGAAGATCTCAAGTTGAAGCCAGCGATATGAAAAGTTTGTTAGTTCTCACATGAACAAATAGCTGGACACAGTGATGGGCACAAATCATCACACAGTTACACAGAAGACTAAATCAGGAAGTCAGTGGTTCCAAGGCCTGCTAGGCCAATCTCAACAGAAAAAGCTAGGGCAGTACTGCACATATCTCATCCCAAAAAGTAGGACTGTAGTCCAAAGTCAGCCTAGGTAAAATGTGAGATGCCATTGGAAGGGTTCAGACTTCCAAATAGTATCTTGGTTTCACTGTTATTGGTTTCTTCTTCTTTTTTTTTTCTTTTTTTTTGTCAGCCATGGGGCTTGAACTCTGGGCCTAGGCACTGTCCCTCAGCTCTTCAGCTCAAGGCAAGCGCTCTATCATTTGAGCCACATGCCACTGCCAGTTTTCTGGTGGTTTATTGGAGATAAGAGTCTCACAGACTTTCCTGCCCGGGCTGACTTTGAACCACAATCCTCAGATCTCAGCCTCCTGAGTAGCTAGGATTACAGGCAGGAGCCACCAGAGCCCGGCTCTTTTTTTTTCTTTTTTTTTTTAAATAAAGCTATATACAGATTGTGAATTAACAAAATAAATTTCTAAATGTAAAAATGAAAAAAGAAAAACCGACATTAGGTTCAAAAATAACCAGAGTAAAAACAGCTGGAGGTAGAGTATGGCTCAAATGATAACAGTGCTTACTTCCTGCCTAATAGACACAGAGAGCCCTCAACTCAACAAAAATCAAAGAGGATTCTGTTGTGAAGGCTCATGGCTATTAATTTTAGCTAAGACTGGGAGGATTGTGGTTCCAGGCCAGCCCAAGCAAAAGAGGTTAACAAGCTCCCTAGCTAAACAGAAAAAAATAAAAATTTGAGTATGGTGGCACATACCTGGCAAGAAGTAAAACTAAAGTCCAGATCAGACCAGGCAAAAAGGCAAAACCCTACCTCAGTAACTTGAGAAAGAACAGGAGGCATGGCTCAAGTGGTAGAACACATGCCTAGCAAGTATAAAGTCCTGAGTTCAAACTCTAGTACCAGAAAAGAAAGATTGAGGGGCTTGGGGGGGGGGGGAGAGAAAGAGAGAGAAAGAGAGGGAGATGGAGAGAGAGAGAGAGGAAGAGAGAGAGGAGTTCAAGGCAAGCCAGAGCAAAAAGTTAGCAAGACACTACCTCAAAAAGCAAGCTTGGGAGCACCCACACTGCCCTCTTCCCCATAATTCCACATCTAGGCATGTGGTCCCAAGCCTCCAAAGACCTGTCGAAGCAGGTCAAGCTTCACCTGTGATTACTTCAGGCAAATGGAAATAAGGAATGATCACAGGAGAACTGGAGCTACCACACAGTGAGCATCCCATACCTACTGCTGTTAATACAGTGTCTCTACTCTTGTGTGTTCTAAACAGATAGTGACACAATATGCATTATGACATGCCCAAAGATATTAATCACAGCCAAATAATCCATAGGGAGGTTACACTATGGTGTGTAGCTAGAATCAAAGCCAACATTATGTAACATACTAGTACCCTCAAGACATATCTTCAGGAGAAAGCTGCTTACTAAGAAGTCTCCTGATAAAACTGTCTGTTCATTAGAGCTCAAATCGCAGTGTAGGACAATAAATATGAAAAAAGCCAAAGCAGTAGGATGCCTTCAAAAGAACTCTGATATTCCAAACAATTTTAAATGGATGAAAAATTTGATAAAGAATTTTAAAGAAGCTGGCACAGGAGTGGCACATCTGTAGTTCTAGTTTTTCAGAAGGCTGAGATCCAGAGGACTGGTTTGGAGCCAACATGGAAAGAAAAGTCCTCAAGACTGACTTCAATTAACCAGCAAAATGACACTACGAAGACATGGTTCAAGTGGTGGCTGAGCAAATACGAAAGTTCTGAGTCCAAATATTGGTACTAGCCAAAAAAATAAAATAAATTATAAAATAGCACAATGAAATCCAGGAGAATACAGATAGTTAGGAAGATAATACAGGTTATTAATGAAAAATTATGTAAAAAGAGATTCTAAGAAGAACCAAACTCAAAAAATACAGTTGAAGGACTCAACAGATTAAAGTGGAACAAAGAATATTTGAACTTGAAAAGGTCTTCTGAAATATCTTAGTCTGACAAAAACAAAACAAAACAAAACAATATGCTGCCTACAAGAAACCCATTTCACCAGTGTAAAGTGAAAGGATGGAAAATGATACTCTATTCAAATCAAAACAATATAAGCAGAAGTAGCTATACTTTTATCTGACAAATAGACTTCAAGAGTAATGGATGGAAGTGGAAGATATTAAGTGAAATAAGCCAGACATAGAGAGAAACGTGATGCATATCCTCAGGTGGAAGCTAAAAAAGTTGACTAAGAGTAGAACATTAATTACTGGGGATTGGGAAGGCTTGGGGAAGGGCAGAAATGGGGAGACTGGACTTGATTAATGCATGTTGTATGCATGGGATGAAATATCACACTGCTGTTTATATGTGTATATATATATGTATATATATATATATATATATATACACACACACACACATATATCATTAACATATCTTAATAAAATAAGAAATAGCTAACATTGCAGCAATGCCTGAAAGTCCCATCTAAGGAGAAAGTAGATGCAGGACAATCACAGGCTTAGGTCAGCCTGAAAAATAAGCTAAAAAGCAAGCTGAGCACTAGTGGCTCACTCCTGTAATCCTAGTTGTTGGGAGGCAGAGATGAGAAAGATTAAGATTCCAGGCCAACCTAGGCGGAAAAGTTCATGACGCCCCATATCTCAACTAATAGCTCGGTGGAATGGTGCACATCTGTCATCCCTGTTCTTAAAAGGAAGCCTAAAATAGGCAGGTTGTGGTCCATGAATACACTCAGGCAATTAAAAAAAAAAAGGGGGGGGGACAGGAGATATAGTAAATCATTCTGCTTTTCAAACACTAGGCCCTGTATTCAAACTTCAGTACTATCCCCCCCTAAAAAAAAAAAACCTGAAAATCTTCAAATAAATAACCTGAGTATCTAGAAAATATAAGTGGAAAAAATGCAGTCCAATACCAGCCAAGGTGAAAAAGCATGATACCTAACCAAAAAAGGGATAGGGGTGTGGCTTAAGTGGTAGAGCACTTACTTGGTCTGAGACTCTGCAAAAAGTCAGACTAGAAATATGACTCAAGTAGTAGAGTCTTAGGTGTGAGGGAAAAAGCCAAGTGAGATCACAAGGTCCTGAGTAATGGAATGGTTAGATTTCATCAAAGCCTATTATGCATTGTGGAAATTTATACTAATTTTTATAATTATAATTATAGCCTATATTTAACTGGCCCTGTGTTCCCATGACATGCAAGGTAAGAACTATATTCTTCAATATTGGGTGTGTGTGTGTGTGTGTTTCAGATCTTCGCTTTACTATTTATACCTGTAAGATCAGGATATTGGATTCAAGTAGATTCTGAGTATATTCTTTCGTTCGTCTGCCTTCCAAGTGTGTGTGTGTGTGTGTGTGTGTGTGTGTGTGTGTGTGTGTGTGTGTGTGTGTGTGTGTGTGTGTGTGTGTGTGTGTGTGTGTGTGTGTGTGTGTGTGTGTGTGTGTGTGTGCGCGCGCGCGCCAGTCCACGTGTGTGTGTGTGTGTGTGTGTGTGTGTGCGCGCGCGCGCCAGTCCACGGGCTTTGAACTCAGGGCCCAGGAACTGTTACTAAACTTTTGTGCTCAAGGCTAGTGTTGTACCATTTTGAGCCACAGTGTCATTTTTGGCATTTTGGTAGTTAATTGAAGACAAGAGTCTCACAAACTTTCCTGCCAGAGCTGGCATTGAACAGAGATTCTCAGATCTACTCAGCCTCCTGCATAATTAAGATTACAGATGTGAGACACAGATGCTAAGTTATCAATACTTTTCTGTTGTTGTTTTGTTTTGTTCTTTAAAATACTTCACTATCTTCTAACTATACAACATTTAAGTCTTTCATAGGCGGCATCTTCATCAAATCCCAAACATTGTTTCAAGTTCTTGATACTCATCTCACCTTATGCCCTTCTTTGGGTCCTAATCTGAGCTGATTATTCTTACTATGCTTCCAACACTTCTATTTTCAAACTCTGTATTCTCTATATTAAAATTATGCATTGTTTCTATCTTTACCACTAGTCTACACTACTTTATCGAACTCATATATCTTTGTATTCCTATCAACTAATAAAAATCCAGTATAAGGTAAAAGGGCCAATAAGTATTTACTGCTGAATAGAATGAACCTTAAGTTCCATTCAGGAATTCTCAATTGGTTAGTAATTGATGAGGTCCAACTAAAATCAAAGCTATAAAATACATCCTCTCTGCAGCTTATTGGAACTTTGTAGGGGCCCTTATGTTGGGTATACATTAAAGCTACCTAAAAAGTTCTTTTTGTTTTTTTAATTTTATTTTTGGTGCCAATCCTGGGGCTTGAACTCAGGACCTTGGAACTGTCTCTGAGTTTCTTTTGCTCAAGGCTAGCATTCTACCACTTGAGCCACAGCCTCACTTCTGGCTTTCTGGTAGTGCAATGGAGATAAGTCTCAAAGACATCCAAATCATGATTACAGGCTTATGGGTGTGAGCCAGCGGCGCCTGGCTCAGCTTTTATTTTTATCTTTTTAATGATTCTGGGTTTTAAACTTAGAGCTTCATCTTACTGGGCAGGTGTTCTACTACTGAGCCATGCCTCCAGCTCTTTTTTGCACTGGTTATTTTTGAGATATGGTCTCACCTCCTGCCCACGTATATACCTGGACAGAGAATGTATTTTTCACTTACTATCACAGCTAGTATGACAGGTACATGGCAGCACACCTAGGTTCTTCCACACTTTTCTGCCTAGGCTACTCTAGAACCGCAGTCCTCTGGATCTCAGCATCCCATGTACCAATGAGACAGAAGAATGCCATTGCAGTTATTGGTTAAGAAGTCTCACATGTATGACCAAACTGAGATGTTCCTGATCTCAGTCTCCCTAGTAGATAGATAGGCCTGAATCATCAGCATCCAGCTACCAGGAAAGCTTTTTAAAAATGCTGATGCTGGTGCCGGTGGCTCACACCAGTAATCCTAGCCACTCAGGAGGCTGAGATCTGAGGATGGCAGTTCAAAGCCAGCCCAGGCAGGAAAGTCCATGAGACTCTTATCTCCAATAAACCACTAGAAAACCGGAAGTGGCCCTGCAGCTCAAGTGGTAGAGTGCTAGACTTGAGCTGAAGAGCACAGGGACAGGGCCCAAGCCCTGAGTTCAAACCCCACAACCAATCAATAGATAGATAGATAGATAGACAGACAGACAGACAGACAGACAGACAGACAGACAGACAGACAGACAGACAGATAGATTAGATAGATAGA
Source organism: Dipodomys merriami (assembly GCF_024711535.1). Taxonomy (NCBI): domain Eukaryota; kingdom Metazoa; phylum Chordata; class Mammalia; order Rodentia; family Heteromyidae; genus Dipodomys; species Dipodomys merriami. The sequence continues at coordinate 203,366 of NW_027203849.1, forward strand.
TAGATAGATAGATAGATAGATAGATAGATAGATAGATAGATAGATAGATAGATAGATAGATAGATAGATAGATAGATAGACAGATAGATACTGATGCCAGGCTGGGAAGGTCGCTCAGTGGTAGAGTGCTTTGCCTTGCATGCATGAGGCCCTGGGTTCAATTCCTCAGCACCACATAAGCAGAAAAAGCCAGAAGTGGCACTGTGGCTCAAGAGGTAGAGCACTACTAGCCTTGAGCTGAAGAGTTGAGAGACCTCACCCAGGCCCAGAGTCCAGACCCCAGACCAACAAAAACAAAAAACACAAAAACAAAAGAAACTGATGCCTACATTTCTGCCCTAGAGAAGCTCATTTAATTTGTTTGGTATACAGGATTTTAAAAACTTCACAGATTATTTTAAAGGTGTACCCTTGGCTGAGGACTGCTGGTAAACAGGTAGTGGGCAATCCCAACACCTCCTGACTCGAAACATCAGTGAGGCATTGCCTAAGATGAGAATGAGACTGTCTCCTTCCTCTACAACATCCTCCAGAGTTACTTTAACTCTTAACCTCCTTCTAACGGGACTCAGCACCCTTCCTCCTTCAATCCAGTTAGTACTTCAGAAAAGGAGAGGTTTCTGGTGTTTTTCTTTCTTCTTTTCTTTTTTTTTTTTTTAGCATAAAAAGGGCAGGAAATTGTATGGCAGGTATATAAACACTGTATTTGGCAATGTACTCAGAGATAAACTTTTTTTGTGACTCTAAATCATATTCATATTTTAAATGTCCCCCTAAGGACAGGGATGTAGCTTAGTGGCACAAGACCTGCATAGCATGCACAAAATCCTAGTTTGAGTCCCAAACTAGGGGGGGAGAAAAAGGTCTCCTCTAAAAATAGAAACAGGTCCAACTTGATATTATGAGGATTATGAAGAGCAAAATAAAGCAGTATGTTCTAAAATAAAATAATATATTCTTGGCAGAACAGAACTAATAACCACACAATTGGCTGGCCATAATTAATATTTTAAGCATCCGTGCTCTGCTACAAAAGAGCCATTAAATATTTACAAATGTACTCAAAGGGAAAAGGGGCCACAGCAATTGTGAGAGTTTTTCCAGCTACAGAAGACCTATATTCACACAACTTTCAATCAAAATAGTCAAGAAAACCTAATAGACTTCAGGTTTCAGAGAGAATTTGATAGTCATATGTTTTGTTCCCATCCCATCACTTCAAAATGGAAATCAGGTAGGCTGCCATATAATACAAAACATAATACACACACAAGTATTTACAGATATTTACTAAGAATGTCTTGTAAACTGGTAAATACACACATACAATGTGTATATATAACCACACTTCATAAGAAATCTGTTTAATGGAAATTTTCAAGCCTTTTGGCTTGTTTGGGAAACAAACTCTTAAATTACTTCCATTTCCCATAAAAAAGGAACAATTTGAATCCAAAAATGGCAACCTCTGTCTTAAATCTAAATTCTAGAGAATAGAGGGTAGGGAGGAGGACAAAAGACAGTAATAGAGAAAGAAAAAAAGAACTACAATGACCCAGATTATAAATTAGTTAGTTTTATCTTGTTTAATCTGCAACTAAATGTTATGCCCTCACTTTGTTACTAAATGAGGTACTGGGTAGTAAGGCAAGTTTGAAGAAAACTATTTCTAGCTTAAATTTAGACTTCTGTATACTTTTCCACTCTCAAGAATCCTAAGTGTGGCGTTGGAGATTTAGCTCAGTTCAGTCCTAGCTCTGGGAAAAAAAAAAAAAAAAAAAAAGTATGAGATAAAACTAGAAATGGCATTAAAAAAAAATTCAAAGCATTCAACAAATAATTTACTGAATGTCTGCTGTGTTGCTAGCTGTATGCTGAGCAAGAAATGAGAGAAGGCAAACTCTTCCCCCTTGAAGTTAACAATCTAGGGGGAAAATGAATAGCTATCCTCCAGTCAAAGCACAATGTTGGAGAGAATAGAAAAAGACAAAAAGGCCTTAATTAGAAAATTTTTATATCTCAGGAAACATGCACTTGATTTGAATTTGTAAAAAGTGTAATTAATAATGACACATTTAATGTAAAACCCAACAAAAGGTGTGCACTTGGATTTGTAAAAAGTGTAATTAATAATGACACATTTAATATAAAATTCTACAAAAGATTAGTAATTACAGTATGACTGTTTACTAGATACTATATAAGTTAAGATTACTTTCTAAGAACATTTATAGGCATTGAACAATGCTTAAGGTTTATGTTATTTAATATAATTTTAATTTTCCCATGCTATATAATAAAAAAGACATCAAGAAGAAATACCTCACAATACTGTGCATATTACTAGGAAACAAAATTTCATGTCATTTTAGAAATAAACATTTCTGTATGCAATGAATATAATACTTTATTCTGGAGAAGCTATTTAAAGTATGTGGTAGGGCTGGGAAGTTGGCTCAGTGGTAGAGCACTTGCCTTGCATGCATGAGGCCCTGGGTTCAATTCCTCAGCACCACATAAGCAAAAAGAAAAAAAAAGCCAGAAGTGGCGCTGTGGCTCAAGTGGTAGAGCGCTAGGCCTTGAGCTGAAGAGCTGAGGGACAGCGCCCAGGCCCAGAGTTCAGGCCCCACGACCTGACCCAAAAAACAAAAAAAAAAAAACCAAACAAACAAAAAGTATGTGGTAAATTTTTTAAAATAAGTACAATTTTAGTTTGGAATCAATTATGAACAATAAACTATTCATTTTTAAACATTGCACTAAATTTAAAGAGCACCTGGACAGACAAATTACTTATTTCTAAGCCAAAAGAAGTAGAAGGGATGTCTTCTTTGCCTTAACATAGGAAGTTTCACAAAGTGTGAGCAAACATTTGAACAGGTCCCACTTGACTCTAGCATCCTTCCCTCCTTTTTCTTGTAGCTCCTTCAATTCCTAGGCCATTCCTATGGTATTCACAAATACTTTTCAGATCACTCATTCTCCTCTGTATCACTTTCTTTCCAGAGCAAGTATCTTGGAAGGGTACTAAGAGAAAATATTGTGAAACAATTTAGTTTAGGAAGTCCCAGTTTATAAATGAGAACCCTTCAAAAATGAAATAATATGTAGGAAAGAATTCTAGACTAGGAGTTAGGTACTTGTTTTTTCTTAGGTCTAACACCAAAAACCTTAGGAATGTCAATTTCTCTGAGCCTATTGCTTAATTTATTAAATGAAAGGACTACATTAAAATGTTGCTACCTATAAACACCACAGTTCACATTAGGTGGCACTAATTCGCTAAATATTTAGTAGTTTAAAGCGAAATGAGAAATTCAGGAATGGGATAAAGGATCTGTGGTCTTCTGTTTCTAACACTGTTGAACTAGCTAGTATTACCAATATTAATGAAAGGAGAAGTAATATTTCTTAGCAAAAGACTACCAAAGATTCCGTGCTGCCTAACTGAGCGCAGTGTAAATCCTGTGAGGTGTTGCAAAGAAGGCTTCTAACCCCTTTACCACACCAACCACATACTGACATTGACATAAGGCCACAAAATTTCTCACTGCTAAACTGTGACAAGTACTTGTGCCATTCTTGGTGTAAAATAAACAGCTGACTAGTATACTTTTTCAATAATAGCTGAATGGAAAGGGCTCTAGAAACAAGAGAAAGCAAAGTTCTCAGATACAAGGTTCCTGAACCTGACTCATCACACAGAATGCCAGTTGACCTGGAACACTCTATACTTTTGAGAAGTGAGCAAATAATAGGGCTAGGCTGTTTGGATTTCTGATTGCATCTACTACATTGACCTATCAACGTTCTACAAAGCTAGGAAACTCAGTAAATTAAAATAAACACATACGAATAATAAAATACTTGATATCTTATAGAAGCTTACATTTCAAAGGGCTTATGTCCTAATGAGTTTCATTTATATGAAATTGCGTGTCTAAAATAGAACTAATATATCTAACTAATATTTAAATCTTTGAGTTGTAATTAAAGTAAAAATAAAGTATTCTTAAGTTTACAGACTGCAAAAAAGTAAATATTTCTCACCACAGAATCCATAATACATTTGCAATAAGAAATATAAAGTCCAAAAGTATTAATGCCCAAATAAATGTGAATAGGCACTTGACTAAAAAATGAGGTTATTACTTTTAGGAAAAAAAGGTCCTTAGCCATAACAGAACATTTCACAATGAGATACTATAAATACTGGAACAAAAAGACTTTACTATTTCTCAGGTAATTGTTTTTATCCTTCAGTAGGTTAAGTATGCCTCCTATTATACGATCATTGCTCTTGCTCCAGTTAATTATACTCTTTATGCTTACCTCACAAATTATTTAGCAAGCTGTAATAATTTATTCAACAGGAAAAAAGGTATAAATGCAAGAAAAAGTATATATACAGGTATAGATTTCCTTTCTATAAAAATTAAGGGAAGTTCCAATAATGAAAGATGTAAAACATCTTTGTCACTTAAAAATGCTGTAATTTTTTTTATTTTGTAACATCCTATCATTTTTAAAATATCTGTGATTGTTTTTACTAAAATAATTGGTGATACATATGGACTTTTGCTGATTTCTAATACATGTCTAACAGTAGCTAGGGGACAACATCAATAAAATTAAGGAAGTACATGTTGATATATTTTATCTTGCATGTGTTTTGTGATAGGCCATCAAAAAGTGTACTATTCAAGAGTACACTTAATTTTTCTAATGTAAAAATATTTTTTAGAGAGCACTGTTATGAACAACTGCTGGGTACATATACAGTTCAGAACTTCCCAAACAATGTTTCTTACTTTATTAATTTTTTAGCACCATACATAATGACTATTTTAACCTAATATGTTATTTGCTCTTCTTTTTCTAGACTTAGTGGAACAAACCTCACATCACTAACACAAATACTGGTATATTTAGTTTTCATATCTGGCTCTCAGAAATATGGATCAATCTGATACCCTTCTTGCCCTCCAAAAAAAAAAAAATCATGCAATTTCCTCTCAATCCACTTCTGTAACTGATGCAATTTTGTTTGTGATAATTATATTTGTCTTGATTGTGAGTTTAAGATCTCAAGAGATTTCTTGGTATTCAAAGAACACTTATTGGAAAGGAGTAGATAATAGATAATAATATATAACAAAATCATAAAAAAGTAGACAAATTTGGCCTAGCATTGGTGTCTTATGCCTATAATCCTAGCTACTCAGGAGGCTGAGATCTGAGGATCATGGTTCAAAACCAGCCCAGGCAAGAAAGTCTCTTATCTCCAACTACCCACCAGAAAACCAGTAGTGTTGTAGCTCAAATGGTAGAGGGCTATCCTTGAGCTGAAAAGCTGAGGGACAGCGCCCAGGCCCAGAATTCAAGACCCAAGACCGAGGGGAAAAAAAAAAAGTTCAAGGATAGCACCCAGACCCAGACCCAGAGTTCAAGTCCCATTAAACACACACAGACACACACAGACACACACACACACACACACACACACACACACACACACACACACACACACACACACAAAAGCAATAGTAGATAGGTTTGAACATAGTAGGTTTGAATCCCAATCCTTCATCTGGTTGTATCATCTATCAAAGAGGCTTTTCATCTATCAAATAAAAACCTCAAAGTTAGGCACTGGTGCTCACACCTGTAATTCTAGCTACTCAGGAGGCTGAGACCTGAGGATTGGGGTTTTAAGCCAACCCAGGAAAGACAAATCCAAGAGAATCTTATCTCCAATTAACCACTAAAAAGCCAGAAGTAGAGATATGGTTCAAGTAATAGAGCACCAGCCACAAGCAAAAAAGCCAAGTGAGAGCATGGGAGCTCAAGCTCCAGTATACAACAAACTTCACAGGACCAATGGGTCCAAAGGCGAAATAAGTTAAGAACATTCATGGAAATATTAATATTTGCATTAATGACATGTTAGGCTTGTTCCAACACGATTAGAGAAATCAAGGGTAAATCTCTAAATTAAAGGAAACATTAAAGATGATATTATAAAGTAATACACAGAGCAACAAGCATTGTTTGTGGTACTCAGTAGACACTATGTTGAACATGAACTATATAACTTGTGAGTGGGAACAGGAGGGAAAAATTGGGACAGTGAGAGAAAGGATGACATTATCCAAAAATGTACTCTTTACCTGACTTATATAATTGTAACACCTCTGTACATCACCTTTATAATAACAATTTAATTTTTTAAAGAATTGTTTGAGAAGCTCAGGATCCCATACATATGTGGCAATAATCCATCATAGTGCTGCTTGTCCCAAAAATATTAGAAAAATGATAAATCCTTTACACAATATAGCAGTGTGTGTATGTGTGTTAGGTAGAGACAGACATAGCCTATAATGCTTAGCTGAGCACTTCTCTTTCAGCAACCTCCAAAAATGCTATCACCCACTTCATTCATAGCCAGACAGCTTCCACATAGTTTTGTACTGTCTCCCTGTTCAATGTGAACAGATCAAGATCACCTGATGAAAACTTCTGATATAAAAGGCAAGATGATATAAAAGAGAGAGAGAAGGAAATAAATATCAGCAGCATTCTCAGAAATATTCAAAATATTATACCCATGAATAATACAAGGAGAATATTTAATGAACAAGAAATAATTGTGGAAATTATATCACTATTTTCACTAAGAATTAGAGTATAAAATGAAGAATTGAAAGGTAATGTTGAGAAAAACTATCAGAACTAGAATAAGATAATAGATTTTATCAAAAGGGAAAGAAAATAGAAGAAATTTAAGTAAACTTAAAAGGTTTAAACTGAGGGCTGGGAAGGTGGCTCAGTGGCAAGTGCTTGCCTTGCATGCATGAGGCCCTGGATTCCATTCCTCAGCACCACATAAACAAAAAAGCTGGAAGTGGTGCTATGGCTCAAGTGGTAGAGGGCTAGCCTTGAGCTGAAGAGCTGAGGGACAGTGCTAAGCCCAGAGTTCGAGCCCCACGACACACACACACACACACACACACACACACACACACACACACACACACACACACACACACACACACACACACACACACACACACACACGAAATTTCACAACAAACTACCCTTTCTATATTGATACTTAGTTAATCATTACATTCAGGCTGAAAATTACATTCCATTGAAACTTCTAAGAAAACAAAACTGACTATACAAAATTCAACTCATACTAAACACCTTCAGATCTATTAAATGCTTTCTATGTCAATTAAATGTACTTAATTTAGTCACTCATTTAAATACAACTGGGAGCATCATATGCATTGAGAAAACCTAACAAATTTTTCTCCTTTTTACAAATTAACTACTTAGGCCTTTACTCATTTTTTTAGTAAATACTAGAAAAAAATGGAGTAATTCAAATTTAAAGTTAACCTTCTACCTCAATCAGTACATGAAATAATATTTAACTATCTACTGTTCAGAATAGGTACACAGTCAATTAGTAAACCCATTTTCTGAAAACTTTATGGTCAAATGTAAGAATAATGTGATTTACACAGAACCATCAAATATTAAAACTCAATACATTGGGGATGGGAAGGAAAAACTAGAGAGAGCAAGGGAAGGGATGAAATTGTCCAAAAAGAAATGTACTCATAACCTGACTTATGTAACTGCAACCCCTCCATATGTCACCTTTATAGTAACAATTTTTAAAAACTCAATATGCCAAAACTTCCCCAACCACACATTTTCTAGGTTCCATTCTCTTTTGTAGTCCTCTCCACATAATAGACATTTTAATCGCACCATAAGAAAAAAACTTATTGAGACTGGTTTATATTATAATCTAATTCTGGATTTATATTATAATCTACTTCCTTTCAAGAAACCATGTCATCTCCAATATATTTGATATACCTAAAAAAGTAATTGTTTTGGCAAATAGTCCACATATTTGAACAATCCATGTCTTGCCAATCTCATTCCCAAAGTTTATGTGGAAGTGACATTTTAAAATGCAGTAAAAGTTTCTGTACAAAGTCGGGAATTTAAAATGGTGCCCAAAATAGACATATTACTTTGTTCAGAAGTTCAAACTTTGAAAAATTAGGCCTGAATCACAAATTTAAATTGAAGATACTAAGTGGTAAAGGGGAATTATAGGATATATTCATTAAACCAGTAGTGAGTACCTAATTTGTTTTAATAAAGATGCTATTTAAGTTGAAGTTATGTCATATAGATCACACTTCCTTCTATTAAAATTTAGTCCTATTTTTAGGCCATATCCACAATTTCTATCAAAAATCTCATAAGAAAGCCAAATAAAAAGCAATAACAATACCATAACAATAATTCAAAGTTCACATATAATTCATACTGAATAAACCTTAGAATAGCACAAAATAAAAAAGAAAATAAGACTGAAAATCTGCCATGGATAACTAAATACAATGTAGTATTCTACTGGATCTTGGAGCAGACAAAAGGGATCAATCAAAAAACTGGTGGCATCTGAATAGTCAATCTGAAGTCTACTTGATACTAATATACCCAGGTTTGTTTCTTTATTTTGACAGTATACCATGGTAATATAAGATTATATAACAGTAAGAAAAATTGAAGATGAGTGAAGAATATTTATACAAATGCTCTATACTAACTTTGCAACCTGTTTATCTAAAATTATTCCAAATTCCAACAAAACATACCTTACACACACACACACACATACACACACACACACACACACACACACACACACACATCAGAATAGAATTGAAAGCTATATATAGAATAAAATGTCTCTAAGTCCACAAAATAAAATAACAGGTCAAAACAATAAAAAAAAAAAAAACTTAATGCTTCCAGTCAGGAAACAGATAAGAATGCAATGAGCCATTTATAAAGAAAAAAACCAGCTAATAAATAAAAATATTAAATTTCCCAGGAAACAAATAAAATTAAAAGAAGATAAACTATTTTTTGCCTATCAAATTAGGTATAGGAAAATTGTATTAGCGGTTGAAGTATGGTGCTTCTGATATTGACATATATTGTTGATTATAAAATACATAAAGATGACCATTTTATAAAGCAATTTAGCACCATAAACTATAAGCCAAAAGGCAGATGCAATAACCCAACTATGGGGAAAATAAACTAAGAAAATAATCTAAAATATAGAATATTTTTATCAAAATTTGTTCACTGAGGTATTCCTAATGTTTAGTTTTTATTGAAAATAGCCTATTAATATGCAGTTAACTATGGCACATGCACTTAATGGGTAGTTATTAACAATGATATTCACAAAGTTTATGAAAAACTTAAGAAATTCAAATTCACAAATATATAAATGATGCATTATAACTAGGTAAAACCAACTGAATAAAAAGCATGCTTATAAAAGAGACTGAAAGAGAGCACACCAAAGTTATGAGTAGTAGTTATCTATTGATGGCGAGAGTAAGAGGAATATCTTCACCTATGTTCTATATACTATGAGTATAATTAGTTCTTATACTCAGAAAAATTGTATTTTTATGAAACCAAGACATATAACTGGCAAAATTGTATATGGAATGTTTTAATACAGAAATAATTTATCAGACAGGCCTAAAATGTCAAGGCTCTTGACATTTCAAAATCTTCTTGCCTTATCTGGTTTTCAAACCTATTATTTTGGACCTATTTGCTATTATAATGACACCACTTTTCAGAATTATTACGAAAACTAAATGAAATATATAAGCAAAATAAATAAAAGTATCTGGCATATACTCAGTATGTAAATGTTAGTTTTTAAAAAAGACTATTTTTATTTGTTATTACCTACTGTAAGTGAAAAGGACAGAAAAAGAGATCAAAACTAAAAAGAATTAAAGAAGCTTTTGAGAAGAGGTAAGACAGCCATGTACTAGTGTCTCATACCTGTAATCCTAGCTACTCAGTAGTTTGAGAAGTGGAGAATTCCAGTTCAAAGCTAATCTTGGCAGAAAAGTGATCAAAAGACTAACTTGAAACTTCCTAGGCTGGAGGTGTGGCTCAAGTAGTAAGAATACCAGCTGTAAGTAAAGCAAAAGCAGGGATACTGAGTTCAAGGCAAGGGGGAGTGGAGTGGGGGGAGGAGGGGAACAAAACAAAACAAAACAAAAAAAGAGCTTAAGATTTCATCTAAACCTTGAAGGAAGCATAAAACTGGACAAGACCTAGGCAGAAATGTAGAGCAATATTAAAAATATTGAACAAGCAACGTTGTTTCTGAAATGGTTAAGAAACCATACAACTACAACAGAGAAGCAATAATACTTCAAGTTAAATTTTTTTGGTCATGGGGCCTGAACTCTGGGCCTGGACGCTGTCCCTCAGCTCTTCAGCTCAAAGCTAGCGCTCTACCACTAGAGCCACAGTGCCACTTCCGGCTTTTTCTGCTTATGTGGTGCAGAGGAATCGAACCCAGGGCCTCATGCATGCAAGGCAAGCACTTTGCCACTGAGCCACCTTCCCAGCCCTTCAAGTTAAAATTTTTAAAGTCATTAAATTAGGGCAGCTCAAATAAGACTCAAAACAGTACTCAAAAGTATACTAATATTTAGGAATTAATATCTGCCAAACAAAAATAAAACTATAAGATATTAATTTTTTAGTTCACGTGTCTTCAAATAGGAGGAAAGAAGCAAATATTTAGAAATTAAAATTGATATATTTAAAAGTGGATATATAGGAAAAATACAGTATTTTTAAAATAAGCCAGGCACAGATAGCTCACAACTATAATCCTAGCTACACAGGAGGTTGAGAACTGAAGTCGGAAGCCAGTCTGGGGAGACGAATCCTTGAGACTCTTATCTCCAATTAACCAGCAAAAGACTGGAACTAGAGGTGTGGCTCAAGTGGTAGGTGCCGGCCATAAGCACAAAAATCCCAGTAAAAGCATGGAGGCCCCAGTATCTATATAGAAACAAAACAACAAAAAATACACAAATGAAATAAAACTTCTTCCTATTCTTGTTATATATATACCATATGCTATATAAACTCAAAATAAATTTAAAATGTAAAAAATACTCATTTTCTTTTTTGAACTCAGTGCCTCACACTTGCTAGATAGGAACTTGGGCCATGTCCCCAGTTACTATTGTTATTTTTCAGATAGGATCCTCCATTTTTGCAAGGGGCCAGCTTCTGGCACAGATCCTTCTACCTGTGCTTCCCATGTAGCTGGGATCTCAGGCATGTTTCACAATACTCAGGGAATTTTTTGAGATAGAGTATGGTTAATGTTTAGTCTAGACTTGCCTCAAACTTTGATCTTCCCAATTTCTACCTCCCTAGTAGCTGGGATTATAGGTATGTATCATCATGACTAGCTAAAAAGTGATTTTTTTTCAAGTAATTCTGAATTAGTACAATGGCAGTTTTCTCTGATTTACAAAATACATATTTTCCAGGCAATCAATTGAGATTTATTTTTAGGTATTCAATCCTAAATTTGTAGAATGAATATAATTTATTACAGTGAGTTTTAAAGTTTGCATCTATTTACAAAATGAACTACACACCATTTTCTTTTGAATTAAGCTTCTACTGTTCAATTTGAAATACTGAACACATATGCAATACTTAAAAACAACAAACTGATAATTTCAGTACAATTAAATGTATTGCTTATTGTTTGACACTTAAGTGTTTCTAAGTAAAATTAAACAGAGCAAAAAAATTCACAAGAACTTGCCAAGAATTTTGTCATTCACATACAGACTAAGAAATCCAGATAACTAAAGGTAGACTGCACAAAACAAAAAAATTTGCATAATGCAATATTCCATAAGCTAATCATAAATTCACTAAATGGTAACGACTACTTACAATAAGTATTAGTTGCAATACAGTCAAGAGCTCCACTTTCTGGTACAGTATGTAAGGAGCTTAAAAGTTGCTACTTCTGTCTTCACAACAAATACACAAAGACCAAAAAAAAGAAAGAAACAAAAAGAAGCTAAACAAATTGAAAAACTTTTCTTTCCTAATGGAGACAAAAGGACAAAATCACAATCCTATGGAATAGCAAGAAGATAAAGAGAACCACAACTTATTAAAGGAGAAATACAGTACAGTATTATCCACATAAAAAGGAACTCTCAAGAAAGTATAAAAATCCCAGAAGAGGAGATGTCCAAGCTTTTGAGAGTTTTACCTCCAACATCTCTATCAAGAGTGGAGAAAAACATCCCCCACTTTGGACAGGAACAGGGGAGAAATATCCAATGCAAAATAGCTCCAGGATTTCCTAACAAGGCCTTCCCTAAAGAGAAACTACTTTACCAGAACCTAACTGATCAAAAATGAAATATCCAATTCCAGTCCCTTCTATACACCCTATCTCACCAAAAGGCTGGGGATGAGACAAGGCAGAGGATGTCTGAGGAGCACTTTAAAGAAGGGAGGGAAGGAGGGTGGAGGGAGGGAGTACAAGAAGGAAAGAAGGAAGAAAGGGAGGGAGGGAGGGAGGGAGGGAAGGAAGGAAGGAAGGATGGAAGGAGGAAAAGAGGGAGGGAGGAAGGGAGGAAGGAAGGGAGGGAGGAAGGGAGGAAGGAAGGGAGGGAGGAAGGGAGGAAGGGAGGAAGGAAGGGAGGGAGGAAGGGAGGAAGGAAGGGAGGGAGGAAGGGAGGAAGGGAGGGAGGGAAGAAGAAAGGAAGGAAGGGAAAATATTCTTTTTTTTTTTTTTTTTTTAATTGTATTTTATTTTATTTGAGAACATACTGTACAGAGGGGCTACAATTACATGGGCAGGATAATGCATACATTTCTTACCAAGCATTGCAGCCAGGGAAAATATTCTTGATTTTAGGAAATCTAATGCTGAAGAATTTATGGGTAAATACTCTCAAATATCATCACATAACTTTCAAAAATATCAGGTCTATGGCAGTTTTAACAACATTTAACATTTAACAAATGTTCACAAATTTTGCTATTTCTCAGAAATTGAACAAAATTACTCTCCCATGAGTATATGTTGGATTTAATGACTGGTTTCCAGTAACTAAATACAAATAAGGAAAATGAAAACTTTCACCTTGTGGTATCTTCCTCAAATTCCATAATCTCAGTCTTATTAGAAAAACCTAATTTTAGAGACATAATACAAAATACAAAAATACATAATACATAACACAAAAAATACATAATACAAAATCAGCATACTAAAACTATGAAAATTATGAAAAACAAGGAAAAATTGAAAATCTGTCAGACGGAAAGAGAACAAAGAAATGTAGCAACTAAATACAAGGTAGTATCCTAGGTTAAATCTTTGAACGGAAAGGGGATATTTAAGTCTGAATAAATCTTTAGTTAGCACAATGTACTAATGTTGATATCTAGGTTTAGATAAATGTTAATATTTTATGTTTTAATTGATGGCAGTGATAATTTACCAGAAATTTACTCAAAGGAAGCTGGGTGAGGGGTATATAGAATCACTGCAACTCTTCTGTAAACCTAAACTTATTTCAATAAAAAGTTTATTAAATAAATGCATTAACCCATTTTTAAAGTTAATTATAAATTAGTTCTTTTCAAATTAATGCTCAATCATTAAGCTTTATTTCTAAGTCCCAGTTATTGTATGAATATAGGTTCAAGTAAGTTACTTTTGAAATAGCTCTTCCCATTTAATGATTTTTAGACAGGGATAGAGAAGTATAAAAAAGTTTAAAAGAAACTTGGAATGAACTAAAAAAAATTGGAATCCTCATGGACATGGTTGGAAAAGACATAAAACAGAATAAGATCATACTTCAAAGATTGAAATTATCATACTAAATTTATACAAACATAATAACAGACAAAGGACCAGAAAGAAGAAGGAAGCATTAGGGACTATCATAAAAGCCTATACTAGCCAGGTGTGATTGATCAAGACTGTAATCCTAGTTACATGGGAGGCACAGACTAGAGCATAAAAGTCTGAGGACAGCCAAGGTGTAAAAGTCCGCTAGCTCCATCTCAACCAAAGGCTAGGTGCAGGGGTATGCCCCATCATCTCCAGTGACATGAGTAGGAGGATCACAGCCCATGCAAGCCAAAGCATAAAAGACCCTCCCTCAAAAAAACTAACTCAAAAAGAGGCTGGAGGTGTGGTTAAATGGTAGAGCAACTGCCTAGAACGCACTAGACCATGAGTTTAATCCACAGTACAAAATAAAAGTTTACTACCAAGGGTTTCCAAACTTTCTGCAATGCCTATTCTTCTCAATTTTCCAAACTATACCCTTGGCTTAAATTGGCTAATCAGAAAACTAGGTTTCTCATCCATATTCTCTTAAAGTTGACAGATACATTATATGTTGACAGATATAAAAGTTAACAGATATATTAACAGCATTTTTGTAGCTGGAGATTTTATCCAAAAGAGGTGGTTTGTTTTTTTTTTTTTTTTTTTTTTTGTCGGTCATGGGGCTTGAACTCCGGGCCTGGGCGCTGTCCCTCAGCTCTTCAGCTCAAGGCGAGCGCTCTACCACTTGAGCTACAGCGCCACTTCCGGTTTTCTGGTGGTTTATTGGAGATAGGAGTCTCACGGTCTATCCTGCCCAGGCTGGCTTTGAACCGCGATCCTCAGATCTCAGCCTCCTGAGTAGCTAGGATTACAGGCGTGAGCCACCAGCGCCCGGCTTTTTTTTTTATTTTTAAGACAGGGTCTCACTACATACCCCAGGCTAACCTTGAACTCGAGATCCTTCTGTTTTAGTACTGGGATTATAACTGCTTACCCAGTTTCGTGTATTTTTCATAATAAAATATTGTTTGGATTAAATTTTTTTAAGTCTCTGTAACAAATTCATATACCTTCTCAAGCTAGAAGGGCATTGACTTTCTTCAGCTCAGGATTTTACAGTAGCCAATGTGCTTTTCTTTTTGCTTCAGCTGCCAGTAAATCTGAAGTAAATCCAGTGTCAAAGTAGCACATGACTCTTCTCATATGCCCATTAATATATACTCATCCTGCTCCTCAAAGACTATCACCATTCTATTTATATTGCTAAATAATTCAAAATGTTATTATTTTAAATTCACAGGCTGACAAATTCTTCTAGACGTAAGTATCAACCTTAAGAACAATAACTTCTTTTAATTCAGGCCAATTTTTATAATTTTTCTTAAAATCAAAAGTGTTTTAAAGAACAATACCAGGACTAATTAAAAATAGGAAAAATAGGGCAGATTAAAGAAAATCTTTAGGTGCCTATTAGCAAAGCTCCCTAAAAAGAACACTATAACAAAGACACACACACTATGACATCCATCCAATAGAAATTTCACTGTCTCCGTTTTACATATTCAGTTCAACTCCTCTTAAGAAATTAAGCAAAAGTCCTGAAACAGAATATAACATCCCTACTAAGTATTCAGTTTAAACTGCGTTGTGTAATTTTTCCTTTGGCACACTGGACTATTTGTAAATCACACAACATATTTCTTCTGTTGAGATTTGCCACAAGATTAGAACAAATACATTGATGCATCAATAGCACATTTCTAGAAATTCCTAATTTTAAGTTCCTTGGCTGTATTAATTATAAAACTCATAGGAAATGAAATCAAGCCTAAATGTACTTCCTCACACAACCTTTAAAATTTCATCCCATAATCATAGTTTGAAGTCAGCCCAGACAGAAAAGAGTCCTATGGACTCTTACCTACAATTGACCAGTAAAAAGCCAAAAGTAAAAGTATAACTCAAGTGGTAGAGCACCACCCTCAAATCAAAGCCAACCAAGAAGGTAAGGCTCTGAGTTCAAGCCTCCGTGTACACACACACACACACACACACACACACACACACACACACACACACACACACACACACATACACACACACACACAAATCATGACAGGAAGAAAGCATTTTGAAGAAAAACTCATAACTGTCATAAAGAAATGCACGATACATGGATGTGAGGGCAAGCTAGCTGCAATCTGTCATCCTACTGATTGCCAGAGTTGATTCAGCTGATTTGATTAGCTAAGGAAGTGTCTTCTTCCTCCTTCATGACTCCAAGTACATCTCTCCTGAAAATTCAACAACCGCTGATAACCTCCAAACAAGTTCTCAGAAAATACATCATAAAAGTCTGTTGCTATGGTTCAGTGGCAGAACATTCACTTAGTATAAAAGCCAGGGTTCAATCCCCAGAACAACAAAAAATGCATAATAAAAAAAAATGCTATAGGACAGACAGAAATGATGACACATTATTCTACTTTTAAGGCATTAAGTTAGTTTGCTTATTCCGATACTTATTTTAAATTATATGAAATAAAGTTATAAAACAATATGAACTGATTTTGCTCCAGAAACAAAAATACACATTTTCTTTCCAAAAATAAAAATATTGTCACTGGGCACTGGTAGCTTACCCTGTAATCCTAGCTGCTCAGGAGGCTGAGAGCTGAGGATCACAGTTCAAAGCCAGGCTGGGCAGGAAGGTTTGTGAGACTCATCTTCAATCAACCACTAGAAACCCAGAAGTTGTGCCTTGGCTCAAAGTGGTAAAATGCAAGCCTTAAGCAAAAAGAACTCCAGGACTAAGTCCAAGACCAGAAAAAAAAAATGCTACCACTTCAAATAAATTTTGTTAAACTATACTTCATGTGAAATAAACGTTTAAAATGTAGATAAAAGGCTGGGAAGGTGGCTCAGTGGTAGAGTGCTTGCCTTGCATGCATGAGGCCCTGAGTTCAATTTTCCAGTATCACATAAGCAGAAAAAGCTGGAAGTAGTGCTGGGGCTCAAGTGGTAGAGCACTAGCCTTGATGAGCTAAGAGATAGTGCCCAGGCCCAGAGTTCAGGCCCTACAATCAACAACAACAACAAAAAAAGTAGATAAATTACTACCCTGTAACAATTCCATTTTTAAAAAATTAACCCATGGATCATGATCATAGAATTATAAACAAGTATTTAATATTTGCTAAAATTTTATGACTTTCACAGTTCACAATACAAAAAATGACTATATTAATTTTGTTTCCAGGAATAAGTATTCAACTTTCACATAATTTGTAATACAGAAACTTCAGCAAACAAGTCTCTCCAGAAGCAAGTCTAGAAACTAGGTAACAAACATCACCTTTACCTTTTTACGACCATTTTCTTTTTGCTGGTTCCACGGCTAGAGCTTCACACACTACTTGCTCACAGCTGGCGTGCTACCACTTGTGCCACATCTCACTTTATGCTAGTTAATTGTAGAGTCTAGGGGACTTTTCTGCCTGGACTGGCTAGGATTACAGACATGAGCGACCGGTGGCTCACCATCTCCTCCCATGTTTTCGGTAACTTCAAGAGCTACAGAAATAATCAGTCTCTTATCTTAACCTTCAAATTCTTAACCACCAAAAATCTTTGTATTTTCAAAAATCTTTCCTCCATTCTAACACAACCACCAATTATCATGGACATACTTCATAATTATATAAATATATACAAACATATTGTTTTGTGTGTTTATTTTGTTTTAGCTGATAAACATATAATCCAAAGAGACCACTTACTACCTATATCTTGTCATTAACATTCACCACATTCTTCAGAATCAAGCACTTCATTGAGTCTCACCTCCCATCTTTCTGGCTCATGCATTTTTTTTTTGGGGGGGGGGGGAGAGTCCGGTCGTGGGGCCTGAACTCTGGGCCTGGGCACTGTCCCTCAGCTCTTCAGCTCAAGGCTAGCACTCTACACTTGAGTCACAGCACCACTTCTGGCTTTTTCTGCTTATGTGGTGCTGAGGAATTGAACCCAGGGCCTCAGCCATGCAAGACAGCACTGTACCACTGAGCTACCTTCCCAGCCCCATGGCTCATGCACTTTTATCCTAACCAACAATTCAACCTCTTTAAAATCTAGCAATCACAATCTTCTTCACTATCTCATTTTTGAAGTCCTTATTTTCCTTCTTTTCCCGTTTATATTACATTGATTCATCACATAAACCCTTCTGTACATTCACTTACTAATTCCTTCTCCCTCCCTCATCCATATATTCCTACATAAACTCAGCACTGCTCAAATCCAACTCTGCCAATATGCAAGCTCTGAACATAGCTGGATTAAGAATGCCAATTTGCTGGTGGCACTTACTCTAAATTTCCAACCACAAAGTTAAGAAGGTCCTTGACACAACCCAGCAATCCCCATACATTTCCCTAGTCACAACTTTGTAACTTTTTCTGTCTCTAAATCTTCAACATTATTTCTCTAAGAAAACTGAAGCCAGTAGAAAAGAATATTTGAATCTGTCATCAAATAAACTTGAGTACTACTCCTTTTTATCATACACTGCTCCTTCTTTCTCTGATTCCACTTAAATTAAACTTTTCCTTATATACTAGATGTTTCTCTTTCTCCCCAAGACTTTTCCCCTAAGGTTAGTATCCTTTCTAACATCATGCATTTTTGCTCAATCATTTCTGTCAGCTTTCAAGCACGCTGCAATAGCTGTCATGCCAAAAATACACCTTAAACTTTTGTCCTTCTCCAGGTACTACCTAGTTCTCTGCTTTGTAGCCAAGTTTTCTAAAGCAATCACCTGTACTCATTGTATCTATTTCCTTTCTTCTAATCAAGTTCTCATCCCCAATATTCCTCAGATATCTCTCTTCAAGGTCAACAGCTCCTTCCATCCTGCCAATAAAACAATCATCTTGTTCAACTTCAATAGTATTTGACACAGCCAAATACTCCCTTGATTCTCTTTTTACATTCAACTTCTTAGAAAATGCACTTCTCTAGCTTTCCTGTCACTTCAGTATTGCTTTCAGTCTTCTTTGCTGTCTCCTCTGTATGGGAGAAGTGTCTCAAGGCTCTCTTAACTCTCTTAACTCCCTTCTTAATCTCTATGAATTTCATAGGAAATTTCCTACAGTCCCATTGTTATAAATACCACCTACATACTAGAGGCTTTGGACCTCTTCTCTCCCCTGGGTCAGACTCATAATTAACTGCTTAATTAAGATCTTCATCTGGATGTCTAAAACAAAAAAACAAAACAAAAAAAAAAACCTCTTGATTGCTCCTTGACCAAAAAAAAAAAAAAAAAAAAAAAAAACTTTTCTTCAAGAGAGATTCCCCCATGCCTGTAAGTAGTGCTATATTCACTTGGTTCCTCAGGTCAAAAACATGTAATTATTATTGATCTATCTCTTACTTTATACTCTATTAGTAACTTCAGTCAACTGTACCTTCAGAAAATTCATTTTCCAATTGACAAAACTCACTGAACTCTATATTTAAAATGGATTCATTTATTCATTACAAGTAAAACCTTGATGAAAGTGTGGTAGTGGGGAAGGGTAGGTATGTGTTAGTTATATAAATATGACTATTTCTCACTACCATGCAGTTTGGACTATTGTAATAGAGTTCTTCTTATTTTTAGTAATTTTTTTTATTTATTTTTATTTATTTATTTTTTGGTCATGGGGCTTAAACTTGGAGCCTAAGCACTGGCCCGACTTGAGCCACAGTGCCACTTCCATGTAACAGATTTCTAATGGATATCCTTGCTTCTACTCTTACAGCAGTACATATTCCAATGTTCAGAATAATCTTTTGCAAATTTAAAACAAATTATATCATTTCCCTGCTCAAATCCTTTCAATAGTGTCATCACACTTTAAATCCACAAGCTCTCGAGCCATGATCTCAAGGCCTTACATAATCTAGTCCATTCTAGCATCTCAGATGCACCTCTAGTCAGTTTAACCTTTAACCTCTATTCACTGTGCTGCTCCAAAATCTAGATTTCCAAAGACTCTGAAACCACACCAAGCATATTTCCAATTAATTCTTCTTCCTTTTCCTTTTTTATTTATTTATTTTTTTTGGAGGGGGAAGAGTACTAGAGATTAAAATCAGGGTCTCACACTTTACCAACTGAGCAAAGCTCACTATCCTTTGGCTCTTTTCGTTTGCTTCCCAGATAAGGTTTCATGTTTACTCCTGGCTGACCTCAAACAGTAATCCTTTCTATCCCTGCTCTAGAATAGCTGGGACAACACCCACCACACCCAGCTTTCCTTTTGCTTTTCTTTGCTTTTCTTTTCTTTTTTAACTTATTCCAAAAGTTCTTTAAGTCAAGACTCAAGTACTGCTACATCACTCTGTTAGTCAACAGACAAATGCTTGTTTAAGCCACTCAAAGAAGGGTATCCAAATTATATATTAAAATTTAACTAGCTTTCATAAATTCAAGTTAACATTTGCATCTAGCTTTTAAATGTCCATTGAAAAACTGAACTAAAATCAGCTTCAGGAAGCTGGAACATCAAATTAAGGGTTTATATTTTATCTAATAAGCCAGCTACATAAACTTTAACACTGGAAAGAACTACTTTTTTAGTTTTCAAATTCTACAATAACAATGTATCAAACTATGAGAGGCACATTTTACACTGTTCTATACTTTAAGTTTTTACATTTTACACTGTTAGAGTTTTGGATAATGTGATTGTATTACATATTTAAATATGAATTACAATTTAAAATTATATTTCAAAAAAAAAGGAAAAGGACTTACCATATAATACTGGTAGTTCAGAAGTGGGAATCCCTGAATCCCATCCTATCTACCATTTTCAGTCCCTTGAGTTTTAAATTCATGCTGAAATCGGTGTAGCTTTCATGTACATTCTTGGAATCAAAAATGGATCATTGGTAAGGTTTAAAATATTAAAATACCACTCCTTGCTGGGTACTGGTGGGCTTTCGTCTGTAATTCTAATACTTAGAAGGCTGAGATCTCAAGATCAGGGTTTAAATCGAGCTGAGAGAAGATGATTTCAAAAGATTCTTATCTCTAATTAACCAAAAATAGTTGGAGGTAGAAAACAGCTCAAGAGGTAGAACATCACTCATAATTGAAAAAAAGTCAATGAGAGGGGATGACATTGAGTTCAAGCCCCACTATAAGCACAAAAAAATTAAAAATTAAGCATAAAATCATGTATATTATAAACCATGTTAAAATACAGATTCAAAGTCAGTAGATCTATTTCCTAGGTATTGTAAATGTTCCTGATTCTCAGGGGAAAAAAATTTTTTTAAGTAGCAAGACAATGACCCCTATATATACAGACTACCAAGGCACAAATTTAATGATACAGTTCTTTCTTTTATAGGTTAGCCTTTCTTCTCTAATTTGTATAATATATATTTTCTTATTCTCCCAGTGTTGAGATTTATCATTAATGGTTTTACTTTTATTTAATCATGATCTCCAAATTTTTTCATATCTTTTTGCTCTTCCATACACTAAAACTAATATCTAAAATTTAAGAGTGAGGTTGGGCTAACATCTATAATCCTAGCCACTTAAGAGGCAGAAATAGAGGATCACTGTTCTAAGCCAGGACCAAAAAAAAAAAGTTTGCAAGGCTCCATTCTCTACCAATGACTGAGCACAACTTTGTTATCCCAGAGTGTCTAGGAACAACAATAAAAAGTCTAGGCTGGCTCAGGCATAAATGAAGACCCTGCTATGAAAAATAACCAATACAAAAAAAGTGGTAGCAGAGTGGGACAAGAGGTAGAGTATCTGCCTGAGTCCAAATACTAGGCCACCAAAAGATAAAAAGTAGAGCTGGGAATATAGCTCTGCTTAGAGCACTTTCCTAGTATGAACAAAGCTCTGGGTTCAACCCCCCTAGCAGTGTTAAAAAAAGATGATTTGACATTAAGAGTAAAAAAATCAACCTAACTTGTATGTATTATAAGGACTCTAAGCAAAGTAAAGAAACACTAACAAAAAGTCATTGCAACCAATTTTTATAAAATGAAAAAAATTTTTAAGTTCTACTTAAGGGTCCACCTACAAATAAAATTCAAGTATATCTGCCAGGCACTGGTGAATGTATGCCTGTAATTCTAGCTCCTCAGGAGGCTGAGATCTGAAGAATAACAGTTTGAAGCTACCTGGGTAGAAAAGTACAAGGACTCTATCTCCAATTAACCAGCAAAAAGGAATGGCACAAGTAGGACAGTGCCAACTATGAACAAGCAAGCCAAGTGAAAACACAAAGCCCTGAGTTCAAACCCTGCTGCTGAAAAAAAAAAAATCCACTAGATAAATTATTCTTTAGACAGTATATTTTTGCTAGCTTTAAACTGCATTTTTTAATGAGTAAGAAAAATTCAGAATAATACAACTACATGTACAGAAGAACATTCTATCATAAGATACAATTTACCAGCTGCTTGAGAGGTTGAGATTTAGAGGATCAAAGTTCAAAGCCAGACCCTGCAAAACCTTCCATCTTAACAAACAAACTGGGTATAATGATACATGCCTGTAATCCCAACTATGCTGGTAGTGTAGGTAGAAGGGCTGTTCTCTGAGGCTGGACCCAGGCAAGAAAGCACAAAAACCTATCTGAAAAATAACTAAAAGGACTGGCACATGCTGAAGTGGTATAAGCACCTGCCTAGCAAGCACAAGGCCCCGAGTTCCTGAGTTCAGAAGCCCCATACTGCCAAAATCATCCTTTCCACTATGAATCTTACTCCACACTGATGTCCTGGTGATTTTCCAACAGAGATCCTAATGTGTCTTTAGCTCAAAACTTACTGCGTGTGTCTCTGTCACCTACAGAATAAAGCCCACACTCCTTCTTATAGCACGTAACTTTCAAGATCTGAGTCTCACTGGCCTCTCAAACCTCCTATCCCATTGAATTCCACTCATGTAACCCTTTAAGCCACCCACACACACATCAAAGTATCTAAATTTCCAACATATGTCCTAATATTTAATGTCTCACTTTTTGCTTCAGTCTAAAATGTCCTTTACGTCTCCCCCTGGCTTCCTGGACAACTACTCTGAATCTTTAAAACCCAGCTTAAATCTCAGGAAATCGTCCAAAGACCTCATTTTCCCTTTACCCAATTCTAGGTAATAATGGTCCTGACACTATTCCAAACATTTTACTTGTAATAACTCAATTTTCACAATTACTCTTCCTACGAAGTATACCATTATTACTTTTGTGCACATGAAAACCGAATGATGGAGAAATAGCCTCCCCAGGAATATCCAACTGGATGGAGAAAGATAAAAAGATCTCGGGCTGGGAAGGTGGCTCAGTGGTAGAGCGCTTACCTTGCCTTGTCTTGCATGCATGAGGCCCTGAGTTCGATTCCTCAGCACCACATAAGCAGAAAAAAAAAAAGCCAGAAGTGGCGCTGTAGAGTGCTAGCCTTAAGCTGAAGAGCTGAGGGATGGCGCCCAGGCCCAGAGTTCAGGCACCAAGCCCAGACGCAAAAAAAAAAAAAAAAAAAAGATCCCTATGTAACACACTTGAATTATTGCTCCTATCACAGTGAAGTTATTTATACATTGGAGTGTAAGCTCCTTGAAGGTGGAGAGGATGTTGTATTTAACTCTAATCAAAAGTACCTGAAATAAAATAATCACTGGAAGCCTTTTTAAGTTGATCTTAAAGTAACATTCCTAACAAGTTCAAGAGAAAACCATTCAGAAACTAGCTCCCAAATAAATTTCTGAATATTCTGTATGAGTTCTATAACAGTAATTTTAAAGGATGTTTAAAATAACATTATTAAAGACATGAGATTACAGTCCTTGTAGACAACGAAATAAACTTATTTCGCAGTAGTACTGCTTAGTAAATCAAAACCCAAAGGATCATTTGCTTAAGATTAATTTTTTTTCCTCACTAAATAAGAATTCTTGTTGCTTATCATTCGGGGCAGTGAAAAGACCCAAATTTACTTTGCTCAAGTGGAAATAAGCAAATCACAGATGAACATTACTAATTGCTTCTTTAAATCCAGCCAAGAAATGTATATCATTACTCAATTAAAGGAAAATACATTTGCTTGACTAAGCATTTAACAAAAGAATTTCTAAGGTTGTGTGGACTAGTATTTCATTATTCAAATAATAAAAAAAATCATTATCTTGAGGACAAAATAAAAGAAAAAAACCAAGAATATAAAATATCACTATCAATCTGTAGACTATAGACTTCTATATTAAGACTGTTCAAACAGGTAGATATGTTACATTAAAGCATGTATGTAATAAAGGACTGGAGGCATGGTTAAAGTGGTAGAGCTCCAGCCAAGCAAAAAGTATGAGGCATTGAGCTCAAACCCCAGTTTGAAGAAAAAGAATAGAACCATGCATATGAGTCTATAACATTTCAGTGCCCATTCTTCATGACTCCTTAAAATTATAGTTATTTAACACTAATGACAAATGACCTCAAGACCAAATCTACTGCACTTAGAGTGCTCCCACTTACAGTCCTCTGAGCCACACTGAAGTACAGTAATTAAAACCCACAGGGACAGAACCAGCAGCAACAGCACACATCACAATACTTATTAGCATTCTCTGCACCCTGCCCAGCTTCTACATTCTAACTTGTACACTGTATCCAAAGTCTCAAGAGTTTAGGCCACATGACAGCAAACTCTAGCCCCCACATACATCTTACCATTTCTTTGTACATTCAACCATCAGCTCCTGGTAGGAAGCCACAAACTGGAACTTGGATGCATGTTTTCCCACGCGCTGGAGTCTCTTCCAAACTGAAGCCATGGTGATGGGTCAATACACTGGAACACTTCTGGATTCGCAACACAGCAGCTTTAATAAAGCAGAAGGTCCAAAGCCAAGGAGCTTTACATGTAAGTCTGTACTTTTTAAAACTCAACTACTACTTGAAATGATGCTTGGAAGTCCATAAGTCTTCTCCCAGTTTCACGGGGTAAATCCCATCTTAGATGAATGGCCCAGTCAAAAGCAGTATGATATACATGACAGGATGAGTGAGAGGAAGCTCCCTCACGGAGACATCACCATTCCACATTCGGGGCTATGTGACATGTATTCTGGAGGGCTGGGGGGGGGGGGGAGGGAGGGAAGCAAAACAAAAGAAAATAATGAGAGAAAGAATATGAGAAGAAAGGCATAAGTGACTAGATAAGGCTGCAACCTACAGTACCAGTGGTCTACGTGTTTTTCAAACAATGAAACAAAACAACGGCCTCAAAAGCCACTCACATCAAAGGATGTAAGATACCAAGGGAGAAATGCCAGCTCAAACCGAAGACAAGGAGCAGCAAAACCAGGTAACTGGGCATCAATGACCATCCAGAGACTCCAGTCAGTCGGGGCCCTACCTGCTCCTCCCAGTACCACAGAAGGGAGAACAGAGCGGGAAAGTCTCAGGATGCCTTTTAATGTCCCCGGGGCCAGTCAGAGGGGAGGCGTGAAGTCTTTCTGATAAACTTTGTTTTTCAGCTGGTAATTAATGGACTTGACTCCTGGAATATATGCTGCTGGGGGAGGGGGGGGAGAGGGAAAGTAGGGAGCAGGGAGGATTGGCTGTTGTTCAGTCAGAGGGGGAAATGGATGGGAACCGGGGAGTGGAGGGAAATCGCCAGGCACAGGGAGGTCAATGTCCCCGGCTCCAGGCCACTTGGGTTCCCCTTCACCCAGGCTGCCAAGAGCAGGGAAATGGAAACTCCAGCCTGGGGGGTGAAGCAGGGACCCGCAGGGCTAGAGGAACACGCAGGGCGCGGGGTGCGGGGCGCGGGGTGCGGCGCCTCCCCGCCCCCATCCTCTGGGAACAGCCTCCGGGAGCCCGGGGTGTCCTCGGGCACCGAGTCCAGATTCCGGCCCCCCTGGCCATGGCAGGCGGTGGCCCGCCGCCGTCCCTGTCACCTAGACACGGCCGCGAGACCCCCGCCGGCTCCCGAGCCCGGCCCCGCCTCTCGCCCCCTCCCACCCGCTCCTCACACCTCTAATCCCGCTGCCGGGCTGAGTGTGGCCCCCGCGCCCTCCTCAGAGCCGCTCCTCCATCGCCGCCGCAGCGGCAGCCGCCGCCGCCGCCACCACCACCGAGTCCTCCATCCCCGGCGGAGCCACATGGAAGTGCCAAGCCAGCCGCGGCTCTCCCCGGAGCCGAGGTCCGCAGCCCCGCAGGCGGACGGCGCCCCTCCACCCGCCCCCTCCCTGACGGACCACCCGGAGACCGTCCCCCACCCTAGGGAGCCATGCCCGAGCCTCCGCTCCGCGCCCAGCACCCCCTTCCCCCGCCTCCCTCCGCCGCCACCACCATCATTACCTCCCCCGCCGCACCTCTCACACTAACCCTACCCACCGCGGCTCAACCTCCGTCCGCCAGACCGCCATTGGCCAGGCCCCACTCGTGCCCCGCCCATCTAGGTGGCCGGGTTTTAGAGCTTCTGTGGCCTCTCATTGGCAGATCGACGTGCTCATCACAGAGGTCCCTCCCCTTAGCTCTTGAGGTGTTTTTTCCTCAGCCGTAACGCGGCGCACTGTCTATCCTTCTTTAAAGAAAAAAAAAAACAACTGGAATCCACAAGGATGATCCCGCCCATTTTTCTGATTGGTTGAGGGAAGGAAGCAATGGGCGGGAGAAGTAAGGAGTGTTTATAGTGAACGGGAAGCTGATTGCAAAAGGTGGCTGTCCATCAAGGGTGTCGGGCGGAGTTTCTGGCTCTGGGTGGTGGTAGTAGAGTGCTAAGATAGCCGTGTGGATAAGGTGGTTTCTTTCCTGTTCACTTTGATCCCTACCTTAGGCGCGACTTCTGCTATTTGCGACTATAGTTTTCCCCCACGCAACCTTGTTTTCTATCCAATTAATTCTAGAGTTCTTCCCTTCACAAACTGAAGTACATACCCAGCCAGGCCCCTTGCCCAAGGCTCAACGGAATTCAGTAAATAGAGCAAAACACAAGACGTTCAAAATGCATTTCTTTTTGCTCTGTTTCTTCCATATTCTTTTAGATATGGTTTTTTTGTTGTTATGTGCTGTCAACCTCTTTAACCGGTATACTTCCGATGGATTTACGGGGCAGTAATTTTAATGAGGATGAAATAACAGTATTGGAGCAGGGGCATTTCACTCTGTTAAAAGGGTCAAAGTTCATATACTTTGTGTGTGTGTGTGTGTGTGTGTGTGTGTGTGTGTGTGTGTGTGTGTGTGTGTGTACATGTATATATAAGACAAACTGGCCTCGAACTCACAAACCTGTCTCAGCCTCCAGTACTAGTATGAGCTACCACACAAGGCTCCACTATCCCTTTTGAGGATATAAGGGAGAAAATAACATCGCAAAGCACACAAAATTGCTTTCAATTTTAAATAACTCACAGACTACTGTACAGAATAAAGACCAAGAATATAATTCTAGCTAGGCGCTAATGGATCATGCCTCTATGTATTCCTAGATACTCTGGAGGCTGAGATCTGAGGATCGCAGTTCAAAACCAGCTGGGGCAGGAAAATCGGTAAGACATCTCCATTAACCAACAAATAACTGGAAGTAAATCTGTGGCTCATGTAGTAAAGCCCCAGCCTTCAGCAAAAAAGAGACAGCACCCAACTCAGGCCCTGGGTCTGAGCCCCAGCACCAGCACAAGAATAAATTAGTTAATTTAATTTAATTCTGAGGGTAAACTACCATTTAGGAACTAAATAAAGTAAGAAAGATACAGAGAAGAAATTACCAGAGAAGTATAAACTCTCAGCAAACTATAGATAGACCATTTGGGAATGAGAGAGAAGCTAACATGAAAGAAAATAAAAGGTAGGCCTTGAGGGAAGAAATGAGGGGTGTAGAAAAGGATAGTTTGCATGAAAGGAAAGTAGAATAGAAGGATAAGAACTGAGCACAAGTGCAGAAAGTACAAAGCAAAAAAAGGGGGGAGGATTTAGAAAAGATATTACTATCTATTTCTACTACTTTCAGTAAAGAAAGTGATCTAATAATACCATTAGAACAAATGTGAACTATTAAATTTGATAGACTTCATAGAAAAGGGCATGGTTACCACTTAAATTTTGGTAAAATCTGGGTTCTAAAATATTAAAATAACCATAATATTATATTGATTCTTAATTTATGTATCCTTAAGAGTCCCAGGTATCCTTCCTGAGTTTATTACATCACTACAAGTTACTGACATAATGATCTCATTAACAGACATTAAGGACTAATTTATAGAAATTGCCATAACTATGTTCATCCATTCCATGAACTATGTTCATTCCCTTCAGGAACAACCCATATGAGAATGATAAGGCTTTTGCATCCTGCTTATTATTATTCTATTACTGTCTGTAAGATTCTTACACTTTCTCCTAGTTATCTTGGTTTCATTTCCATACTTTTGAGAAAGAGAGTATTGCTAAAAACTTTAAAACAATGAGTTTTAAATAAGTGTGTTCCTTTGAAGAAGAAAAAAAAGAATAGAGTAAGATCCTTATGGAATCTTCCTCAATTAAGCTATAGTTTCAAGACAGCTCTTCTTTTTTTACCAAAAAATGATTTTCTTGGATGTAAACTGCTCGCTTTGATTCTAGCCCCAAGGTTGCTATGAGAAAACCAAGGTTAGAATTGTTTACTGAATGAGTGAAGAAATTAAGAGCAGACCTTGACATTGTTCTGCTGCTAAGTTCTAGGCTGTCTCCTGAAAACCACATGGAACAGTCTCTTCTTCCCACAATAATTTTAAAAATAGCCTAGCCAATAATGAAATTGATTGAAGAACTTTAAATATAGAAAACTTTGGGATCTTTCAGTCTTCTTATCCAATAATCATTGAGTGCTGAGTATTGACCCTTTTAAATACTATGAATAGGGCATAAAAGTTACAGTCTTTGTTCTCAAAGATTTTTTTAGAAGCCAGTGTCCATCGTGCAACATAAATTGTTTAATTTTTCTAAGTTCCAGCTTGGTATTCTATGAAAACAATAATCATGAGTGCCTTTCTGGGATGTTGAGAAGAATGAAGATATGAATATAATGTGCCTGGCACATAATGAACAGTCAAGGGATAATTAGGAGTAGTGTGTGCTATTGTTGTTCACAGTAAGCTTAAACAGGAAAGAAGCAAGCAAAATAGGCCTTCAAGAACATTTCAGCAATATTTACATGATACCAAGCATCACTGCTTAAAGGATTAACAACTTTCAAACAGTAGATTTCAAGAGCAAGGTGGACTTGGGATTTTATAAGAATTACTTCCGATTCAATTACTCTCAGTAATTCTCGTGTCTACCTTCCTGCTATATCTTAACTCAGATCCTTTTGCATGCTAGACATTACTTTTTCCTGAAAGCTTCATTTCTGCTTCCTACCAGAAAATATATCCTTTTGGGGATTATATTTTATTCCTGTTGCCTCTTTCTAATTCCCTATTTGTTCAGGTCTTGGTGTATCATCTCCTTCTGTCACAGGTTTAATTTGTATGTAATAGATCCATAGGTAACAAATTGTTTTCATTGTCCTGTCTATGTGAGCCTGGTTGTTGGCTGCAAATTTTATAATAGATGTTTCACTTAATTAAAAAAAATAAACATTTAAAATAATTTGAGGTTTGCTTTTAAGTGTCATTAACCTTAAGATGAAGTTAGACTAGGAAGGAATAAAGGGGAAATGCTGACCCTTAATTCTTCTCTGTCATAGTAGTTTGAAAAAGGATAGAAATTCTTCTCAATGAAACAGCTTGTCTACTAGTCATGGCTTGAGAGAAAACCCCAAAATGAAGATTCTAAAGTCTAAGAAGGGCAGCCATAGGCTTAAATTACTATCTTTTCTGGTCAGTCTTATCTTTGGGTTTTACAGTTTTTGCAATAAAAATTATCAGCTATTATTGTTATATTAAACTACTAATGGAATTTGGACCTTAGTCATTGTAATAAGATTTTCTTATAATAATAATGCTACTAGAGGGTTTTTTTGTTTTTGCATTTTTTGCAGTTGTCATAGCAGTTATATACAACATTACTGCAATTTATAACTACTAATAAAATTGTCTTTAAAGCCATAGCCAACAAATTTACTCTCAATGATTTTACAGAAATTTTTATGACCTTAAAAACTCACTATGACAGGCTAATATTTTTGAATTTTTAACCATTGGCCTTTGTAGTAGTTTTTCTATGTATCTCCTCTTACCCTGTGGCTCTTTTTTTTTCATATGGTACCTTTAGTATAACACCCACCCTAATTTAGACTGCACTTTGCTCATTGTGTCAGGAAAGAATATAACAATGTATAAAAATATAACAATGTAAGAAAATAATGTAGAAAAAATAATTTTCTCTTGGCTAGCCTTTGAGGAATAGTGGAATTAAATCCAGTTAGAGACATAGTGCTCCATAAATAACCTCTAGCCACAAGTGACTCCTGAACACCTGAAATGTGGGTGGGCAAATTGAGACGTACTGTTAATTTAAAATATACAAATTTCAAAGACATATTAAGTTAAAAATTCAATGTATCTTATTAACAATTTTTATACTGGTTACATATTGAAACTAATCTTTTTTAATATACTGTGTTAAAAATATAAAAAAAAAACTAGACTGGTGGCTCATACCTGTAATCCTAGCTTCTCAGGAGGCTGAGATCTGAGGATTAAAGGCTCAAAACCAGGCCAGAAAAGTCTGTGAGACTTTTAACTCAAATTATCTGGCAAAAAGCCAGAAGTCAAGCTGTGGCTCAACTGATAGAGCACCATCTTTGGTGCTAAAAAGCTAAAGGACAGTGCCCAGGCCCTAAGTTCAAGTACCATTACTAGTACTAAAAAGCAGGGACAAAAAATTTACTTCTTAGTATGATTACTAGTATAGATAAACAATATGTATATAGCTTACACTATTTTTCTGCTAGAGAGTGTTAGTATAGACAATTACTTTCACAATGATGAGAAACATTTCTGTGCAGAAGGGGGAGAAGAAATTGGAGCAAGTATAGAGGGCAAAAATGCTAGTAGATCTCTGACACTAGGACCTATTCTTACTCTCTTCTGGCATAGGCTTTAAAGAAGCTTGTTACAGCAATGGCAAGACCTACTACAGGATCTGAGAACTGAGAGATTCAACATTCTCTTTGATAGAACCCTGAGGATTTGGCAAGCATCTTAAGAAAAGGCTGGACCAGGCAGGGCTGTACATCTTGAGCAGCTAAGACTTTAGAGTAACACAGTTCAATAAAACTTCCTGTGATAAAGTGTTCTACACTTACCTGTCCAATAGTGGACTCACTACCCTTATAGGACTATTGGGTACCTGAAGTGTGGCTAATGTAACTGTAACTGAGTTTCACTATCATGTAATTTTAAGTCACTTAAATGTAAATAGTCACAGGTCACCATAATGGACATATCTTTGAAGATAGTCATAAAGAAGCTTTGAACTTTGAACCTAAAACAAAATTCAGGTAGAGACAATAACAAGTCTATAGGCACTGTCCAGTGATGATACAGCAGGACTAGCTCTTGTTAATCATGGTAACATATTGAATGATTAGAAGTGTTAGAAATTGTTGAGAATATATTATAGGCAATGAGGACATTCAAAATATTAACATCGTAGCACAGACATTAATCAGAATGGATTGACAATCATAAACCATTGGCCCAATAGGTCCCATTGATGATCAACTAAATATCAACTGATTCTAGTGTATCATTTCTGCTCTGTTCTATCCTCTCAGTTTGGTTCTTCAAATCATTCAAGGTAATTTCATGGTGGTAAAGTTCAAATGCACAAATGTTGTATATGCCAAGGCAAATGTAGCCATCAGAGATAATGTACACATTGCAAATAAGTAGACAATTGCAGTGGGATTATTGCAACAGAAGTTTGAATTGGAATTGGAAACCCATTCTGAGCCAGTCTTGCCTAAATTCAATAAATGCATCTTGTATAACTTCAGTAGAGATTCTTGACTATGACTTCTTGGTTATTTCTCATGAAATATTGAAAGTCTTTGATGAATGATAACAAGCAAACTAACATTAGCTTTCTTGCTCCTGTGTTTTCAAAAACTGGAATAACTTTCAACCTACTACATATAGCATCAAGCCAGTGTTTTCCTCTGAAAAGTTCTAGAATGGCTATAGTTAGAATGAACAGGATAATATAATTAATACCTTCCTCAATCATAAAATGAAACCAGAAAGGAAAAGAAAAACCAGTAGGAATTCACAATCTTCACTGGCACTGACTACTCCCCAGACATAAATGTAGCACACACTCCCACTTCCATCTCAAACAGGGCAAAGAACAGAGAGCTGAAGTCTCTCAGCGCTCTACTGACCAGGGCACTCAGCATGAGCCAAAGGAAAGAAGTCCTGTTACCAAAGCTTGCCCCACATGAATAGATCTGGAAGGTTAGTTCAGCTCTCAGAAGGCAGCACTAATAAACGCATAGGTAATCTTCTGAGCAGGCAAATGGGAAAATTTCAGGGCAAGAGAAATAACAGGAAAGAGATACAATACGACTCCATGCTTCTCACAGGTTACCTAATTAGTAACTTAGAATACAGCCAACCAATGTTATTTATTTATTTTTATTATCTTTAAGTAGTTGTAGAAAGAAGTTCCCATTCTACAAAACAGTATATGAGTACAAAGTGTCTGACAACATTGTCACCCATCTCTCTTAACCCATCCCTTCTCTCACCTTTTTTTCTTTAATTGAGATTAGGTGATTACATAAATTGCACATATTTTACAGTATTGTGGAGCAGTGATGCTTAGAGTCACAAACATATTTTAATTTTCATAAGGCAAATTGTCATTATCATGGTCTATACAGTTTGTGAATTCTATGAGCTTTGACATTACAAGTTATTTTTTCCACATCAGGTGATGTTTACATTTCTTTCCTTTTGCTTAGTGTGGGCTGTTCCCACTTACTCTGTTCCTCCTCCTGGCTTCCCACTGTTGCATGCATATATCTACCATATAGGGTCCAGAACATGGAGTCATTTAGCAATGATATGACAAAATGGGTGGCTGTCCTTTGTTTCTGGAGTCCTGTTTGCCATATCTTTTTATATTTTGGCTTTAGCATCCATATATCAGGGAGACTATGTGCCGTGTGTCTCTTTGTTCTTGGCTTACTTCGCTCAAAATAATCTGCTCTAGTTCCATCCATTTCCCTGCAAATGCCATTATTTTGTCCTATCTAATGAGCAGCCAACAGATTTTGGTCTGCTAAGCAGAGACTTCATAAGAGCTATTGCTTATTTCTTCACTCTTCAACTCTTAGGTGCTATTTTTAAATATTCCCAATAATACACCATTGGTCTCTTTCTCGAAGAAAAACACAAATGTTTAGCAAGACTTAGGTTGCTGTGCCATATTTGGTCTGCTAAAACAGTCCTTATATCTTTAATATTAAAAATCATATCACTAAAATATTTCTGATACTGAATATACTACTGCATAGAGATACACGTGTTTAGAAAACCCTTTGAAACAATTATCTTGGCAAAAATCCCTTGAAACAATTATCTGACATTCTTAATGTCTTATTTCTCATTTTGAAAACATACAAGCACTTTCTTCCTAATAACCACCTACTCAAATGTAGAAAAGGTTACACTTGGGCCTCTTCTTTTACCTAGCCATTAATAAAGAGATGTATATTTAGCTGAAGTAACTTGATCATATTGAAATATTCATCTTTCCTTGAGCAATAGCAGTAAGAATAAGAGGAGGAGTGTTGACTGTTCAACTTCTTTTCTCTTATAATACATTTTTATTAGCTATTCACAAAGTTACCCTGTGCCTATCACAAGGATGTGCATTAGCTTGCAATGTGTGTTCTCCAGCATTTATCTTAGCTTACAAAATAATGGCTTCCAAATTATTGAATGTTTCTCCTTCATTATGTGCCTTAAAACATGAAATTGTCACAATTCATTTATAATGATGACTGGTCTTTAGCAGTTTACTTCTGTGGTTCCAAAAATGTTATTTGATGAAATAATTGTACCTATACTTCATTCTGCTTTCTTTTTATAAAGTTCTCTTCACATTATCTGACAACTTGATTTTGTAAGGCTTAAGGCAACATGGAAACTTGTATCAGGTTTTAGTACATGAAGTGTCCTTTAAATGTGATTTTTTTATTTCCTTGACATCTTTACTGAAGTTTCCATTCATTGATTAACAAATATTTAGTGGATAATTATTAAACTCATGGCATTATGCTAGACGTTAGAATGCAGTACATCAAAAGAGACAAAATATCCCTGCCCTCCTACAGCTCATATTCTTTATCTAGAAACCATTGTGCTCCAAGGTCAGCTCTAGGCAAGACTTTATTAAAAAACTAAAGCAAAAAAGGTGGGGGGCACAACTTAAGTGGTAGAATGCCTATCTAGCCAGAATGAAGTATGAGGCCCTGAGTACTTATTTCAGTATTGTGAGAGAAAAAGGATAATAGTTATAGAAGGTAAAAGGATTTTAACAAAAATTCATATATTTCATGTGATTTTTTTCTTTTGATTTCTTAAAATAATTATCAAAATAACTAAAAAGTAAGTCAGGAATGGTGGTACATCCCAGCACCTGTAGACTTACCCAGGATTGTGAGTTCAAGGCTAACTGGGCTACATAGTAAGACCCTTTCTCAGAAATTATACTTACAATCCTAGCTTTGCAGGAGGCTGAGATATGAGGATCTTAGTTCAATGCCAGTCTAGCAGAAAAGCCCATGAGACTATTTCCAATTAACCAGTAAAAGGTAGAAGTAAAGCTGAGCACCAGTGATTTGGGCCTGTAATCCTAGCTATTCAAGATCTGAAATCTGAGGACTGTCATTCAGTCAACTCAGGGAGGAAAGTCCATGGGACTCTTATCTCTAATAAACTACCTGAAAAGCTGGAAGTGGAGATGTGGCTCAAGTGGTTGAATGTTAGCCTTGAGCAAAAGGAGCTCTGAGTTCAAGCCCTAGGACCAGCACAAACAAATAAATACCAAACACACACACACTCACACACACACACACACACACACACACCACACACACTGGAAGTGGACTTATGACTCAACTAGTAGAATGCCAACCTGAGAGGGAAAGCCATGTGCCAGGCTCTGAGTTCAAATTCCAGTGCTACCCTCCCCACATAAATAAATAAATAAATAAATAAACCCAACAATGAAAAAAGAAAAGCCTATTCTCACTGCCCACTTTTAGAAATTGAGACTTTCTTTCAGAGGTTAAATAAAAGGTTTTGTGTTCTATGATTTTAAAGAGGTAAAATATTATATATGTGTATAAATGAATAACAATTCAAAGAGAATACATCTTATGTTGGTGTAGAGATTATAAGTGATACACTTTTTTGTAAGTTTTTTTGGGGGGTGGGTCTGGTTGTGGGGTCTGAACTCTGGGCCTGGGCACTGTCCCTCAGCTCTTCAGCTCAAGGCTAGAGCTCTACCACTTGAGCCACAGCGCCACTTCCAGCTTTTTTTTTTTTCTGCTTATGTGGTGCTGAGAAATCAAACCCAGGGCCTCATGCATGAAAGACAAGCGCTCTACCACTGAGCCACATTCCCAGCCCTGTAAATTCTTTTTAAACAATAAAAATGATTTAAATTGTGTAATTGTATGGGACTGAGAATGTGGCTGGCTTAGTGGTAGAGTGCTTGCCTAGTATGCATGAAGCCCTGGATTTGATTCCTTAGTACTACATACAGAAAAAGCCAGAAGTGGTACTGTGGCTCAAGTGGTAGAGTGCTAGCCTTGAGCAAAATAAGCTCAGGGACAGCCCCCAGTGCCTGAGTTCAAGCCCAGGACTGGCAAAAAAAAAGAAAGTATAATTGTAATTTTATTTGAAGATACTGTGTAAGTCATCATTATATACTCTTTAAAATACTCTCTCACTTTTTGTTTTGTTTTGGTTTGTACTGTCAGTTGTAGGGCTTGAACTCTGGAACTGGGTGCTGTCCCTCAGCTCTTCAGCTCAAGGCTAACACTCTACCACTTGAGCCACAGCACCACATCTGGCTTTTTCTATTTATGCAGTGCTGAGAAATCGAATCTAGGACCTCATTCATATGAGGCAAGCACTCTACCACTGAGCCACCTTCCTAGCCCTTGGTCTCTAACTTTTTAAAAGCTTTCCGTCCATAAAAATAGAAACTTTCTCCAAAATAAATCCATTCCAGGTAAATTTGATATATTCTAATTCTGGATCCATTGTGCCCATGACACATTCCAGTTGGAGAATGAATGAAGAATCTTCTTTCAAAAAACATTATATTCCTAGGGATTCTTCCTGCATATTATATAATAAAAAGAAGGATGCAGAGTTATTTAAATATATATTTTATGAACTGGAGTTACTTTAGGATTCTGAACTCCAAGTTTCTATTTGACATTTCTTTCCTGATCATCTCCTAATTCTGGCTTCTGTTTGCCTGCCCTCTTATGTTTGTGTTTTGGGAAGATTCTGATCTTTGTTTCATTGTCAAGTCAGATGGCTCAAATAAGCAAATATTTAACTAAGTGCCTAGCTCATGTGAAAGTGGTGAGTTTTATAAAATGTATAAATCTAAGTTGCAGATCTCAAGAAACTGAGACAAAAAGTTATAAATCATAAATATAAGCTATATTAAAAGTGATATAAATTATTTAAGTAATAATAATTTAAATAATAAGTATTTAAATATATAGTATAAATAATTTTAATAACAGCTTGTTGTTGTTTGGATCCTATGTGTCTCCCAAAGGTCCAATACAGGCTAGCTACTATATTGGGACTAAAGCCTTGTGGAAGGTCTTGAGGTCAGTAGAAGCATACACTTGAAGAGAAGTGAGCAACCCAATCTTTTCCTCCCTCTTTCTCTTCCTTTACTCCACAGTGAAGACCTGCCATAGTGCGCTGCCTCACCCAAAAGCAACAGAGCCAACTAATGGACACAAACCATGAGCCAAAATAAACCATTTTGCTCTATTAGTTGGTTATCTCAAGTATTTGTTATAGTAATACAATACTGAGTTATCTAAGATACTATAAAGATTTATAAGAAACCCATTATTATTGTCTTACAGTTCTAAGAATTCAAGCCAGTTATAGTGAATCACAGGAGACTGAGATTCAGAACTTCAGCTACTGACACAGCTCTACCACTCACTAATCAGGGCATCCTAGGAGAGGACATGACTCACTTGGAATCTGGAGGAAAAGGGGCATAAACATGATTCATACACACAAACACATATAAGATATACATATGACATATGATATATCTACACTTTCATATTATATATGTGTATATGCATATACATGTATGTATATACATTCTAAGTCAAGCAGACACAATTCTGGGATTATTGGAATTATAAAGAGAACTCTTTTCTCTGGGATTGGTAACCATAAAGAAGTCCACTGACAAAAGTCTACCTAAGAAAGAAGCCTAAATAGAGGAAGCCAAAAGAAAAGGCAGAGAAAGAAATGTTTCACCTGTCGCAAATGTAAAATGGGGGAAAGGAAAATGGTGGTTAGCTACCTGGATAAAAGGGCTGGAAGAAATAAGTTCTAATAACCTTTTCCAGTTAAATCTACGATTTAAGAAATGTCTACATGAATACACATATAAAATTTGTTGTTTAAAAAAAGCTTTAAGAATGTGTCTAACTTTGTTTCCATTATGATAATCTAGTTTGCACTATCTCCTCAAAGGGAGGATGTGTGACTTTCTTGTCGCTCTATCCCATGGACCCATGGATGTGATAACAGTGAGAGCTCTAGCAGCTGACTTGGACAATAATGAAAAGGAATGACAAAGTTGCAAGTAAGAAGCAGCCTAGGCCCTAACAAAGTCACAGAGCTACTACACTCGCTTACAACTGCCTATCATGACTTCTTATACATCAAAGAAAATAGCATATACACCATAGTTATGTTTCTTTGTTTTCTGTCACACATAAGGGAATTCATTCTAACAAATACACTGGGTTTATAAAGAAAAACAAGAAAATGGACACTTTATATTGGCACAGACAGTTTACTCTTTTAAAGCCCATTTTTTCTTCTAGATGAAACAACTTTCTAAATTACCCTGAGATGGCTGCCTCCCTCTCTCTCTGGCATTTTCGTATCAGTTGAGATCAAATTCCGAACATTATGGGTTTCCAATTTGATTCATTTGTAGGTAGAAAGCAGAATCTTGATTTTGAAATACACTTCTTGTGGAAAACTGCATTCTACCCTAGCTTCTTAACCTTGATCAAATCTGTATAATTACTTTAAGCATTTGCATAAGGATCCTAACAACATCATCAATGTTTAAAAACCATACATTTTAGATGAAGATAGTGGCACACTAGTATGTGGAAGCCTTAGGCAGGAGAATTACAATGTTGATGCCACCTGGAGTACATTGTGGGACAGTCTTACAAAAGAAAACTTTGATGTGGACAGAAGGTAACCTTACTGCATTGTTGGTGGGAGTGTAAACTTGTTCAACCACTTTGGAAAGCAGTATGGAGGTTCCTCAAAAGACTCCACATAGAGCTCCCCTATGACCCAGCAATCCTACTTTTGGGCATTTACCCAAATGTTCACAAACAAGACCACACTAAAGCTACCAGCACAACTATGTTTATTGCAGCATTATTTACCATAGCTAAGATATGGAACCAACCCAGATGCCCCTCAGTAGATGAATGGATCAAGAAAATGTGGTATATATACAGAATGGAATTCTATGTCTCCATCAGAAAGAATGACATTGCCCCATTTGTTAGGAAATGGAGAGACTTAGAAAATTTATATGAAGTGAAGTAAGCCAAGCCCAAAGAAACATAGGTCCCATGGTTTCTCTTATTTGCAATAACTAGTATATGTCTGAGTCAAGCAGAAAAGGTCAGATAAATTGATGTTAGGGAAATGAACCCTAAGGTATGTATTCAAATGTTTTTTTTCTTTCATGCAATTGTTTCTAATACATTTATAAGATTTATTTCTTTGTTGCTTTGATGTCCCTCCCCCACAGTATAACCCCTGCTTTCACTGTATTTGATGTTGGTATAATTTGTGGAGGGGAAGGGAAAAAACAAATCATTTAAATAGGGATACAGGTGGACCCATTGCAACAATGAGATGTACAAGTCATTATGTTGAAAACAAACTTTACAAATTTGGTGGTGGGGGGGATTGGGTGGATGGGAAGAGATGGGAAGGGGAAACAAAGGAGGAGGCTACAATGCTTGATAAGAAATGTACTCATTATCTTGCCCATGAATTGTAACCTCTCTGTACAGTATTTTCACAATAAAAAAAGAGAAATCTTTGGACTGGAGATGTGGTAGAGCTCAGTGGTAGACAGAGTATGTGCCAGCCTAGCAAGCAATAGGCCCTGTGTTCAAACCCTAGTACTTCCAAAATGTGTGTGTGTGTTGTGTTCCTGGATACTGGAGCCCTCTGTGACTTTAACTGGGTGTGGTGATACATGGCTAAAATCCCATATTGATGGGAGGTATAGGTAGGATTATGGTTTGAGGCTGGCCCCAGGCAAAAACTGCTAGCTCAGTAATAAAAGTAGTTACAATTTTAAAATGAATTTCAATGGTAATGGATATTTTCTTTCAAAAAGTTGCATTCAAAAGAGATTCTAAAATATCCTTTTGTTCTTTATTTCTATTGCGCTTGAATTTTTCTCCACTGAGACTGCAAGTACTGTTATTTCTTGTTTCCACAGCTCCTGGAGGAGGCACTGTGTTTCTGAGAGTTCTGTAACTTGAGTTTTGTTGAATTTAAGGGGACTTTAAAAAATAAAATGACAATATACTTTGAAAGTTCTTTTTAAATATTTAAATAGTTGTGTGGGTTTGGTGACTACTGAAAAACAATGGGATGCTGAGTAAATATGAGGCACACCCTGATTGGGCTGATGCTACAATAACTTTCTCAAGGTTTTTATTGCACCTTTCATGAATCAGAGCCTGAACTGTCCTCTGAAACTTGAAGCCTGTCTGGTGTCACTTTTACCAAAGAAAGGAATCGATGCAATTTCTGGTTGGTAGAGACAGGACTTTTGTTTTTAATGGTTCTTTTTTATTTATTTCTGTTCTATGCTTGAGGCACAATTAGAAAAATGATGCAGAAAATCAAACAATGTCAGAACATGAAAATTATTCCTTAAACATCCCTTCTGAAGAGGTGTATTGTTACTTAACTTTGTTAACTAAATTAGCCAAGTACAAGGGAGGAGACAGTGTTGTTTGCAGGTGTTATCTGGAACATCTAATTTCTACACCCAATGCTAAAGTCCTTCCTTCAGTAATTCTTTTGCAATCTAAAAATCAGAGCCTAAAGGAGAATATCTTTTTAAAAAAATCCACTACTGGTTATGTTACCTCACTGCTTTTGTAGGAGTCAAGCAATGAAAAAGAAAACTGAGGGTCTTCTTTTCTGTGAAAGGTGAGCACTTCTTCATTATGGTAGACTTCTTCATTATGGTAAGCATACCATCTATCGGTTCATTTAATTGGAAACCTGAACAGTAACTACTTTGGGATTGACACTTTTGCTAACATTCCTTGAATCTATTCCTCCCCATACTGTGTATGGACACACTATGTTTTGGAAACTTGATCTTTTCCTAGCTGGTCTATGCAGATTCTAGAGTCTTTAGAGAGTTCTTTAAAGGAATATATTCTGATATTGTGGATATTGACACAAAATAAGTGCCAGCAAATATTGTCAAGTATTAGTTGATAAATATTACTATCATTTCAATTAGAGTATTTTGTTTTATGAAACAGTGTATTATTAATATGGTTGGCAAAAAGATTCAAACATTCATTTTTTAAAAAAGAGTTTCTAAATGAAATAAATTGTGTGTAACAGTAAATAGTGTTTTCTAAAATATCCACTAACCACTAATGGGAGTGCTATCCAGTCCTTTTTAGCTGAGATAAAAATGTTTCCCTGTTCCCAGTGACTTGAGCTGTATTCAGATACACACAGCTTAGTACAAAGAGATGACACAGGGGATTTCTTATCTGCAATGCAGAGAGCAATCCAGAGATAATTTACATCAGAACTTGCCGTTAGGTCCATATGGCACCTATTCATCATTTAGGGGTTCAGTACCCTATCTGTAGAGCT
This sequence comes from Dipodomys merriami, assembly GCF_024711535.1. Taxonomy (NCBI): domain Eukaryota; kingdom Metazoa; phylum Chordata; class Mammalia; order Rodentia; family Heteromyidae; genus Dipodomys; species Dipodomys merriami. Next base: position 244,333 of record NW_027203849.1, read on the forward strand.
TCAGTGATCTGGAGAGATATTGCCCACTTATTTATGCTTGGCTGGATTGAGAATATCAGGAGAAGAAGAAGTGAAGAAAAACATCACTCTCTGCAAGACTTGGCCCTGGATTTCAGATTAGCACCAACTTGTCCAGGAATAGCTGCCTCTGTCCCAAACTGTAGGCACAATGCAGATGCCACAAGGTGTATTATTTATGGGTTGCAATCATGCATGTTATTCTTGGCAGCCCCACAAAAGACTTGACTGCGGGTAAATGTAGAACTGGCTTTCTTTTGTTTAGCACAAAGTCTCACTCACACTGGGCAAGTGGGCATTTCCAGTGATATGTCATCATGTATTTGTAACAGAGTGGCTCTCAAAAGTCAAATTAAGAATTAACCATTCCTCTTCCGGTGCCTACTCCTTAGACAGGGAAGACTGTATTCTCTTATCCCTATTGAGAAGAAAGTGGCAAAGGGTTCTCCTTGTGTATCACAAAGTCAAGGAATCAATCCCTTTTATGCTAAAGAAATTTTGCCTTTCCTCCAACTCATTGCTTCAAAAGATTATCTAAATCTTTTGAGTTGGAAGAATCTGGTCTTTTGTCCTTCAGTCATCATGATGATCTCGGTGATGGGAAAGAGGGAATTGTGAAGTCTACTCCTCTCCCTCTCAACCCTCAGAATATTGAGATATACTTGGCTCTGGAATTACAGCACTGAAGTAACTCTAATATTAAAACAAAAAAAGATAAACCAACATGGTTTAAATTGTGTACTTCTGAAATTATGTGGAAGTCCTAATTCTAGAACCTCTGAATATGACTTTATTTTGAAATAGAATGGTTACAGAGGTAAAGGTAATTAGTTGAGGTCATTAGGTAGGCCCTGTTCCAATATGACTGGTAGCTTTATAAAATGGAGAAATTTATGGTGGTGTTGTGATACATGGCTAAAATCCAGCAAGGGGCAAAAGCAGGAGGATTTTGAGTTTAAGGCCAGTCTGGGAAAAACTAACAAGATTCAATATAAAAATAACAACAAAGTAGAGAAATTTGGATTCAGGTATGTACACCTGGAGAACTCCATGCGACCATGAAGGCAGAAATCAGAATGATGCTTCTGTAGCCAAGGAATACTAAACATGAAATTAACTTAAAACCAAGTCAAAGTTTTGAGGTTTCTTTGTCCCCCCGTAAATTTTACTGAACTGTGCCTAATAATTTAGGCCTTTGTCATTTTTAAATAATCATTTTATTTTAATATTCACATTTCCTTTGGATTATTGTGTTTGTGTGTGTGTGTGTGTGTGTGTGTGTGTGTGTATGTGTGTGTGTGTGCACGCATGTGCGCGTTTTTGTGCTGGGCATTTTTAGAGCTCCTCATCCATTGGGGTTCTGCAAGCTGTGCTCCTTAAACAGCAAATGTTAGTGCTCTGGCAGCACAGGGGGAGTTTCTCAGACATCCATGATGGTGCTCCTTCTCATTTACTGTCTGTGTGGTTGAGGTGCCAACATCCCTTAGCCTCTCCCATTACTGAAAAGGAATGTACATGTTCCAGGCTAAGCCAATGAAACTTAATTCAGGGCTTGATGTTGACATTTCTGGGAAGGAGATGGTGTCTCTTTGACTATGAGTTGAAAGAATATAAAGCTGGAGCTTCTGCTGGCACCAGGTGAGGGGAATCTCCTGATAATGAAGCAAAGATGGGTAATACAAGCGTCAAGAAGGAATAGGAAGGTGGGAATGTTGATTTCACACTGTATACCTCCTGGGATCCAGCCAAGCCCGAATCTTTCAGTGGTATAAGTCAACACATTCCTTTTGCTTAGACCATTTTGATATAAATTCTTTGTTTTTTGAAACAGTAATCACCCAAATACAGTCAGTGTTTCTTTTTACCTTCTCTATTCTCTAATTCTGGCTTTGTGTGCAAAGGTCAATTTACATATTCAGTCATCTCCTGTGTTGTAAATGAGCATCACTTCAATGTCAATGAATAGAGTGTTCAGCAAACTTGCCACTGCTAATTTTATTCTCCTACTTTAGAAGTTATGCTTAGTAGTTCCAAGAAATCCAGCAATGTTTTGATCTAGAAACAGATAGTATGACTTCTGAGGTCAGAAAACTGAGTTCAGAGTTTGATATTGTTGGCACCATTCATCTGTCTGATTCCTAAATGTCAAAATGATCTTGATTTATTTCTAGATTTTGTCAGCCAGTTTATCATATGTGATCTGCAATATAGAATTCAATGACATTCACATTCTGGACTGGGTACAGGATTTTCTTGGTGCAAGTTAGTATGTGACTTGGGTTTTATAGCTGCTATAAAAATAAATATACATTGTTTTAATAAATAAAAAACAAAAAATAATAAAGCAGAAAATAAAAGTATCAATCCAAAGACACTAGTAAAGTTTAACAATTTCACTGGTAAAATAGGTATACCAATCACATCCTTCCTAATTGGCAATGCAGACTCTTTCTGAATGTCAAAGTATCACAAAGGACTGAGGTTTCAGCGCAGTGAGTAAGAAGTCTTATTTATGGGAAGTATTCCTATGCATTGAGTCATTTGCCTCCTTCCTTGTAACTTTAGTGCATCAGGATTTTATTTAAGAGAACTTAATGATCATTCAATCCAACAATTCCATTTTGTGCCTGTGATCTGCCTTTTGAGTATTCTTATTATCTCTGTAATGTTCCTCTCAATGTTTTATGATAGCATTTTTGTTCTTCCCATTACATACATTTGCTTCTCTGGAATAAATAGACCCAGATGCTCTATTACTTCCTTATCCTAGGCAAAGTTCTCTGAAACTATCCTAATTTCTCACCCTCTCATTCCAGTATGTGATATACTCTCTCTCCCCTGAATTTTCCACTACCATTCATGCACAAGTTAGAGATTACCCTCCAGGTGCAATTCTAATGAAGCAAAACATACTCTTCAGTATTTTGTGCTTATAAGAATTCAAATCTCCTAACTATCACACTATTGTGTGACCTGTCAACAGTTCTGGGAAAGCTAGAATTTTCCATAGGTAAATTGATTAGCTTTCAAATCGTCAGACTTGTCAATGGTATAAAATTTTGCTGTTATAAGGCATCTCACTAGTTCCCTACCATTGTCTTATTCCAGTCAGGCTATCTGTTTGTTTCTGTTAAGAAACTTATTATTGAAAAATTTCTTCCAATATTAAGGAAGCAGTTTTGTTTTCTAAGATCCTTGTTTCTGTATACATACTAGCATACTAGAGTGTTTTTTTGTGACAATGCTGTACAGAGGGGTTACAATTACATGGGCAAGATAATGAGTACATTTCTTATCAAGCATTGTAGCCTCCTCCTTTGTTTCTCCTTCCCATCCCTTCCCATCCTCCCCTCACCCCCTACCCAGTCCTCATCCCCCCACACCAAAGTTGTAAAGTCCGTTTTTGACATAACGACTTAGAAACTAGAGTTTTATTCATCTATAAAGAAGGAAATCTATAAGAAAGTTTAATATTGTCATTTGTAGGGAAATGGATGAACTTGGAAAAAATATATTGAGTGAAATAAGTCAGGCTCAGAGAAAAAGGGTTCATGTGGAAGTTAGATCAAATATATAAAAGTATACAAAAACACATACAGGATATATGCACATATACATGATCAAACTGACTAAAAGATAGTATATATAGGTAGATTTCCATGATGTAAACAGACAGTTTAACAAAATGAATACCAGAAAGTTGAAACCTGTCTGAAGTGGGTAGTAATATGTTAAGGGAGGGTGCTGACAAATGGAGACAGGAATGGTTGGAGTGAATACAGTCATAATATTCAATAAGCAAAAATGAAAATGCAATTAGGAAACTTGAAGGGATGGGTGGAGTTGGGATAGATGAAAGTATGGGGAGAATGATGAAAGGGGTAACATTGAGCAAGATGCATTGTGCAAATGAATTGATGGGATTTATTGAAAACCCTTTGTACAGCTATCTAAAGATAACAAAAATGAGTTAGAAAGGAAATAAACTGGAATGTTAGGAGTGTCAATTAGGTAAGCAGGAGTTAAAAAAATAGATAAGACCAATAGCTCACACATGTAATCTTAGCTACTAAGAAGGCTAAGAAGTTTGGGTTGGAAATCAGCTCTGGCAGAAAAGTCCATGAGACTTTTATCTCCAATTAACTATCAAAATGCCAGAAGAAGAACTGTGGCTCAAGTGGTAGAGAACCAGCCTTGAGAAGAAAAGCTAAAGGACAGTGGCCAGGTCTGGAGTTCAAGCCTCAGTGTGGCACACATACATACACAAAAAGAACAAAGAATAATCCAAAGTGATTATTTAAAAAATGACAAAGGCCTAAATTATCAGGCATAGGTCAGTAAAATCTACATGGGCTACAAAAGAAACCCCAAAACTTTCTGACTTGGTTTTAGATTAATTTCATGTTTACTTTCTGGAGGAGTTATAGTGTTACCACATTTATGCAGGTTATAAAAACAAGCCATGAGGCTATTGCTGTCATAGTTAAGGCAATTTTCCATTATTTGGGGATAAATCAAATTGATCTGAATTGTTGGAACTAGAAGAAAATTAGTCAAAATTTAAAAACAAAATAAAACAGGGCACCTTTTCCATTAAAGTATGATGATTAAATGCAAAGAATAGGTTCTCAGATCAAAAGACAGTCTTAGAATCTAGGCTGTATCTTACTAGCCAAGTAGTCTTGACTGAGTTAGCCTCGTTAAGGAGTCTTTGTAACAAATCAAAGAAAGACTTGATAAATAGGATTATATCAAACTTAAGTTTCTTCATGGCAAAGGACATAGATAACAAGATAAAGAGAAATCCCACAGAATGGAAGAAGATTTTTTTCTAGCTATACATAAGGATCCAGACTATACTTAGAGCTTGAAAAATAAATCGTTTAAGTAGGGATTCAGGTGGACCCATTACAACAATGAGATGTACAAGTTGTTATGTCAAAAAACGAACTTTACAACTATGGCCGAGAGGGGGTGGGAGGAGGGTAGGTGGGAGATGGGAAGGGATGGGAAAGGGAAACAAAGGAGGAGGCAACAATGCTTGATAAAAAATGTACTCATTATCTTGCCCATGTAATTGTAACCCCTCTGTATGGTATTTTCACAATAAAAAAAATAAAAAGAAAAATTAAAACCTCAAAAGTTAAACCCTCAAAGAAACAACAGTACAATTAACAAATAGGCTAATGACTTAAAGAGAGACTTCTCAGAAGAAGTAAAAATGGCCAATAGACATATGAAGAAATAACATCTCTGGCCATAAAGGAAATGCAAATAAAAACAACAGTGAGATTCCATCTAAATCCAGTTAGAATGACATATTATCAAGAAAACAACAACAAATATTGATGAAGATGTAGCCAAAAAGGAACTCTGAATATACTGTTGGTAGGAACATAAGCTTGTTCAACCACTCTGGAAAGCAGTATGGAGGTTTCTCCAAAAACTAAACACAGAACTAACCAAGCCCCAGCAATTCTATTCCTAGGCATTTACACAATAGACACTGGGTATTTATACAAACACACTAGTAAAGCCATCAGCACAACCATATTCATTGCAGCACTATTCACAATAGTTATAATTTAAGGTAATAGGTTATGAAACTTGGTCATAGTTCTTGGGAATTTAATTTTTACTGACTATACATGGATAGTTTTCTTTCTTTAATGTGGTATAGTTTCTGTGTGCTCTTCCAGCAAAACAATGACTTTGGCTTTTGTGGTAATAAAGCAATAGGATACAAAACAACAATAACAATAACAAAGGATCTCTACAATTTGACACCCCTCTGTGGCAATTTCCCACTCAGATCTGTAAGATCACAGCTGGAGCACAAGACTAAATATCAGTCATCCAGTTAAAATAAAAAAGGAAACAACATTGACTATTTCTGAAATGTGAGTTTTGAAAGGAATATAGGAATTCAGATAGCAAAATGTTGGTAAAGGGTAGCACAATGTCATTACATCTATCCTAATGGTTGCTAGGCAAGAAACCAAGATGAATAACTTTCAACAGCCAAACAAATATTATATCTGTATATCTGTAGCTTTGGTTGTACTTTCCCATTCACTAAGGATTACTTTAAGACAATTATCACTTTGTGAGATGGGACACATACAACAATTACCCATGGTGGAGAGTTTAAAATAAAGAAAAAAGTGGGCTGGGAAGGTGGCTCAGTGGTAGAGCACTTGCCTTGCATGTATGAGACCCTGGGTTCGATTCCTCAGCACCACATAAGCAGAAAAAAAAAGCCGGAAGTGGCGCTGTGGCTCAAGTGGTAGAGCGCTAGCCTTGAGGTGAAGAGCTGAGGGACAGCACCCAAGCCCAGAGTTCAGGCCCACGACTGGATGCCCTCCCCCCCCGGAAAAAAAAAAAGTATGGGTGAAGTTACATTAATCTAGGATAGATTTATAACTCGTTTTTGAAGAATTTAGCTCTATTTTTGTCCCCCTTCAATTAAAAGACTTCTAATTCTTAATAACTAGATGATTTCCTGGTGCCTGAATTCAAACGTGAAGATTCTCAGGATAATAAAACAGCTTTTTCATGGATTCTTCCTTTGAATTTTCCCTCCCCCATGAAATTGCAAGGTTTTTCTTGATAGGATTTCAAAAAAGGAAAAAAAAATGACCTTGTTTTACCAAGACTCTTTCCCCATCATATTCTAAGCATACTATTTAACTTTTCTCAGTTACAATGCCATATCAATACTTTTTAAAAATTAGTTTACTTTATGATTATTATACTTTTCATTATATTTAAGACAAAGCCATTTTCTCTGATTGGGAGCAGGAGGTGGCCACCTTCAGCATACCCACAAGAAAGCAATTGCTCCACTTCTGCAGGGCAAATGACATAGCTAGCAAGATCAATAGAAAGCCCACGGATTGGGAGAAGATCTTTACTAGCCATACAACGGACAAGGGTCTCATATCTAAAATATACTTGGAACTCAAAAAATTAAACTCCCCAACAACAAATCCTCAAAGAAACAACTGCCCAATAAATAAGTGGGCGAAAGACTTAAAGAGAAACTTCTCTGAAGAAGAAAGAAGGATGGCCAATAGACACATGAAGAAATGTTCAACATCCCTAGCCATAAAAGAAATGCAAATCAAAACAACATTGAGATATCACCTCACCCCAGTTAGAACGGCAAAAATCAAGAACTCTAACAACAACAGATGCTGGAGGGGATGTGGACAGAAAGGAACCTTACTTCATTGTTGGTGGGAATGTAAACTTGTTCAACCACTTTGGAAAGCAGTATGGAGGTTCCTCAAAAGACTTCACATAGAACTCCCCTATGACCCAGCAATCCCACTTTTGGGCATTTACCCAAATGTTTACAAACAAGACCACACTAAAGCTACCAGCACAACAATGTTTATTGCAGCATTATTTACCATAGCTAAGATATGGAACCAACCCAGATGCCCCTCGGTAGATGAATGGATCAAGAAAATGTGGTATATATACACAATGGAATTCTATGCCTCCATCAGAAAGAATGACATTGCCCCATTTGTTAGGAAATGGAAAAACTTGGAAAAAATTACATTAAGTGAAGTAAGCCAGGCCCAAAGAAACATAGGTCCCATGGTTTCCCTTATTTGCAAGATCTAGTATATGTATGAGTCAAGTGGAAAAGGTCAGATAATGTGAGGTCAGGAAAATGAACCCTTAGATATGTATTTTAATGTTTTTTTCTTTCATGCATGTGTTTCTAACGCATTTATAAGATTATCTCTTTGTTGCTTTGTATGTCCCTCCCCCACAGTATAACCCCTGCTTTCACTGTATTTGATGTCAGTATAACTTGTGGAGGAGATGGGGAAAAACCAGTCGTTTAAGGATACAGGTGGACCTGTTGCAACAATGAGAAGTACAAGTTGTCATGTCCAAAACGAGCTTTACAACGTCGGTGCGGGGGGGGGGGGAAGAGGGGGAAGGAGAAGGAGAAGGATTGGGATGGGGGGGAGGGGGGAGGCTGGGAAGGGATGTGAAGGGTAAACAAAGGAGGAGGCTGCAATGCTTGGTAAGAAATGTACGCATTATCCTGCCCATGTAATTGTAACCCCTCTGTACAGTATGTTCACAAATAAAATAAAATTAAATTTAAAAAGAAAAAAAAAAAGAAAGCAATTGCTCCAGAAGTTTCTGAAGTACCCCAAGAGCCAGGACTTACACAAATAGGCAATTTGAAATCACTTACTGAAAGGCATATATAGAGTCAGACAAATTACAAAATTACTATTCAGGAAAGGAAATCTGAATTTCAGCCCTCATCCACTCCTAATAGGGCATTTTTCACAGTGCACAAACATAGTACAATGTACTATATTCATTTTTAATAGCTCCTTGTCTAGCCATGCCATAGGCCACTGACATTGGAAATGACACCACATCTGGGTGCTGGTAGGAGCAATGTTTGAAGCAAGCCAGAGCAGAAAAGCCCATGAGATTCTTATCTCCAATTAACCAATTTTTAAAAAGCCAGAGGTTGAGGTGTGGCTCAAGTGGTAGAGCTGCAGTTCTAAGTGAAAAACCTAAATGAGAGTGCAAGTTCAAACACCAATAGTAGTGCACAAGGAATAAAGAGAGAAAGGAGTAGGGGCTGTGGCTCAAGCAAGGAATAAAGAGAGAAAGGAAGGAAAGAAGAGAGAAAGGAAGGAAAGAAGAGAGAAAGAAAGAAGAGAAAGAAAGAAAGAAGAGAAAGAAAGAAAGAAAGAAAGAAAGAAAGAAAGAAAGAAAGAAAGAAAGGAAGGAAGGAAGGAAGGAAGGAAGGAAGGAAGGAAGGAAGGAAGGAAGGAAGGAAGGAAGGGAAAGGAAGGGAAGGGAAGGGAAGGGAAGGAAAGGAAAGGAAAGGAAAGGAAGGGAGAGAAAGAGAGAGGGAGGGAAGAAAAAGAGGGAAGGAGGGAGGGAAGGAGGTGATAATGAGGGGGGAGGGAAGGGAGGCAGAAAGGAAAGGAAGAAAGGAAAAAAAGAAGGAAAAGGAAGAAAGAGGGAAAGAAAGAAAGAAAAAGAGAAAGAAAGGGAAGGAGGAAAGGAAGGAAGGAAGGAAGGAAGGAAGGAAGGAAGGAAGGAAGGAAGGAAGGAAGGAAAAGGAAAAGAAATGATACCACAGGAGACCCTCCAGTTTCTGCCTCCAGAATGTTTCTCTAATCTCTCCATTTCACTGAACAAACTTCCTTCCCTCTGTTCAGTGTTTCTCAGACTTTTTGACTGAGGCCCACATGGGTAGAGTAAAATGCTCTCAGTTATCTATCATTCCTGCTTTTCAAAACATTCCTTATTAGCAATAAGCTATACATTATGTGAATATCTGCTGTACTAATGTTGGTATAGATGGCTCCCATGTGTACCACAATCTGAATGTGTTTTGAAGTATAGGTTTTGTCAACTTGCACTGTACAGGCACCACTATCCTATTGTATGGTTAATAATATAGATGGCAATGAAGGTAAATGAAATATAATTTCTGATTAAAAATCTGGGATGGTAATTATTGAAAATACAACAATTCACTAATACTGATATTGAGAATAAAACAATCTTCTCCAAAGCTGAGGATATTTCAACAATCTGTCCATGAGTGTTTATAGAAGGAACTTCTCAAATATCACCAAATGCTGCCTACTGATCAGGCAAATTCTAAGTCCTTATTAAACTGCAGTTCTTTGTTAAGTTTTTATATATGATTACTAAATATTATTAACTTATTTCCCCCTGTGCTTTCTTGGCTTGATTGCTCACCTGTCACTCTAATGCTCAAGCCATACCTCTCACCCAGCTGTTTTTGCTTGCTCTTTTGGAGATGGAATAGTCTAGACTTTTCTGCTCATGATGGCTTTAAGCCACTATCCTCCAGATCTCAGTCTCCTAAGTCATTAGAATTACAGGTATGAGCCACTGGTGTCCAGCTAAAACAACTGTTAACTTAGTAGTTCTTAGTAAGTAGAACATAATTTGCTGGTATGATCCACAGAAGAGACATTTAGCAATTGGTTGTGGGGCATCAGGAGTATGCTTCTGACCTACCTGTTGGCTGTGGTCCATATCTTGCCAATCACTAGATAGATGCTTGGCTTGGCTTTCTGATTCTTGAGTTGTTGTATCACCTTTCCTGTTTCACCCTTTTCTGCTATTGTGGTATCCTGACCCTCAGCTTTAGCCAACAATCTAGGGCTGTCCTATCCTGATCCTCCAAATCCCCAGTCTCTAGAGGTCTTCTCTTTGAGGGAGAGTATGATGTTATTCTCTAGCTGGGTAGACTCCAGGTGGTCACCCTGCAGCTTCTGTGATGCCATAATAGGAGAACTTGAGTGAGACACAGTGGGGAAAATTCTGAAGACATGGTCACAGACTATGTCTGCCTTGCCAACTGTTTGACAATAGGCAAGTTACCTCACTTTTCTGCTGAATGGAAATGTTAATACTAATCTCTAGATTTCTTGTGAAGATCAAATGACATGATGTATGATAAAGGAGCGTGAAGTATACATTCATTCATAAAAGCAATACATGTGTGTTATTGTTACAGGTACCTGGTTTGTTCTATTTTCTAAGTGTAACATGATACAGGTAGCTGGATTGTTCTATTTACTAAGTATAACTGATATTAGGACTGCTATGATGTGTAAGAATGATGAACAATTCAGATTGTCAACAATGTATGTCAAATTGCTAAGATTACATGGACCCTAGGGACCAACAAGGAAGACTGGTGAATTTCTGATTTCTCAAGTACTTGTCTCAATGGTCATAAATTCCCTCCCCCCACCTTTTTTCTAAACTTTTCAAGAGTAGGAATTAATTCAGATTAATTCAAAAACATAAAGGTTTTTTTGTTTCTTTCTTTTCTTCCTCCTTCCCCCCACCCACCCTTTTCCTTCCCACTGGAGTTTAGGAACTCTTGGAGGATAGTGGTTAAAATATGCTAAGAATTCTTCCCTCCACCCAGTCAGGAATGTGTCCTGCTTGGGACTCTTAGCAGGAATGTAAGGATTGCCAGATAAAGTCCAGCCCTTGAAGCAGTCAGAGCTTGGGGATATGGGCTGCTATATGGGCAGTCGCCTTTCTTTCCAACCAGACCTTCATCAAAATTCCCCAGAGGCTGCTCTGAAACTGACAGTAGAAGCCAGAACTGGAGATACAGGACTAACCTCTGCAGCCAGTGGGTAGAAAGACATTGAGCCAGAACATCTGAAAAAAAGACTCATCAGTGTTCAGTCTTTGATTTTTTTTTAGGTGTTATAATTTACATTTTAAATAACTCCCAAAGGCTCAGGTGTTAAAGGCTTGTCTTTAGTTTGATGTTATTCAAAGCTGGTAGAACTTATAAGAGATGAGACCTAGTAGGAGATCTTAGGTCATTGGAATTGTGCCCTTGAAAAGATTTTGGAAGCTCTTGTCCTCTCTTTTTCCCTTTCCAATTGCCATGAGGTGAGCATGTTCCTCCACCCCCCCCTCCCACCCCCAGCTTTGCTACAGGTCCAAAGCAACAGGGCCAATTTACCATGGCTTGAAACTTCTAAAATAGACTATTGGTGTGTGTGTGTGTGTGTGTGTGTGTGTGTGTGTGTGTGTGTGAGAGAGAGAGAGAGAGAGAGAGAGAGAGAGAGAGATAACTAGGGAAAGTAAAGGCCACTCAAAAGAATGAGCAATAGGACCCAGAAACTGATTGCCTCAACCTTTCCTCTTTTTAAGTTCATTATTCAGGATTTTTGCTACAGAAACAGAAAGCTGGCCAACAAAATTATTTGGAATCAACACAGATGTAGGGTTAAAAACAGGTTCTGCCATTTATGTTTGTTACATGACCTGGGCTAAATTATCTCTGAATTTGATTTTTTTTTCCACTGGTAAAATGAAAATATGAATTATATCTAGCTCTCATGGAGTGTGGGCCAAGTGAATAAATAAGGTATATAGAAACACAAGGCTACAAGGCCTATTTTTCATGACTATTTTTAAATAGTCTCAAGACATTACAGTATACAATAAGTTTTCACATTAATTACCTGCTTAAAATTTCATTAAATCAATAATGTAAACTTGAACATTCTAGGGTGGTTTCTTATAATGTTCATCTTTTAGGACAAATAACAGATTGTCAGCTCTGGTGGTTATCACTGGGTCTTGGCTTAGTTCTTGTGCACACCTTGTCCCTAATATGGTTTTTGCACTGAGGTCCTAGTTATGAGCAGGCTTCCAGTGTTCTGTCTGTATTTAGCCATGGCAATTGTTCTTACATAGGTACCTATGTGTACTGTGTTCTTGGAAAAAGTGCTTGTCAGAAGTCAAAGAGAGAGGCTCAAAGGCCTCAGGGATTCTGACAAAGTTGAGAGCCCTCTGGAATACCCCTGCCTTCCTGATCTCTTATATCTAACCTTAAAGTTTTACCTGACTTAGAAGAGGTCTTCTGTGGCCGTTAGGCCTCTAATACAAGGATCTGTCTGCCTGCTGCTTTGCTTCCAGCAGTTTTCTTGGGAGAAAACATGGGTGATCTCCTCCCTTATTCAGATTAGAACTCTTAGTACATTGCTCTGCAACATTTTGCATTCCTGAAGTCATTGTGCTTCTCAACTTCCCTAAACCTCAAATCTTCCTTCCTACAATTAGATGAGATCTATTAAGTCCTTCTAAAGACTTAATCTCAGATTTTAAACTGGTGCACTGTGGAGGAGAATGTAGCACTGACCTATTTTCTAAAATCTCTATGAGCTAGCTTCCTGACAACTCTTCCTTCTCAAATATCATTATGGTTTGTGGAAATGGAGTCCCATGTTGAGCTAGACATCAACTTATCTCCCTACTGATTGCCTTAAGTTTTTTCAGACAGATTCGTGCATATTACTCACTATTTCATACTTCATGAACCTCAGAAAAATATTATCCTTTTTTGTTAGTAAGAACATACTATTTGGAGGTAAAAACATTTACAAAGCAATTGTTTTTATTGACCTATAGGTCCTAAAAGCATGGCTAGTCCTGAACACAAGGCAAGCTGCCCTTGGACTTAGCAGGGAGTCTAGTAAGTAAGGACCAAGAAAAGGCATGCTGTGGAGGAGGTAGCTATTATCCCCATGAAACTCTGGGCCTGAACAAGGCACTAAGGCAGAGTATGAAAAATTTAGTCAACTCTCTTATAGTATGGAATTTGCTAGTGCCAGGCAGAAATGTTGCACGGTATGATCAGATAAGGGGTAAACCCTGAGCAAAGGTTGCCTACCTTTGGCTAAGCTCCAGATAGAAAGCCTGTTTATGGGAACAGGATCTAGTCCTAGAGAGGCAGAGCGGTTAGAGAGAGATGGAACACTAAGATCCCTGTCCCTATCTAAAGTTCTGAGCAGTGTCAGGCATTCAGTGTAACCCCAGGCAAATGTGTACTTGATGCTAAAAGTACCTTTTAGCACCTCCCTGTACATATTCCCCAGATACTTTCTCCTGGTGATTTGTCTCTGTGCCTCCTACTGAGGACCGTGGTTTGGCTGTTGTCTCTTCCAAACTATTTTAACATTATCATTGCCTTCAGCTTTGCCCAACCATTATTCCCAATTCCACTCTACATTTTACTAAGAAGTAAAACTCCAGATCTAAATCTCTAGATACAAGGCTTACCCATGGATATTTCATCTGTCCCAAACTCATCATGTTTACCCTGAACTCTTCTGCTCCTCCAGCCTGCCTTATTTTGCTGACTAGCATCCTAGCCAGAAATCTAAAGCTTAGCATAACCTCTTGGTTATCTCAACACTAACCCACGGTGACTCTAGGCTGTGGTACATTTCCTCAATGCTTATCCATATCTAGTTCTTTCCTTCCTGGATAATATTCTTGTTTCACTTCCAGTTAAGTGGAGACTTTTGGCTAGTTTGGGCCAATGAAATGTAAATAAAGATGTATGAATTAGTTCTGAGATAATTTGAAATGCTTATTCTTAAGTTGCTTTACCTACAACAATTTTTTTCCTGTCCTATGGAATGCAGTGGCAGAGTCACAAAATACCCTGGGAAGTGGTCACCTTGAGGAGGGGATTGCCAGGGAGAGATGTTGGGATCTGCAGCAGATGCTACAAAATGGAAAAGAAATGTTTGTGTTCAGTTGCTAAGATAGGAATAATTTGTTACCATAGTATAATCTAGCTAATCCTGACTATATGATCATGAAGGATTGTTGATTTTTACCACTTCATATTTCTTGAATCAGCTTCTCTTCTTTAGCTCATCTGCTGATCTAGCTCAGAACCTCAATAACTTCCTTCCAGGACTAATTAAAATGCTTTAAAAAGGTTTATTTCCAGTTTGGCACCCTCAGACTAATCATCCAGACAGATACTGGAATGGCCTTTGTATAATTCAAATTCAACCACATATCTGGGATTTCTTTGCTTCACAGGCTTTCTACCCCTATATGACAGGTCTCATCCTGGGCCAGCCTCATCTGCTTGCATTTTATGCCCAGCAAAACTCAAATGTTTGTGCATTCAAGAATAAACCATGCTGCTTCAACTTCCATGTTTTTGCTCAGGTTGCATTTATATGAAACATCTTTTTTTCAGTACAGGGGATTGGACTCAGGGTCTCACATTTGCTGGGCAAGCACTCTGCCACTCTGTCACTCTACCATTTCTTTTACTTTCAGTATTTTTTATATAAGAGCTCACACTTTTGCCTAGGCATGTTTTGGATTGTAATTTTCTTACCTCTGCTTCTTGAGCAGCAGGATTATATCTGAAACTTCCTTACATACCTCTTACCATTTTCTTAACCTGGAAAACTCCTTGTTCTTCAAGACTAGATTTTAGTACCAGCTTTTTTGAGAAGGCTTCTTGTTAGGCTTAGCCCTCCTACATACTCTCAAGTATTCTCTACATGTTACTGACCATATTATACACATCTGTTTATCAGTCTTTCTAGAATACAAACTTAACCTGTAAACCATGTTGAAACATAGTAAATACTAAATTGTAGGAAATATTGAGGTAATGAGATTCAGAGTTCATGTGGACATTTGCGGTTCATACTTGAACCCCAAATCTCAAGATGTTGGTCTGTATTGCAGTCTTTAAAAATTTAACCAGAGAGTTTCATAACTCTGGTGGATCTCCAGGTCCAATGAAGCTGGTATTGGGGCTATGACTACATATCAAGGTTAATAAATGGTAGGCCCAAGATAGGAATTATTAACTTTCTATCCTTGCCAAAATTATTTCAAGAACTGGAGAGACATTACATTAAATGGGTACTGTGAAGAGACATTACTTTGAGAATCAGGTGAGGCAGATGCAAAGAAAACAGATATGACTTAATATAATCTTATTAAATCATTGGCACTCTCAATAAGTTGGTTTTAGCAACCATATAGTTTGGCTTTCTTGAATCACTATAATAAATAATATAAGTAGCTCCTTACTACTTATGATAGTTGTTTTCTGTGAAGTAACTAAAAATACTAACAAATAGTGAGTCATTTCTTCTAAGTAATATATAGGGTTAAGTTTCTGTGAGGCTCTAGTCACATTTTCAGTGACTAAATAAGCATTTTTCCGTGTATGTTTCTACTCAGTGATACCTTCCTTATTTTATACTTGTGAAATAACTTGATACAATTAGTTCAGTAACATTACACTATTACCAAATAGCACTATAAATCATGTCTGAACAAACTTTACCTAATGCATATGTTTCTCTGCAATGTGTACCTTGCACTTAGGAATATTAGATAGTAGTATGCTCAGGGGCCATTTTAAACAGCCAGATCATCAACAAAAACCACAGAAATGGGACTAAATAGACTGCAAAAGAACACTTGTTTACAATGAGAGCTATAGTAAGAAGGCTGAGTGTTATCCTCTCTGGCCTCAACTGGGAATATGATGATATCTTGTTAAAGCAGCCTGACTATGACTAAATCAAGGATCTATGAAGTAACTCTGTCCAAACGACTGTGTGTAGTCTTCCTATCTACAGCCTATTTTCCAATCAGGTCAATTTGGATTCCGTTCCAAACACTGTGATGCTCTTTCCTCCTCTTCTTTGCTTTTGTCAAAATGCCATTCTCTTGCCCAGCCAAATCACCCTTGACTAATGAGGCTTCGTTCAGTCCACATCTTTCATTAACTTTCCTTGGATCTCCTTAGTCACCTGTTCATTTCCTTATCTATTAGAAAGCATGAACCACCTTAAGTCTAAAGCACTTGTCACCTAAAATAACAGCATATGGTTCTCAGGACTATTGTAGGATAAATGATTTCTATCTATCTATCTATCTATCTATCTATCTATCTATCTATCTATCTATCTATCTACCTACCTACCTACCTACCTACCTACCAACCTACCTACTTACCTACCTACCTATCTAACCTGGCACAAAGAGGATACCCAGAAATATTGATGATTCTATATGATACTAATTTGGTTTAGAAGAACTGTTTTTCTTTAAATTAGTCATTCCTGGGAAGACAAGTTATGAAGAAAAAGAGAATAATTTGTTAGAGACAAGTTAACAGCATGAGTCAGTGATTCCCAGATTTTGAATGTTTTTGGCCAGCAACCTAGGGAACTGACATCAAGTTGCTTAATATTTCCTTTTTGCCAAAAGCCCCTCTTCATAACTCCTTTTAATAGCAGCTTTTAAAAAAGAAAATAAATATACCATAAAGACAAACAGGTAGAAAGGACATAGAACTTAGAGGTTTTGTTCTGGAAATGAATACATGCAGCTTCATGAAAAATTCACTTCACCCATGTACTTATCCAGTTTTTAATTCCTTGACCAAATATTTATTAAGTGATATGCACTATGAATTGTTCTAAGTAGTAAGGTAGAATGGTAAACCCAACAAGGAAGTTCCTTGTACTTGTGGAGCTTTTTTAAAAAAAAATCGGAAACATTCACGACCAACCAGTACCAATCCACTAGTGTATGCACAATATTTAGGAGCTATGACATGAGGGTACTTAGTCCCTAGTGGTGTTGTTCAATTCTTGCTTCTAAATTCAAAAGGAAGAAGCAGGAAACTGTTGCCATGGGTGGGTAGTGGGAATGCAGAGGCAGAGGAGCAGCTCTGAATCTGGACCCCAAGGCAATGAGGTCCAGTCCTCAGTTTGGACCCCCAGGCTAGCTTTGCCTTGAAAATCAAATTCACATATAAACAGAAATCCTTCTGGAAGTTGACATTTTCACCATAAAAACCAATGACATATATTCAGATCAAAAAGCCTGAAATATAGTGCATAGTGAAACAATCGTCAGTGTGTAGAGATTAGCCTGGAGAAAAGAAAGCAGGTTGGGAGGGAGAATGAGATAGGGCCTAGCTTCTTGTATTTGGGGAGTTCATCACCACTTTCTTAACAGAGTTCAAAAGAAAATCACTGCATGTGGGGAAATATGAGCTTTCAGAAGTGCTATAAAATACTTTCAGCACTGTTAAATGCACTCAGCCAACAAAAATAAGACACTTGCTGTTATTTGAAATTTCAACATAAACGAAGGACAGAGTAACAGTTGTCTTTCATTCTCTCATGCCTTAGTGAGAAGTGGAGGAGACCCCCCCCCACCATCTGGCAAGCCTCTGTAACAAGCTGAATGAGTTAATAAAGGACAATATACATTTTTCTAAAATTCAGAGTTAAGAGAATGTGGCACCTGCAGAAACTAACAGAATTTGCAAACCTCTCCATAGACTGCAGGTCTCTTGTGACAATCCTAATGTTCTTGTCAAAATTTGTAAATATGGAACAAAATACTACACTATTTGAAAAGATGCTCATGCCTGTAATCCTAGCTACTCAGGAGGCTGAGATCTGAGAATCACGGTTCAAAGCCAGCCCAGGCAGGAACATCCGTGAGACTCTTATCTCCAATAAACCACTAGAAAACTGGAAGTGGAGGTGTGGCTCAAGCAGTAGAGCGCTCGCCTTGAGCTGAAGAATGCAGGGATAGCACCCCAGCCCAGAGTTCAAGCCCCATGACCAACAAAAAAATCTTTTTAGAATATATGTGTTTGCTGAAAAAAAATTAATTAAAATCCTGCTAGATTTTTAGGGCCTTGTGTGTGTGTGTTTGTGGTGTGTGTGTGTACTAGGGTTTTAACTCAGGGTCTGGCTACTGTCTTCTAACTCAAAATTGGAGATAAGAGTATCTTTGTCTGCCTGGTCTGACTTTGAACTGTGCCTTCTGAGTAGCTAGACTGACAGGCATGAGCCATCCATGCTTGGCTAAGGACTCACTCTTATGAGCTGGCCTTGTGACATTACCCTGCCGAAAGAGAAGGTAGCTAGGTGTTGGAATGCCAATTTCTGGAACATACTGGGACTAGGACCAAGAAGAAAAAATGATCAAGAAACTATAAGCAGAAGTTTCTTTTTTTATCATAGCATTTTAGGATTAAAAATAAAAAGATTTACTAAAATTAGTCACAACATTGAACTCTTAAAAGGAGAAAACTTTAAAGTAAGGCAAATAGCCCAAATGCAGAACTTCAGACAACTTTATCAACTTCATACTATATATCCACAGCAAGGAAATTAATTATTCCCAGATGCTGGGATGAAGAATGTTGCTGGATTGTTTTGCCTCTCAAACTCCTCAGTATAAACACACACTCACAGAACTACATTCCCTTTTTTGGCTGCCAATATGCAAGTAATTATACACTGAGCAGGATAATGTTGGATGCACTTTCCTTTGAATACCAAGCAAGTTCTGGGTTCTTTCAGCCTTTTGGACCATGCCCATGAGCATTTTTCTCTGACAGTCTTTAGTAACTACTGGTAAACAAATTGTTTCTTTTAAAAAAAAATTCAACAGCAGCATAAGCCTCATTTCCAAAAATTTCCAGACTCCCTTAGAGCCAGAGGGACAAAAATGTATCTCAAGTTCATTATAGCTCCAGAAAACAATTTTTCTGCAATCCCTGTGATAAAAAGTCAGAATTCATAATAATGTTTACACATTTTATGTCACATTTGGCTCACAAGTAAACAAAGAAGGCAGATATAAATCAATGGTGAGCTAGGTACTGGTGGCTCATGTTTCTTATCCTTGCTATTTAGGAGGCTGAGTTCTGAGCATCGTGGTTTCCAGCCGAGGCAGGAAAGTCTGTGAGATGCACATCTCCAAAAAACTACTCAGAAAAGGGCAGAACTCAAGAGCACTAGTCTTGAGCAGAAGCTTAGGGACAGTGCCCAGGCTCTGAGTTCAAGCTGCAGGACTGGCAAAATCAATCAATTAATCAACTGTGAACTGAGATGTGTTTATTATTAAGCATGGGTTCTCTGCCATTGTCAGAGTGAGTAAAGGTTCCTAATTCTAATTCAGCCCCCCCCCCTGCTTTTTTTGTGCCAGTCCTGGGGCTTGAACCCAGGGCTTAGGCACTGTCCTTGAGCTTTTTTGCTCAAGGCTAGCAGCTCCACTTCTGGACTTTTAGAGATAAGAGTCTTACAGAGGCTGGGAAGGTGGCTCAGTGGTAGAGTGCTTGCCTTGCATGAATGAGGCCCTGGGTCCGATACCTCAGTATCACATAAGCAGAAAAAAGCTGGAAGTGGTGCTGTGGCTCAAGTGGTAGAGCGCTAGCCTTGGGGTAAAGAGCTGAGGGACAGTGCCCAGACCCAGAGTTCAGGCCCCATGACCAACAACAACAACAAAAAGAGTCCTACAGACTTTTGTGTATGGGCTAGCTTTGGATTTTGATCCCAAGATCTCAACCTCCTGAATAGATCGTATTACAGGGCTGAGCCACTGGCACCTGGCCTAGGCCAAATTTTTATGGGGCAAATGAAATGTGTTTTCTACTGGGTGAGTCCTGGCAGGTTTAGAAGAATCTGCCTGGACCTTCGCATTTCTTGGAGTAAATAAACTCAGTGAATTTGCTCCAGGCATTAATAAAGCACATGTGTTTGCATGTGCATATATGTGTGTAAAATGGGGAAAAGGGGAGATAAGAAAGGCACAAGGAACACCTCAGGAGCTATTAAAGCAAAAAACATTTTCAGCAGAATAGAAAGGAAGTTCTTTAGTCCTGCTAGTTACAAAACAAATGAGAAGGAAAGTTCAAGGAAAGTTGATATCTAAAAATAAATAAATAAAAGGAAATTCAATGAGAAAACAATATTCAGGTCAGGTCTAAACGGAGAGAAAAACACTCATTCAGAACTGGGCTGCCATCCTGATTTCTCTAAAGTGAGCAGCTGCTGGTTATTGAAACCAGCCCACACCGTGGGTCTCCGCCACCATGGCAACACCGAGGCTGTCAGTGCTGGAGAGTCTAAGGCACTGGTCTATGGCCAGAAGCATTCTGGCTACAAATGAGAGAGACTGTATAGGATTTTTTTTCCTTAATGTGTTTTGAAAGATTTTGATTTCTGGGTTTGTGGTTGGCTATTGGAAACTTTTCTTTCTTTTTTTTTTTTTTGTTGGTCGTGGGGCCTGAACTCTGGGCCTGAGAACTGTCCCTCAGCTCTTCAGTTCAAGGCTAGTGCTCTACCACTTGAGTCACAATGCCACATCCAGCTTTTTTTGCCTATGTGGTACTGTGGAATTGAACCCAGGGCTTCATGCATGCAAGGCACGCACTCTACCACCGAGCCACCTTCCCAATCCCTAATGGAAACTTTTAAAACCTGTAATAAAATCCTGACCAAAGGGGCAGATTTCTACCAAACAACATAGAAGAGAAGCATTGTGGTGGTCACTCAGTAAGTAACCTATTCCCACTTTCTTTTAAATAATCTCTTACAAGTCTTTTGTCAGTTCTGCATGTTTGTGCCTGCTATCTTGCACTGTAACTTTAAGATGCTTTGAAAAATACAAATTTGAAGGAGGCTGAGATTGGAGGAAGGCAGTTCAAAGTCTGTGAGACTTTTATCTCCAATTAAACGCCAAAAACCCAGAAGTGGAGCTGTGGCTCAAGCGGTAGAGTGCCAGCCTTGAGCAAAAAATCTAAGGGGGAGAATCCAGGCCTACCCCAGTATTGGTATTATAGCTATATAGCTATATAGCTATATCTATAACTATATCTGTATCTGTATATATATATATATATATATCTACATATATGTATGTATTTATCTATGCATGTGTATGTGTGTATTTTATGTTTGTGTCTTATAATACATGATCCTAAAAAGGAAAGCTTTGATAATTTTGTGAGCTAGAAAGTTAGTTGATAATGAATTTAAAACACTGAAATTTAAAAACACAGATCATAGCTTATATGTTATAAATTCAGTGGCCACATAATTGGCACATTCCAATGTTGAACTCACCATCTTGATTTTATTAACACTAAGCTAAAAATGTACTTTAAGTATAAAGAAAATTCCAACACAATAACCCCCTGATATTATACAATAAATAATAGCATAAACATCCATCAAACTGCCTGGTTTCTTTTGTGTAATCTTGAGCAAGTTATTTAAACTCTCTCTGTAATACTATTTTCTCATGTGT
Organism: Dipodomys merriami; assembly: GCF_024711535.1. Lineage (NCBI taxonomy): Eukaryota > Metazoa > Chordata > Mammalia > Rodentia > Heteromyidae > Dipodomys > Dipodomys merriami. The sequence goes on from NW_027203849.1 coordinate 265,819, forward strand.
AAAATAGAAATAAGAACAGCAATTACTTCCAAAGTTGTCATAGGTATCAAATGAGTTAATGTCTGCGAATTGCTTAGAATAGTGTTTAGTTAGTGTTAAATATGTGCTTAAAAAATAAATGAGTAGACATGTGCAGTGGCTCAAGTCTGTAATGCTAGCTATTTGGGAGGTGGTGTTTGGAGGACTGCAGAAAATATCACGAGTCACCCTCTCAACCAATGGCTAGGGGTAATAGTGTGCATTTGTTTTCCCAGCTATGGAGGAAGCACATGGCTGGGTGCAGAGATGTGTGCCTGTATCTCCCAGTGACTTGGGGAACCACAAGGAAGAGAATTACAGTCCAACTGGCCCAGGCTGGTCTTTCCCTCTAAAATAATGAAGAAAGAGGCTGGAGGTGTGGCTCAAGTGGTAGAGCACTAGCAAGCACCAGACTCTGAGTTCAATCCTCAGTACCACCAAAAAAGACAAAAAAGAAAATTATGAGTAAATAAGTAAATAATATTTTAAATTAAAGGCTCTCTTTTGACTATGGGAAATACCACCTTTGTATTTGTGTGTGTAAACCCACACTCAAGAAATGTTAGGCTTCTTAACATCTAAGGGTTACAACTTACTTGGAGTCATGCATTAGATCCCTCAAGCCCAATAGAGAAATTTATTTTTGAATTTAGCCAATTTGCATGCATGTATGGGGGAGGTGATTTTAAAAAACAGACCCTAGCTCTTTTGATTCATTTCAGTCCTAAGGAATGTTTAACATTTGTTAAAAGCACAAGACATAGTGCTTGCTAAACTAATCATAAGATGCAACCCTAGAGTGGGAAATCCCTACTGCACCCACGTATTCTAGCAGAAACCAAAGTGTCCCAGCCTCCTGGAGAAAATTAAACAATCACACTTTTTTAAAGCTTCATAACAGGTAGAGGACATCTTTCTAGAAGGGCTTGTTTAAGGACTTTCCATTTCACATCTGAACTCCACAACTGGTACTGCAGAACCCACTTACAGGTGAAGGTGTACAACTGTCATGGTGATCATTCACACTGTCATAAGATTCTGCCTTTTAAAAATAAAAATGAAAAAAAGCTTGGAATTGTGTTATTGTCTTTATGAAATACTTTTCTTCCATTTGCACTTCTTCACCAGGGAAGGAGTTTTGCTGTTCGCTATAAATTGTTTTTAAAAAATGCTCTCACAGATTGTGTTGGAGTAGTTCTACACTAATGTAACAGTCTACCATTCAGAGTTTCCATAACTTTTTGGATACTAGTTTATCTGAGGCGAACAGGTTCGCATTTTCACTAACATTTTAAAATTAAATTACATTGCTAAGCGCAGGACCTAGAAAACATTCTGGGATCTAAAAAGAAAGAAATCAACACTTAGTTTGTGAAAATGGTGAAAAAAAACTTGCTTTTACAAAATAAAGGAATCCCCTGCAACAATTCCAAATAGAAATAGGAAAAGGTGGGAATACTTAAGCTCAGGACTGAAAGGACCAACATTGAAATACATGAAGTTCATTTGTAAAATTTCAAGGTCACTCCAGAGTTGAACACATATCCTGTTTTCTAAGAAAACAAATTCCATCCACTGAATCATATCCAGTGAAACTTTTTGTGGAAAGTTGTTTGGAAGCTAGAAGCAAAATAAGAGAAAGGCAGTAGTATTCCATAGCTGAAGAAAACAGAAGCTGCCACTAGAAGAAACGCAGATCCACTGAGTCATTTGAGAAAATAGAATCAGACTGGCTTTACTGTTCCAGGAGGCTTAAATGAAAATCATTTTCAAAAGCAGTCTCATTTTCTACATTCTACTCCTCCAAGAACTGAAAAGGCCTGTACAAGAATGTCGTCACTAGCACCCAATGCTACTTAAAACAGAAGGGAAATTATGAGGTGCAGGTTAGCTGTGCTGGAATAGCAATTGATAGACGTGTGGGCTCCAGTTTCACTTGGTCACTGGTTAATGTATGAATAGTTACTGTCTGAGATGCTGGTGGCGGTAGTGGCAGCCTCAAGCAGTTATAGCAACAGAATTAGTAATAGAAGCAATAGTCTTAGGAGCAGCAGCAGGAGGAGGAACAGAAAAGCAACAGTAGCAGCGGGAACAGAAGGAATAGAAACAGTGCAGAATTAGTACTAGTAGTACAAATAGTAGCAGCAACAGTAGCATCCACAGTCACAAGTAGTAGTAACAGTAGCTATCAATAGAAACAGCAACAGTAGCAAGAAGTTGACAACAGCAGCAGTAACAGTAGCACCAGTTCCCATTTATTGAGGATCCCTGTCACTCAACTTGATTAGGAACTATAAAAAAACATATTTTAGCTGGGTGCTGGTTGCTCAGACCTATAATCCAAGCTATTCTGAAAGCTAAGATTTGAGGATCTCAGTTTGAAGCCATCCCAGGCAGAAAAGTACACGAGACTCTTATCTCCAATTAGCCACAAAAAGCCATAAGTGGAGCTGTGGCCCAAGTGGCAGAGCACTAACCTTGAGCACAAAAGCTCAGGAACAGTACCTAGGCCCAGAGTTCAAGCCCCAGAACTGGGGGTTGATGGGGAAACCACAACACATTATCTCACTGAACCCCTATATTGATGTTTTGGAATAGGTATTGCTACCCTCAGTGGACAACTCAAAAAAACAAAGACCAGAGAAACTAAATAATTATCTCACTATCACTTTTATTAGGTGAAAAATGTGGCTTTTGAATTGAGATGCATGTAATTTCAAAATCTTGCTCTTGGGAAATAGTGTGGTGAAGTTTAGGGTGTCTCAAGCAATAACAAGTTTATGAGTCATCTGGAGAACTTGGATACACTGGAGATTTGGATGCATTTGGGCTTTTGTCCTGACTGAGAACCTTGAATTTCTTACAGGCTCCCAATTAATACTGTGTGTCTGGGAAGCACACTCTATTAGCAAAGGGAGAGTGGAAAGAAAGGACGAGTCCCCTCGGAATGTGTGGCCTCAGCTTGCTCATCTGTAGTACAAAGGGGTTTGATAAGAATTATTTTTAAAATATACTCCATTTCTAAAATCCAAGTGATCTTGTGGTATTAAGAAACCAGATCACACAGGAATGACTATTAGCCCCATGAATTTTTAAACTGGCTTCAGATGAGATTCTGGCTATGATTTATGTATCTTTCTGAAGGATCTCTGACAGGTGGGGATCAGCTACCCTTGCACAAATTACATTATTGTTAAGCTTTAGGCTGAGCTCAAATCTTACTGAAAGAGTTCAAAGCACTTCTTTACATAAGCATCTTTAAAGATTATGAATGTAAAAATAGTTTCTTACGAGAAGCTTAGATGGCAGGGTTTTTCTTTTTTAATAACAGAAATGAGAAGTCTTCAAAAACATAATGGTAGCACAATCTATAAAAATATGTTAATGCCTCATTTTAAAGTCTTACAGAAATTGAGGTTTTCTGAGTTAACAAAATAGACTTCATCACAGATGGTCTGAATGATAAAAGGGACCAGCACACTAGTGTAGCAAGACTAAAAACAGTGCTCTTAGCTGAGCAGGCTGGAAGCCTGCAAGGAAATCTTTCTACATGCTAAGTGTGGAAGCAAAAAGAGTTTTGATTGGCAAGGGCACTTCAAATGCTTTCGGCAAAGCTTAGGGCCATAAGATGTGCAATTTTTATGAAGAAGCCATTTCTAATTAGAATGAATGCCTTATTAAGATGCATTTTCTCATCATACTATGCCTATACAAGACAATGGCAGCAAGGAATGTGGATTTTTCTTTCTTCCAAAAACTACATACAGTCCAGATCACCAAGAGGGATACTTTGAAATTCCTTTTGAAATTTAAACAAGGGTATCATCTTCCTTCCTTCCTTCCTTCCTTCCTTCCTTCCTTCCTTCCTTCCTTCCTTCTTTTCTTTCTTTCTTTCTTTCTTTCTTTCTTTCTTTCTTTCTTTCTTTCTTTCTTTCTTTCTTTCTTTCTTTCTTTCTTTCTTTCTTTCTTTCTCTTTCTTTCTTTTTTGCCAGTCCTGGAGCTTGAATTCAGGGCCTGGCCACTGTACTTGAGCTTCTTTTGCTAAAGGCTAGCACTCTACCACTTAAGCCACAGTGTCACTTCTGGCTTTTTCCGTGTATGTGGTACTGAAGAATCAAACTCAGGGCTTCACACATGCTAGGCAAACACTCTCCCACTAAGCCACATTCCCATCCCAAGGGTTTCATATCTATTAAACCTAGGAGTGCAAAGAATTTCCCAATGGTGAGAACTATTAGAAGTAATTGGAACCCTCAGCTGAGGAACATAAATACATGCCTATTTGGAATGGCCTACATATAGGTGTGTCTGATAGAATCTAGTCAGGGAAGATCTGGTGACTTAATATATTCTGTGTGTGCACATGTGGCGTGCACGTGGGTGCTTTTACATGCATGCACATATGTGTACCAGTACTAGTACTAGGGCTTGAACTCAGTGTCTAGGTGCTGTCCTTCAGCTTTTCTCACTTAGTGCTAGCACTCTGAGCCACAGCTTTACCTCCAGCTCCTTGGTGCTTCATTGGAAATGAGAGTCTTATGGATTTTCCTGCCTGGGCTGGCTTCAAACCTTGATCCTCAGATCTCAGCCTCCTGAGTATCTAGGATTATGCCAGGCATGAGCCATGGGCATTTGGCTTCTGTTTCTTATGGTCTTTAAAGTTGGTCAGTATTTATTGAGGTAATTCTCAGTTGACCCATGACAGCAATATACTGTCAAAATTTTCAAATTGGTGAAACCACTTTTTCCTAAATAATTTCTTCTAAGGAATCACAAAGTGTAAAATAGGTGGAATCAGATCTATTCCATTTGACATTTGGAAAGAAGGGTTCCTTTCACATCAGCTTCAATTAATAGGTTGTATTCTATTCATTGCTGCTTAATATACTATCAGAAAGTATGTTAAAAATCTTATGTCTCTTAGAATTGTGGCTTGACTAGGCTCCACCAGGACATTCTTGTGTGGGACCTTCCCTGCAGTCAATCATCAAAGTATTTGAAGGCTCTATCAGGCTGGGAATCAAAATGGCTCCTTCACTCCATGTCTAATGCTTCAATTCTCCTAGGATTCTCTTTGTCTCCATGTAGGAGGTCATCATCCATGGCTTCTCATGGTGTCTTTGGGGTTCTTATAATATGGTGGTTTCTAAGTAGTCACATTTCTTACACAGCAGCTAACTTCTGGGAGGCAGTAATTATTGCCAGAGCAGCTAATTAATAGCTACAGCCAAAACTGGCACAAGAGTCGGCATTTCTACTACATCTTATTGTCAAATAAATCCCAGACTCAAAGGTATAAAGAAACGGAGTCCTGCTGGGAAGGTAGCAATGTCACTTTGCAGAAGAGCATATGCGTTAGGGAGATATTGTAGTACCATCTTTGGAAAACATAATTTGCCACAGTTAAAAAGCACTATGGTAATAAGATTTGAGAGGGTAAACTTTTACAGAGATGAAAGTAGTACAGTTGGTTTTATTTCTGGATCTTCTTTACTAGCAGTGATATTATTACATCCTTTTGGGGAAAATGCTGTGAGCTACTCTCTGTTGTAGGGGAAGAAAGACAATGTGAACATAGAAATTATGGATATTGATGTTAAGATGAATATGAACAGCTAATATTCCTCTTTCCCTGTTTTGAGAGAACATGACTGACATAGTCACAATATGGCCCCAGAACATTCACAGTGGAAACATAGAAAGCTGCAGAAATACAAGGCTATTCCTGCTAATAGAAAAGCAAGCAGCTGTCATTTGGCAGAGCATTTTAGGGGGGAAAAAAGCCTTCTGTAGAAAACAACTGATAAAATCAGAAAGACTGTGATTTGAGGGATGTACAAGGAAACCCTCTAAACCTGCCATTAGAAAGAAGAGTTCTGACAAAGATGTGGAACTCCAACCCAGAGAGCTGGGATCACAGGACTTCTAAAACCTAGAAGAATCAGAACTCTTCTTTTCTTTCCTCCCACCCCCACCCCCACCCCCGTCCTGAGGATTGAATTCAGGGCCTGAGCTTTTTTTGCTAAAGGGTATTGCTCTATTTCTTGAGCCAGAGCTCCACTTTCAGATTTTTGGTGGTTGATTAGAGATAAGAAGCTCACACACTTTCCTGCCTGGCCTGGCTTTGAACCATGATCCTCAGATCTCAGCCTCCTGAGTAACTAGGATTACGGGTATGAGGTGCCAGCATCTGAAAACCAGAAGACGATACTAATTAGGGAGTTCTCCTGATTCCTTATAAAAAAGGGGAAATAACAGAACACACCATAAATTATATATTAGATACAAAATATTATTTACTGTGATCAATTACATATGCTATTTAAGTATTAAATATTTCATCTCAGAAAGTCAGTTATTCTCAAGGAATACATTGGTTGTCATCAATCTCCAAATTATTGACTCATTCAAACTTGTGTTAGGGCATCTGAGAACACTGAGTAGTACATGAGCATAAAAGTCAAGATCTCTATGCCTAGAATGAACAAAATCCATCGTAGTTCTTCCTTTCCAAGGCTTATTTGTATGTAGATCTGCTACGTGTTATATTACATACCCATAGGTGTGTTGAAAAAGATAGTACTGAATATGCCAGTATTTTTTTTATCACTGTCATGAAATACTTTAGATAATCAACTAAGAAAGAGAAAAGATTGATTTGTGTTCATGGTTTTAGAGGTTTCAGTTCATGATTGAGTAGACCTGTTTCTTTTAGGGCAGCAACACCAGATGTCAATGGAGAGGGATGTGTGATGGTGTGAAACCACTCACTTCATAGCCAGGAAAGAACAGAAAATGGTCCAGTATTCTACATTTTTCTTTGGGACATGCCTTCGATAACATCTTACCCCCTTGAAAGTTTTACCACCTCCCAATAGTGCTTCCTTGGGAACTTGCGTCCAGCGCAAGGGACCATTGGAAGACATTTAAGATCCAAACTATAGCAAGGGTGACCCTCAGTTTTGGTACTATGGATTATTTTCTGAGGCTCCAGCTGGAAGAACTAGTTTGAATGTGCTTGAAGAATAAGGAAGGGTTAGGAAATGCAGTTCACTATTATTTTCTTTCCTAGGGAAATTATCTCCTAAAAATTGCTCAACTTATTATTGCCCAAGTATCCTACTTCCAGATCAGGATTTTCAGAGAATGGTTCTCAAGGAGACGAATTCTAGTCAGTTTTTATAAGACTGCATTGTAAGGCCAGCCTTACTCAATGAACTATTCCAGAGCACTAGAGATTTATATGTATCAAAGGGGAGAGGGGGTTTGGTGGGGAGGTGCTGATGGGAGAGTGTCAGTAGTTAGAGAAGAAAAGAAGAAAATTGTTGAGCTTTGAAAAATGAGTATGAGTTTTTTGAAGTTTGTGACTTACAAGAGTTTTCCATATGAACTTACTTTTTGCATGGATGCCACTCTGATGATCACAGTGCATTGAAACATGGTTTTTCATGATCTGTCTTCTGCTTCCTCTCCAGCCTCAGTTTTTCTATTTATACTTCACTTACTAACCCTGGTCAGACCTACATGAAATGACATTCAGGCCTTCTGACATGCCACTTTTCATACCTCTACATCTGTATCTTCACTGCCTCAAGTGCTTTCTCTTTTTGACCACCAAATATCTACTTTACTTATAAGATTCTTAAAAGTAACCTTCTTTCGCTGGGTGCTTGTGGCTCACACCTGTCATCCCAGCTACTCAGGAAGCTGAGATCTGAGGATCAATGTTCAAAGCCATCCCAGGCAGGAAAGTCCATGAGACTCTTTTCTCTAATTAATACCTGAAGTGGAGCATCCCTCAAAGTGATAGAGCACTACACTTGAGCCATAAAGTTCAGGAACAGTGCCCAGGCCCTGAGTTCAGGCCCCAGGACTGGCACACAAACACATATACAAATAGTAACATGCTTTTAAGCATCAGCTCAACTATCATCCTCTTGTAAAGTTTTTCATTACTTTGACCCTTATGCCCACACACTTTCCCAGCAACAAATAACCATTCCTTCCTTTGTAATTCCTATTCATGTGAGTGTATTTCTAAAGTAACACCACCATAGCTCAATGTTTCTTTTTACTTAAATATTTATTTCCTCCTACCAAGTGGCAAGTACATTTAGAAAAGCAGCATGGAGCCAGGAATCCATGCTACACAGGAGACTGAGGTCTGATGATCAAGGTTCAAAGCCAGCCTGGGCAAGAAAGTCTGAGAGACTCTCCAATAAACTACCCAAAAAGCCAAAAGTAGAGCTCTGACTCAAGTGGTAGAGTGCTAGCCTAGAACACAAAAACTCAGGAACAGTGCCCAGGTCCTGAGTTCAAGCCCCAGGACTAGCACAAAAATAAAATAGAAAGAAAGAAAGAAAGAAAAAAAAGAAAGAAAGAGAGAGAGAAAGAAAGAGAGAGAGAAAGAGAGAGAAAGACAGAAAGAGAGAGAGAAAGAATGAAAGAAAGAATGAAAGAAAGAAAGAGAGAAAGAGAGAAAGAGAGAGAAAGAAAGAATGAAAGAACGAAAGAAAGAAAGAAAGAAAGAAAGAAAGAAAGAAAGAAAGAAAGAAAGAAAGAAAGAAAGAAAGGAAGGAAGGAAGGAAGGAAGGAAGGAAGCAAGCAAGCAAGCAAGCAAGCAAGCAAGGATTCTTTTTAAATATCCAAATTTCCATTCAACTTTGGGGCTGTTCTCAGCTCTTTCCAATTAATTTCACTTTTGTACTCATTAGCTAAAGTCAATTTCTATTATGCATAACAATAGAATCCTAACTGTTGCCAAAATAAATTAAAACTGAACTGTTTGAATGGAAGGGACTCAGGAAGCTCAGAGCACCAAGAGAAAACACAAAGAATCTGAAATAAGCAAAATTTCTCCAGCTCTGTTCCGAGGAGGGTGTGCTGCCCTGGGAATCCACTCAGCCTAGTGATAAGAAAGGTGCTCTCTATTGGGATCAAGAATAATTCTTTAAACCTCATCATGGTTTGCAGGGTATTTTTTTCTGAACTGACACATAAAAATGTACATATTGAATGTGTTACCATGTTATGTTTCAATAAATTTGTACAGTGTTCAATGTTTAAGTCAGATTAAACATATCTGATTCTTCATTTATCATTTCTTTATGGTTAAAAAGTTTCAATGTCCTTTCCACTAGTTTTTTTAAATGTATAGTATATTATTATATGGAGGATAATCCTCAAACCATCTTCCACTATTTTCTCTGATTTCATGTTTACCAGCCTTAAGAATCAACCACAAGTTCAACGTGTGGAGTTTTCCAAGATCAGGAAGGAATTACCACAGATATGTGGTAATTGGAAAGAAATATCACAACTTGTAAATAAATAATAATGAGTAATGAATAATAATGATATGAGTAAATAATAATAATGAATAATGAATAACAACAATAATAATAATGTAATGAATACTATATAGTACTGTCCTCATAGTTTGAACAGTTGAACTGTTTGAACTGTTGTCTCAATTTAATGAATGGCAAATTCTTAGACAAGAATCTCAATTTGCAAGACCAAAACTGGCCTGAGATGACCTCACCAAGGTTGTACCACACTTTTGAGCTTACCAGGAATACTGTAACTCCAGATTATTCTGCTTTTTCCCAGCAGTAACACACTAGAAAGAAAAAATCTCCATGGTTCATGCTCTTTATTATGACATACGTTTAAATACTAAGGAAAATACAATTAATTCTAATCACTGCCTATAGTTAGATCATTGAGTGAGCAAAATTTAATTCCACCTTGGTCAGATTAAAAAGTTTAAAAAGAAAATTGATGAAGTAAGGCATTAATTCTCCCCTCTTTTTCTGTGACAGTACAAAATTATGTTGGCCATGAGTGAAAACTTATGGTAATTCCTGGCTACATCCAAGTAACTTTTCACTGCATCTTCTGTCTAGAAAATATCTTGAAATGCAAGTATGTGACTCTGATATTATTGTGATAAGCTTAAAACTTGTCTGATTTATTTTAAAAAGTCAATCATTTGCAAGCTTTGACTTCTATTATCATTGGATTAGGTTGCTTACAACATATCAGTATGTCCTGTGGAGACTTACTGATGTAAATATTGAAATAAGACTGTTACTGATTTTTAGAAGAGAGAGAGAGAGAGAGAGAGAGAGAGAGAGAGAGAGAGAGAGAGAGAGAGAGAGAGAGAGAGAGAGAGAGAGAGAGAGTCCCATTTGTGTGTTTAGAATTAACCTAATCAATTTGACTCTTTTTTTGTCAGTTCCAGCAAGAGGGACAGAAGCTCATTTGGAAATGGTAAGAGCTGAATTAGAGTAACCATAAATTCTGGAGATGAATAAATTGCTTCCATCTTCTAGAAGTTGTTTATTTGCCTTGTAGCTATCTTGCAGATTTGGACTGACCTTTCTGATCACATGAAATTAACAAGGTATTTTTGTTAAATGTTTTGAGAAAGCCCAAGCCAACTAATAGCAAAGCATTTTTTTTATCTGAGATTGTTAGATTCTTCAACTCCAAAGGGCTTAATCTCTGGCTTCACATTGAATACTGTAGTATGGAGACCAGATAACACCTTCTTTGGGCCACATTTAGTACCTGAACTGCAATTTTTGCTTCTTGGGATGATAGACTTATCTCTGTAGAAATACAGAAGCAGGTAATACTTCATGAAATGTCATAATGAGAGATTTTTCATGCCATGTCTCACAGAATAATACAAGTTGGCCCTAAAGTTTGGGGTAATGTGTTATGCTAATTATGCCTTGCTCTATAGGTTTTGGTCCAGTCTTTAAAAAAAAATAGCTGTGAGTCTGCATCCTGCATGCAAGGAATTGCCTAGGAACAGAGCAATGAATTAAAGATGGCACAGCTCCCTTTGCTTAACATTTCCTACTTTTCAGGGGTTTGTTTTGCAACTTTAATATTATTAATCTACACAACCTTTAACTTTTCATTCAGAATTTATATCAGAATCAAGCTAATAAATTAAAGATGAGTTAGTTCATTGTTGGGTGGTTTAACATAGACCTAGTATGTTAATCCTGATGTGCTTGTTACTACGGCTTTAAATTTTTTATTATTATTATTTTTTCTGCCTCGTAGCTGTGGTTAGGCAGCAGCAATAAATCAGAACAAAGGAATGAAGGTATTGGGGCTTTAGGGAAAACATGTATTAGAAAAAATTGGTTTGGCACTAAGGGCTGTATTGCATTAAGATGAATTTTAGAGATACAGGGGTAAGAGAATGTAGACAAATAAATTGTATAAATAATCTGAGAAATAGCAAGTCTGTACAGACCCCGAGTAACCCTGTAAGCTACCATCAACAAGACTTTCTAATTCCTGTTCAAACAGACCAAACAGGTACACTCTACTTAAATAAATAGCCAGGAGAAATGGGCACATGGCTAATGCTGAGAAAGTGGGAGGAACAGATAAAGCTCTTTAAAATAGCCCAAAGGATTGGAATAATAGAAGTCAGTGTAGGAGTCTGACATAGCATCTTCTGTGAATAGGGCTTTATTGCCACTCCAGGCACCGATATTGCAAACACATGCTAAAACAACCAGAAACTAGGAGTCAGTGCAACTCTTGCCTGAGAATACATGCTGGCAGCCTGAATGTTGAGAACACAGGAAGAGGCATTCAGATGAAGCTGAGCTTATGAATAAAAGACATAGTATAAAAGGTGGAGTTGATAGGAACAAGATCAAACTATCCCAGATCCCTAAGAAAATGCAAGAATGCTAAAAAGTACAGAAAGTATAGAGCAAAAGAGACTTCGCTTAGTAGACTAAATGGCATCTGAACTGAGAGAACCATATGTGTTTTGAAGAGATTTCATTCTCAAATAGAGCTCAGTAGATGGGGAGAAACCACATGTTTGAAGCACTGAACTTTTGTGGATCACAAAGAAACTGTAGATCTGTGTTACCTCTAATTTTTTAACTTAAGTAGGTCAGGCACACATTACTATGAAAAGAACTGATCCTGTCCCCATTCTTGTCTTTTTTTAAAATGTAGTACTGGGGCTTGAACTCAGGACCTTGCTCTTGCTAGATAGGTGCTCTAGTACTGAGTCTCACTTCTAGTCCATTTTGTACACTCTTTTTTCCTTCCTGGGCATATACCTGGTTCACAATTCACATTTTAAGACTTTCCATCCTTAGGAGAAACCCTAGGTCTCTTTGGCACAGGCCGAAATTTTCTTAACAGAGACCCAGAAACACAACAAATCAAAGAAAGGTTAGACAAATGGGATTGCATGAAATTGCAGAGCTTCTGAATGGCAAAGGACATAGCTAGCAAGATCAATAGAAAGCCCACAGATTGGGAGAAGATCTTCACTAGCCATACAACGGACAAGGGTCTCATATCTAAAATATACCTGGAACTCAAAAAATTAAATCCCCCAACAACAAATCCTCAAAGAAACAACTGCCCAATAAATAAGTGGGCTAAAGAGTTAAAGAGAAACTTCTCTGAAGAGGAAAGAACGTTATCCAATATACACATGAAGAAATGCTCAACCTCCCTAGCCATAAAAGAAATGCAAATCAAAACAACATTGAGATACCACCTCACCCCAGTTAGAATGGCTAAAATCAAGAACTCTAATGATAACAGATGCTGGAAGGGATGTGGACAGAAGGGAACCTTAATGCATTGTTGGTGGGAGTGTAAACTTGTTCAACCACTTTGGAAAGCAGTATGAAGGTTCCTCAAAAGACTCCACATAGAGCTCCCCTAGACCCAGCAATCCCAATTTTGGGCATTTACCCACATGATCACAAACAAGTCCATACTAAAGCTACCGGCACAACTATGTTTATTGCAGCATTATTTACCATAGCTAAAATATGGAACCAACCCAGATGCCCCTCAGTAGATGTATGGATGAATGGATCAAGAAACTGTAGTATATATACACAATGGAATTCTATGCCTCCATCAGAAAGAATGACATAGAAAGACTTGGAAAAATTATATTAAGTGAAGTAAGCCAGGCCCAAAGAAACATAGCCCCATGGTTTCCCTTATTTGCAATAACTAGTATATGTCTGAGACAAGCAGAAAAGGTCAGATAAGGTGATGTTAGGTGAAATGAACCTCAAGATAAGTATTCAAATGTTTTTTCTTTCATGCAATTGTTTCTAACATATTTATAAGATGATTTCTTTGTTGCTTTGATGTCCCTCCCCCGGTATAACCCCTGCTTTCACTGTATTTGATGTTGGTATAATTTGTGGAGGGAAAGGGGAAAAAAATCATTTAAATAGGGATACAGGTAGACCCATTGCAACCATGAGAAGTACAAGTCGTTATGTTGAAAAACAAACTTTACAACTTTGGCCCGGGGGTGGAGGGGGTGGGGGGGGAAGGGATAATGGGGATAGGTGGGGGGGCAGATGGGAAGGGGTAGGAAGGGGAAACAACAATGCTTGATAAGAAATGTACTCATTATCTTGTCTATGTAATTGTAACTCCTCTGTACAGTATTTTCACAATTAAAAAAAAAAAAAGACTTTCCATCCTGAGGGGGAGGATGAAAGAAATGCCCCCTTATGCCCCGTTTCCTTCTGTTGAGATGGAGTCTTGCAGACATTTTTGCCTGGGCTAGACTTAAACCATGATCCTCCAGATTTCAGCCTCCCAAGGAGCTGAAATTATATGGATGAAGCACTGGAATCTGGCTTCCATTCTTTGAAGCTTCTTAATTGGCCACTTGACCAACCATTTCCTGGCCCTGTTACCCATCCTCAGGAATCTGCTTTAGGCCCTGATCCTCATTAGACCCCCTATGTTTTCTCTTTCCCTCTTTTTTTCCCCTCTTACAGAGCTGGGGGATTTAACCCAAGACTTGGACATGCAAGGCAAACAATCTATTGCTGAGCCATATCCACAGACATCCTTATCCTTTCTAATCACTTTTCTTGAGCTTCTCCAGCAAGGTGTGTTTGATAGGATGCCACTGCTAAACCACGAGTACTGCCTCGGAGATAGTAGTAATCATGAGAATAACTACGCTATCTCTTACAACTCGGGTAAGTTCTGTATATTGGCTTTTTAAAAGTGACACTGTGGCCAAGTGGGTGGTGCATGTTTGTAATCCCAACTACCAGTAGGCAGTGATAGGAAGTTTACAGTTCTACATCAGCCTGTACAGAGAGTATTAAAACTCTACCACAAAAAAAAGGAAGCCAGGTGTGGTGGTATAAACTTAAAATCTTACAAGGATTGTGGTCTAAAACTGGCCTGGGCAAAAGTTCAAAACTTTGTTTGAAAAAATAAACTAAAGCAAGAAGGAATGGGGATTTAGTTCAAGTGGTAGAGGACTTAACTAGCAAGTATGAGATCCAAAGTTCAAACCCCAGTACTGAAAAAATAAAAAGCAAAACCTGAAAAGCATTACACTGGGGCAAAAATTACACTTGGGAAGATTCAAATTGCCAGACTAGCTTGGGCTTTGTATTGAGACCCTCTGCCAAAATAAACAAACCAGAGTATATTTCCATGCTTAATGGGTTTACAGTAGCTAAAAGCCAAGTGCAGGTAGAGGTAACCATCGTCACTTTGGTTCCCTTCCTTTACTTCTTATTCAAGTATGAATAATACATGGATTTTTTTAAAGAGGGCTTTTTAAATTGTACTATTTTCAGTTATTTCTTTTTTTAATTTAATTTTATTGTCAAGGTGATGTACAGAGGGGTTATAGTTTACATACGTAAGGTAGTGAATACATTTACATGGATTCTGACTTCAAGAAATTTACCAACTAATATGAAAGGTTGACTATAAAGATAGAATGGTCAATAATAGAAAAAGTAAATAAGCGTTTAAGAAACAATCAAAGGAAATTTGCAAGTCAGCCCATAATTACATGGAAAATGAATGAGTACTAATTGTACCAAAACAAAACCCAACATTCCTTCTTGAATCATATCTCATCATCATTGATATATGGTTAAAAGATTGGTTAATAGTCCAATGCATAGGAGTATATAGGAATGGTAATGAAATCATATTACTAGACCAGAAGTAAGTAAAAGGGCAAAAAGAAAGTGGTCATGGGCTGGGGTTGACTATATGGAAAGCATGTTTCTGGTGTGTCATGTGTTATCATGTAAGTATAGACTAAGAGTGTAAATACCTATGCTTGGATTAGAGCTACTGCAAATTCTAAAATAGTCAAAAGAATGAGAATAGTAAATAGTAAATGTGGCTAGTGATCCTAGAGGACTAATTGAGTAAATTGCAAGTGTTGCACCCCCAATGAGATGAGTAAGAAGATGGCTGGCTGTAATATTTGCTGTAAGTTGGACTGCTAGGGCTATGGGTTGGATAAATAGGCTAATAGTTTCAATAATAATTAGTATTGGGATGAGTGGAATTGGAGTATCCTGAGGAAGGAAATGGGCTACGGATGATTTAGTTTTATGTCGGAAACCTGGAAGGAATGCTCCTGCTCATAGAGAGAGTGCTCTACCTAAATTTATAGGTAGTTGAGTAATAAGTATAAGCCTGCAAAGTCAGGGGACCCTGTCACACTTATTTTTCAGGGACAGTTTAGGATTTAGACTTGAGCTTTTGTGGGGTTCCTTTCCCAAGGTTGTGGTTCCGACAAAAGAAAATGAAGGGAGTATGTTATAGGTTGGATACTAATGAGCAGCTGACAAGAAAGGACACAAACAGATAAATCTCACCCTTCACATTGAACTTTTATGGGTCTCCCCATGAACAGATATGTATCCCCAGGATTTTGAACCATGGTCTTGATGCATAAGAAATGTAACATGCTTCTCAAGAAAGCCCGCAGATGGTGAATTGACAGGAAAATCGCATCTGCAGGTCAGCAATAAGCAGACTAAGAAGTTTGTGCTCTTTGACCAGCCTGCAGCTAAAACCAAGCTCTTTTCACCCTTTGGTTGAAAGCTAGCTAAATTCATTTTAATTCTGCACTGTCAGTATTTTATGTATTTGTCCTCATGCCATATGTTCCTCTCCCAAATCTCTCTTGCATAAATGATTTATTTATTTCTAAAACCCGAGATGCTATGCCTTGTCTCTTTCTTCCGATAAGGGGATATTGCAGTGATTTCCTTTTATGCTACTGATGGTTTTTATTTTGTTAATGCAAAGTTCAGCAGAAGAACTAGTTCAGTTAGGCACAGAAAACCAACGTTCAGCCATTGAAATAACTAAGACAGTCAATCTTCACTGGTCCATTCATTATCCCATAGAAGTCTGCTGTATTTGCTTCCCTAAAAAAGTAAGTTAGGAAAGTGTGGTCCTTAAAATAGGTTTTCCATTTTCTTAGCTCTCCAAATACATTGTATTTAACTATGGGACACTTAAAGATTAAGTTAAGAATGGAAACTTATAAATCTTGAAGGATTTTATTTTTCTTTTAAAAAAAAGAACTCTTTTTGGGTGTACTCTCAAAAATATAGAATGCTCTACATACAGGGATTATGAGATTTAAGTTTTTTTCTCAGTTTCTTTTATTTAATTTATAATAAGTTAGTATAGACTATGGTTATTTTTGGTGGTAGTCACTATACTAAGCTAAATGTTTAAAATTAACACAAAAACCAATAGATGAATTTACAAATTAATTCATGAGGTCAGTACTGGACGACTGTCCAAAGTGAAGGAGTCAGCAGACAGGCCATTCCATACTCAAGGGACAAGCACAACGGTGACCTGACCCTTGGAATCTTCCTTGTCTCTCACTCTTCCTTCCTTGGGATTTGGGGACTGAAATAGTTATAGAACCCCACATTGCTCTGAGAATACCTCATTAGTTTCCTGAATTGCACCTATTCTTTCCAAGTTTCAAGACTGTAAACTCTGGATACATATAAGGAATGAAGACCCAACTTAGTAGCTGGGTGTCAGGGGAGTTAGTGCCACTGTCACATTCAGGAGAGGAAATGGCAAAAAGAAAAAAGAAAAAAAACCCTGTTTGGAAGCTTCTGTGATCCTGTGTGAACAGATTTCTTTCCTTGTAACTAGTTACACTTCTGCTCAGGAATAATGGTTATATATGATGTGATTTGGGCCTAGAAATCAATTTTCTCCAGAAAATTGTACAATAATTCACAATCTAAAATAGAATGTATACTCAAAAATGGACATAATAAACCAATGAATATAAGTGAGACACAAGAAACTGGATTAACATAGTTCAAAAACTAACTCTCAGAGATGCACAGGGTTTTATAGCCAATAAACAAAAAATACATTGTTTTTTTTTCAAATGCATGTAGAATTTAACAAAAATGAATCATATTTTAGGCTGCAAAGATAACCCCAATAGAAGTTGAAAGCAAAGAACTTACATTTGCTGACCATATTGAATAATCCCTTCCCTGCCTCTCTCTGTCTCTCTCATGTATGCATAGAAGACTACACGTTTAACCATTTGAAAATGTAAAAGATTAGACTTACAAGTGACTCTTGGATTAAAAATAAGGAACATACGTTCTCAGAGAGCATTAGGAAATGAGTGACTATGGTAACTTTTATATGCAAAGGTGTGAAAGTCAAAAATGTGCCTTGAGAATCTGCCCTTGGCAGCTCTGAAGCTATAGCAGACCATGCATGGGCCAAGAACAAATGTAGCCTCTAGAAGTTTGGAAGAACCTTTAGCTTTGAGCCAACAGAAAACTGATACCCTAGTCCTACAAATGCAATAAATGGATTTTGCCAACCACTGGGTGACCAGGAAATGGATTCTCCCCGAAGATCTTTCAAAGAGAAGGCATACATGTTAAATTTCTAACCTACAGAATTAGAAAATAATAAATTTGTGTTGTTTTAAGCCAATAAATTCATTTTGTTGTGGTAACCATAAAAATCAAGATAGGGGGCTGGGAAGGTGGCTCAGCGGTACAGTGCTTGCCTTGCAAGCATGAGGCCCTGGGTTTGATTCTTCAGCACCACATAAACAGAAAAAGCTGGAAGTGGCGCTGTGGCTCAAGTGGTAGAGCACTGGCCTTGAGCCGAAGTGCTGAGGGACAGCGCCCAGGCCCAGAGTTCAGGCCTACGACCAACAACAACAACAACAAAAAAGATAGATTTGGTACCTGGAAGTGGAGTGCTGTTGTAACAAATAAATAAGTATGTGGAAGTGGCTTTGGAATACACAGTTGGAGGAAACTGGAAAAATATTGAGGAATATGCTAGAAGAGCGCAGATTGTATTGCTGTTGGTAGAAATGTGGATTTTAAGGAATTAGTATCCCACAGTTAAGTAGAAAAATAAATTTATAAAGCATGGAATTGAGATATTTGCTAATGATATTTTCCAGTAAAGTATTGAAGGTCTAATTTGGTTTCTTCTTACTGTTCATAGTGAAATGCAACAGGAAAATAAACAAGTTGAGGAAAGAAGAGTTAAACAAACAAAATCTAGTATTTGATGATGAGGGAAATTCTTAGCCTATTTAGATCATAAAAGACATAAAAATGAAGAGATTCACTGCCAGGAAAGATACCTCAGAGAAAAAGATGAAGACAAGACTGCTAAATCTTCCATTATTATCTCAGAAAGATCAAAAGGTCAGAGGATTCAGCTAGACAAAAGTTCTTTTAAAAGATTAAAGATGTGACTCATGTATCCCTTCAATTAAATCTAAGAGGTTCTACTTCAGCACAAGTCAAAGACACAGATGAAATTATTTAGGAGAAATCTATGGATGAGACTTGTAGATTTGAGATACTTAAAAGATTCACAAGGTTCTTGAGAATTTTATACCAGTAGAAATATTGTCATCTTGGACCAAAAGAAACAGAGGGAGGGAGGAGGAAGGAGAGAAAGGAGGGAAAGGAGGGAAGCAGCAGGGGGGAGAAGGGAGGACGAGGAGGGAGAAAGAGTAGGACAAATTTTAAAGTTATACAGGTGAGAGAAGGGCTGATAGCAATTTGAAACTGCAGATTTTCACTGGAAAAGACAGGGAAAGAAGTTCTGTGGAATTCCCCAGACCTTGAATCCTAATGGAGTTTCTCCAGCTGGATTTCAAATTTGCTTGGGATAAATGACTCCTTTTCTCTTTCCTCCCATTTTCTGCCTTTTGAACTGGAATATCTATAAATGTCAACCTCCCTAGCTCTCCATTGTATTTTGGAAAGAGGTAAATAATCTTCTAGTTTCACTGGTCCATAAATAGAAAAAATGTGGCCTATTGTAGATTGCATAGATAGTATCTCCCACCCCTAATTTACCTTATCAGCAATAATGTGTAAGAAATTGTAATAAAACCTACCCATTAAAATTGTCAATACTGGGCTCATGCCAGGGTCACATGCACTTGACTTGCTTGCTCATGGCTGGTGCACTACCACTTGAACATATCTTCAGCCTAGTTTCTTGTGGCCATTTTAGAGATGGAATCTTCTGGACTTTTCTGCCTGGGATAGCTTTTAACTTTGAAACTTCAGATCTCAGACTCCTAAATAGCTAGGATTCTATACATGAACCACCAGCGCCTGACCTACATAGCCTTTTTATTTAACAGATTTTCTTGCTTGCTTGTTCAAACTACTATACTTAAGTATATAGTTATTTTATTTATACATAGGTAGTGGTTGCTATTATGAATTTTAAAGATTAGTATAAATGCAAATCCTGAAATTATCATTTTTATGAAGATTCACGTCTTTTTAGAAAATAAATGAGGATCTCAATAATCTTTTCCTATAAAAAGATTTGCTATAATCCCACATTTTACAAAGTTATTCTTATCACCAATTAGCATAAACTAAGTTACATGTAAACTTTAGTCCAATACAGTCTCCTGTAGAAGGCCAGTCTAATTATAGTCTTATACCTTTAAGAGCTAAAAATGCATTTACTAATATTACTCCATTTCACAGATGATAAAATAAGTACTTGGAGGAAAGAAAAAAGCTTGTCTCTAGGAACACTAAAAATCAGTAATTGACCTGGAGTGAAGCACAAGTTGATTGAACTTTAGCTCTTACTTAGTCTATCAGTTATTGTCATATTTCTTCATAAAGATTATAATGGTTTTCAACTTCAGGGAATTGGTATGGATACATCCTTCATTGTACAGAACATTTCAATGCTGAAATGATAAAGTTTTAAAGTTAATTTGTTAAAATTGAAAGCTATCCTAACAAGAACAGGAATAAGGCAAGGCTACCTACTATGATCATGAATATTCAATACAATATCGGAAGTCCTCACCACAGCAATTAAGCAAGAAAAAGAAATACAAAGCATTCAAATAGAAAAGGAAGAAAAAAATCCTGTGTCATATAAGAGCTTATATGTAGAACCAAAGATTTTATGAATACATATACACACACATGCACTCACATACCCAATACATACATACACACATGTATGCACATACACATTTAGAACTAATGAATTCAGCAAAGTTACAGGATGCAAAATCAATACCCCAAATTAGCTGTATTTGTATATGCTAGTAATGAACAATATAGAGAAAAATTTTAACACAATCCCACACACAATAATATCAAATGATTAAAAATAATTAGAAATAAATTTAACCAAGGAGACAAATGTCTTATACACTGAAAAACTGCAAAACGTCGCTGAAAGAAATTCGGCACAAATAAGTACAAAGACCATGTGTGTTCATGGATTGGAAGCTGTAAGAGTTGAAATGTAAATACCTCCAAGGTGATGTACAATTCAGTGCAATCTCAATGTAAATCCCAATAGCATTTTTTGCAGAAATAGAAAAAATATTAAGTTTCATATGAAATCTCAAGAACTCTGAATAGCTACAATAATCTTGAGAAAAAAATAATCAGAGCCCTCACACTTCTTGATTTTAAAATGTATGTTAAAGCCAAAGTGATAAAAATCACATGATACTTGCATAATGGTAAAAATGCAGACCCCTGGAATAGAATAAAGAAGCTGGAAACAAAGCATCATTATTATGGCTTAATGTGCTTTGATAATGGTGCCAAATGCAAAAGGCTAACCTGCTCAACAAATGGTGGTAGGATAAACTATATCTACATGTGAAGAAATTGCTCCCTTACCTTATAGAGTATTAAATTTACTTAAAATTGATTAAAGTGCTAAACAGAAGACCCTAAAACCACAAAACTCCTATAAGAAAACACAAGGGAACTCTTTATTATCTTGGACTTAGCAATGATATGTCTTGAATATGGTACTAGAGCACAGGCAACGCTGAGGCTAGACTGCAAAACTTCTGTGCAGCAAAGAAAACACATAGTAAGGAGGAAAACTACAGAATAGGAGAAAAGACAAAGTACTTGATGAAAAATGGCTTAACCTAAAGCACCCACCTCCCCTGTGACAGCTGTATTTTGTATCTGTCCTTGGTGCAGTCCTTGCTGAACCATCTCCCCCCGCTTCCCCTTGAACAAATGCACCAGGAGCCTTGGAAGAGAGCCTAAGACCAAGGCCACATCTGATGCTGATGCCCCTAACAAACAGAGGCTGTTAAAACCTTGAAACTTCTGTCAAAATAACATTGCTCACCCACCCCACCTCCATATCACCCCACTTCCACCTGCTCCCCACTGAATTCACTCTTTCTGCCTAATATTTTTAAAAGACCCTTGTTGTAAGGGGCGGGGGTGGGGGGGTGCCATTTTCCCTTCAGCCATGCTGCAGGAGACTTGGTCGCCCTTCCCAGGCTTTACTCCTGAATAAAATTTGTTCAGTTTGCTTTCTGTCCTTTCTTTATTCTGATAACCTCATGACTCAGTTTCCTTATTTGTTCACCAGACCAAGAGATTAATAACCAAAACATATAAGGAACCCACTAACTCAGCAGCAAAAATTCAATCAAATAATTGGTAAAGGACTTGAATAATCCTTTCTCCAAAGAAGATTTACAAAGACTAACAAGTCTACATAAGGATGTCTAACTAAAAGTTAGATTAGTGCAATTTAAAACTACAATGAGGAAGTGGCACTGTGGCTCAAGTGGTAGAGTGCTAGCCTTGACCTGAAGAGCTGAGGGACAGTGACCAAGCCCAGAGTTCAAGCCCCATGACCGACCAAAAAATAAATAAATAAATAAAAATGAAAAATGAAATACACTTATTAGAAAAACCATTCAAAAAAACTCCAGAAAATAACAAGTAGTGACAAGATCAAAGAGAAAGTAGAACCTATCTGTAATGTTGGTGGGTTATGAAACAGCGGATTTGCTCTGTATAACAGTTGCATATTTTCCTACCAACTATATTATCCAAGAGATTTGCCATATTACCCAACAATCCTATGTCTGAGTATATGTGTCCAAAAAAAATTGAGAAGAGGATCTGAAAGAAGTATTTGCACCTTTAGGTTTATTGTACTATTATTAACAGTAGCCAAGAGGAAAAGGTAATCAGAATTGTTCACCAACAGATAAATGGATGAAGAAAATGTGATTGGTCTATGAATATAATGGAATATTATTCAATCTTAAGATGAAAGAAAATTCTGTCACATTTACGAATGAAGACTCTTTTGAGTATTATGCTGAGTGAAGTAAAAGCAGTCACAAAAAGGCAAATAGTGAATGATTCCACTGATATTAGTTAAACTCTGGGAAACAGAAAATAGAATGATGTTTTGCCTGGGGAAAAATGGTAATTATTGTTCAATGAATATAGATTTTCAGTTTTTCAAGATAAAAATGTTCTGGGGATTTGATATATAACAATGTATATATAGTTGACACTAATAAACAGTACACTTAAAATGGCTAAGGCAGAAAATTAATAAAGATAAAAACTTAAGTTTTTTGTTATCCTGTACTCATAAGTAGAATAATAAACCAATTTCTAATTTGGGAATTCCAGAGAGTTCAAAAAAGTCAAATATCTAATGGAGATGAAATATAGAAACAAAACTGCTAGAGTACTCCTTTATTATTGAAGTACTAATGAAAGCATTTTATGACATTTTTAAAAAGTACTTTCTGCTGAAGAATGATCATCCCAAGCACATTACCAGTTTATTTTGTAACACACAGACAATGCTTTCTTCAAGCAAATTAAATACAGTGCATTTTTAGCAATTAACAATATGTGGCTAATTATCATCATGCAGGGCTTATATAGCATCAATTATGAAAACTCTTATAACAATAGGAAATCAGTGGTTGGGAGAGTACAGTACTTAGGATGCTTTCTTATAAGTTAAACTTAAAATTTTTGGGAACTTTCTATGACAAAAGAATTTCCTAAATAAGTTTTAATGTTGAGTCAAAAAATCTTTTAGGGAAAAATCTTTATAGATTTGATGTCTTTATAAAACAAAGTCTATATTAGAAATATACTTGAGGTATCATCTTTATGTAAATCACTAGTTGGCATCTCAAGAAATAGAGAAGTGAATTACTTCAATATCTGGACTCCAGCATCTTGTGTTGTTACCAAAGTAATCTGACAAATTTCTGATTCTTTAACTGTGTTCCAATAAGTTATTTAAGTTTGCAACTCTCCTGGATTCTCCTCTCACCAAGTAATTTAAAATCTTCCTCTCCATATCAAGATAACTTTTTTGGGGGGGGGGTCTGGTCGTGGGGCCTGAACTCTGGGCCTGGGCACTGTCCCTCAGCTCTTCAGCTCAAGGCTAGCACTCTACCACTTGAGCCATAGCACCACTTCCGGCTTTTTTCTTATGTGGTGCTGAGGAATTGAACCCAGGGCCTGGAGCATGCAAGGCAAGTGCTCTACCACTGAGCCACCTTCCTAGCCTGTCAGAAGAAATTTTTGAAATGATTAAATCCCTGAGGGATGGGAAATGATTATTTAAAAAAAAAAAAAAAACTAAAAGACTTCTTTTCCGTGTGACAGGATCTTCTAAAAGTAGTTTGTAAGCTGGGCAGCAGTGGATCACACTTGTAATCCTAGCCACTCTGGAGGACAAGACCTGAAGTTCATGAGACTTTCATCTTCAATTAATCACCAAAAATATCCAGAAGTGGAGCTGTGGCTCAAGTAGTAGAGCACGTCTTGAGCCCAAAACTCAGGGACAACGCTGTAGCCCAGAACTCAGGGCACCAAAAAAAACCCAACAATGTAATTTGTAAAAACAGTTGCCCAAGCTGGGCGCCAGTGGCTCATGTCTATAATCCTAGCTAAGCAGGAGGCTGAGATCTGAGGATCATGGTTCAAAGCCAGCCTAGCAAGAAAGTCTTTGAGACTCTTATCTCCAATTAACCACCAGCAAACTGGAAGTGGAGCTGTGACTCAGAGTGGTAGAGCACTACTGGCACTATCCCTGAGAAAACAAACTCAGGCCCTTAGTTCAAGCACGATGACTGGCAAAAAAAAAATTTAATGGTTGCCCAGCTTTCTAAATTTACTAAGATCATTGAATTCTACACTTAAAATGAGAGATTTCTGGTATGAAAATAATACTTCAGTCAAATCATAGATTATGGCCACAGTGGTGGAAGGAAATAAGCTATGGGATATTGTTTTAAAAAAGCATTTATTGGAAAGAATAAGATTGAAAATAAATTAACCGGGCATTTAACTTTAAAAAGAGTTGGAAAAAGAACAGAATAACAAAAAATATAGAAGGAAGGAAATAATAAAAGATAAAAACAGAAACTTGATGGGAATAAAACCAGTGCCTCTGGAGCTCTAACAATCTAATAAGCATATCTCTAGTGACTCTAATAAAGAAAAAAGGGGGAAAAATCACAATAACTGCATTGATATAACCATAGAAACAGGAAATGTTAAAAACATTAGAATAGATGAAGTGTGGTGGCTAATAACTATAATCTCAGATACTGGGAGGCATAGATATGGAGCAAAAATGGGAGAGCGGCTGGGTACCATCCTAGCTACTCAGGAGGCTGAGATCTGAGGATCACGGTTCAAAGCCAGCCCAGGCAGGAAAGTCCCTGAGACTCTTATCTCCAATTAAACACCAGAAAACCGGTGTTTCTGTGGCTCAAGTGGTAGAGCATTGGCCTTGAGCTGAAGAGCTGAGGGACAGTGCCCAAGCCCAGAGTTCAAGCCTCACCACCGACCCCCCCCAAAAATGGGAGAGCTTTCTTAAGACATAAAACTCAAAAAAACAAAAGAAAGGTACAGCTTAAATACAAATATAAAAGTTTTGTAAAAGCCATTTACAAGCCAGGCACTGGTGGCTCACAACTATAATCCTAACTACTCAGATCTCAAGGCTGAGATCTGAGGATTGTAGTTCAAAGCCAGCTGGAGCAGGAAAATCTGTGAGATCTTATCTCCAACTAATTACCAGAAAACCAGAAGTGGCACTGTAGCTCAAAGCCATGGAACTCTAACCTTGAGCAAAAAAGCCCAGGGACAGCAACTAGTCACTGAGTTCAAGCCCTAAAACAAAACAAAACAAAAAGACATTTATGCAGAGGAAGTATTTCTATCTCTGGTACCAAAAAAACAAAAAAAAAAAAACAAAAAACTCCAGTAAGTAAAAATAAGCAGCAAACAATATGACAAAGGGTAAAAAAAATGCCATTCACAAAGAGCATGATGCTAATACCTCATAAGCATATGAAAAGATGTTTATTAGGCTTCATGGCTGATTAGGAAAGTACAAATTAAAATTGAGATTCCATCTTTATCCACTGACTTACCAAAAATTAAATATTGATGAAGCTTGCCAACAGTATGCAGGAAATAAACCTCTACACTTTCGGTGCCAGGTGAACAGGAACAACTAATTATAGGTGACAAATAATTGTCAAATAACTATTATAATGCCACCACAGCTATCAAAATCTAAAATATTTTAGCTTCACTTTTGGGATTACATCTTATAAAAGTATTTGCACAAGTGGGCAGGGATATATGTATGTACAAAGGACATTATTCATAATAGCCTGAAATACAAGCTAGCCTAAATGTTCAACCTCAGGGTGGCTGAATCTGCATAGAAATAGCCACAAACTGGTTGCAGAGCTTTTGCAGGGCAAATGACATAGCTAGCAAGATCAATAGAAAGCCCATAGATTGGGAGAAGATCTTCACTAGCCATACAACGGACAAGGGTCTCATATCTAAAATATACTTGGAACTCAAAAAATTAAACCCCCCAACAACAAATCCTCAAAGAAACAACTGCCCAATAAATAAGTGGGCGAAAGACTTAAAGAGAAACTTCTCTGAAGAAGAAAGAAGGATGGCCAATAGACACATGAAGAAATGTTCAACATCCCTAGCCATCAAAGAAATGCAAATCAAAACAACATTGAGATATCACCTCACCCCAGTTAGAACGGCAAAAATCAAGAACTCTAACAACAACAGATGCTGGAGGGGATGTGGACAGAAAGGAACCTTACTTCATTGTTGGTGGGAATGTAAACTTGTTCAACCACTTTGGGAAGCAGTATGGAGGTTCCTCAAAAGACTTCACAAAGATCTCCCCTATGACCCAGCAATCCCACTTTTGGGCATTTACCCAAATGTTTACAAACAAGACCACACTAAAGCTACCAGCACAACAATGTTTATTGCAGCATTATTTACCATAGCTAAGATATGGAACCAACCCAGATGCCCCTCAGTAGATGAATGGATCAAGAAAATGTGGTATATATACACAATGGAATTCTATGCCTCCATCAGAAAGAATGACATTGCCCCATTTGTTAGGAAATGGAAAAACTTGGAAAAAATTATATTAAGTGAAGTAAGCCAGGCCCAAAGAAACATAGGTCCCATGGTTTCCCTTATTTGCAAGATCTAGTATATGTATGAGTCAAGCGGAAAAGGTCAGATAATGTGAGGTCAGGAAAATGAACCCTTAGATATGTATTTTAATGTTTTTTTCTTTCATGCATGTGTTTCTAACGCATTTATAAGATTATCTCTTTGTTGCTTTGTATGTCCCTCCCCCACAGTATAACCCCTGCTTTCACTATATTTGATGTCAGTATAACTTGTGGAGGAGATGGGGAAAAACCAGTTGTTTAAGGATACAGGTGGACCTGTTGCAACAATGAGAAGTACAAGTTGTCATGTCCAAAACGAGCTTTACAACGTCGGTGCGGGGGGGGGGGGGGGGGGGGGAAGAGAAGGATTAGGATTGGTGGGGAGGGGGGAGGCTGGTAAGGGATGTGAAGGGTAAACCAAAGGAGGAGGCTGCAATGCTTGGTAAGAAATGTACGCATTATCCTGCCCATGTAATTGTAACCCCTATGTACAGTATGTTCACAAATAAAATAAAATTAAATTAAAAAAAAAGAAATAGCCACAAACTGGAAACAATCTGTGCCGTTTAAAATTAGAGGGAAGTCTGAACCAGGGGGCATATACTGGTGGCTACTCAGGAGCTAGAGATCTAAGGATCACTGGTTTGGAGACAGGTGGGGCAGGAAAGTCCCTGAGACTGTTATCTCCAATTAATTACCAAAAAAAAAAAAAAAAAAAAATCCCTGGAAGTGGAGCTGTGTCTCAAACTGTGAGGTACTAGTCTTGAGCAAAAGAAATTCAGGGACAGCACGCATGTGCGCGCACACACACACAGACACACACACAGACACACAGACACAGACACAGACACAGACAGACAGACAGACAGACAGACAGACAGACAGACACACACACACACACACACACACACACACACACACACACAGAAAGAAACAATGGAACAGCCAGGATGCACTGGGGGCTCATGCTGGTAATCCTAGAAATTCAGGAGATTAACATCTGAGGATTGTGATTCAAAGCCTGCTCAGAGACCCTTCTCTCCAATTAAAACATGCATTTGTGAGCACACACACACAGCCAGAAGTGGAACTGTGGCTCATGTGGTAAAGCACTACTGCTTTTGAGCACAAAAGCTAAGGGACAGCACCAAGGCCCTGAATTCAAGACCCAGTACTAGCACAAAAAATAAGATGGAACATTGGGTAAAGTATGACTTCATTTTTTGTGAAAACAGTATATACATAATTGTTCTTTGAAAAAGTCTAGAAAAATTTTGATTGATGCTGAGTTACTTTTGCAATAAAATCATAACAAAGACAAATGAATACAAATAAAGAATAAAAGAGAGAAAGTCAATTGTGTAAAATGTGCAGAAATCTATATTATAAATCTAAAATGCTAACTCTCTAAAAATACTACACCAGAAGAGATTTTGAACTCTGACTTAAGTGTTTTAAGTATTTTTATAAACTATAATAGTGATCATAATATTTAAGAATTCAATTGGCACCAGAACCAAATCTCTGTATTTTCTGTTTTTGAATGGGTCCCTCTCATAGATGGATGCTACCTTACACTCTGGCACCATGCCTCCAGAGGCTGCAGACCTTTTCACTGAAGAAAAGCTACACCTTACTCCCAGCTTCTGTGGTTCTTTAATTACCCTACATTTCACTTTATTTGGCTCCTGCTGTCCCTTTTTCCTTGCTACAACCTATTCCAGGATATTACTTCCTGTATTTTCTTGTTATTTAGCCAAAGCTGTGTTTCCCCTGTATCCCAACCAGTCAGGACTTGTCTTCAGTTACCTCATGTCTCCCTGTAACCTAGTAATAGATGTAGCCCACAGTTTTCTTTATCTCATTTCATAACAGGTCACATAGAGTTCTCTAATTTAAATAGGAATCTCCTGAAAAGAAGATAGACTGTAAATTAAGTTGATGATATGACCCCAGCACTGTTAACACAATACAAATATCAGTTACTCTTGGGGAGACAGTTCAAATTTTAAATACAAAAAACTACTTCCTGCACGAACCAGTAAAATATCCAGATATTTGACTATCAAAATTACATCTACCAACTGTTCCTTATACCTATCAAGGATCCATAGAAAGCTTCAGATATTGCTGCTCTCTTGTGGTCCCATGGGTTAAACTTAAGGCCTTACTCATGCAAGTAATCTACTGCTTAGCTATGCCCCCAGCTGAAATGGCTACTTTCTTCTATACCCTCCCTTCTCTTTAGCTCCTGATACTCTATTGGTCATACTGAATATAACATGACTCTGTCCCTTGTCTAAAGCTCACTGGTCTAATGCTGAACACTTGACCCAAAGCACCCATCCATAGATTGTTCTTTGGTACCTGCCTTTTATGAATTAATTTTAAAGAAGATGGGCGGAGTCAGATTCTTCGTTCAGAACCTGGAATTGGAAAACTGAGATGAGATTAAACAACCATCACAACTGGTCTGAGAAGTGGTAAGATGTACATACAGATATAGAAAAGGCTGCAGGACAGCCTGGAGGCTCTCTGGCACAGGCTCATACATGTCTTGGAAGACCTGTTTTTGAACAAATTGAGTAGGCTTTTTGCAGGAGAAAGGCACCTAATTAAGGAATATACCTGATAGTTTCCTTTTTCTTTTCCTTTTCTGTTTTTTTTTTTTTTCTGGTGAGGGGGAGTGTGTGAGGGTTTGTTTTTTGTTTTTTGTTAGGGACAGTGCCTGGTTATGCTCAAGACTAGCACTCTACCACTTGAGCCACAGTTCTACTTCTGGAATTTAGTGATTAACTGGAAATAAGAGGCTCACAGACTTTCCTGCCCAAGCTGGCTTTGAACTGTGATCCTCCTCAGATTTCAGCCTCCTGAGTAGTTAAGATTACAGGTGTGAGCCACTGATGCCTGTTTTTTTTTTTTTAATTTGAAAGGCATAGTCAATAACTTTAGCAAAATTTGCATTCTTCCAAGAAGTTTTCAACTTAAGTAGTTCTCCCCAGAGACAGACATCCTTCTATATGACTGGTGGAAGATACACTGGCTCAACCCTTCTGAAGGGCAGTAAAATGAAACAGATATTCTAAACGTCTAAAAGGTGATGGGTGTGGTGGTGCAGGCTTGTAATTCCAGCATTTACGAGGCTAAGGCAGGAAGATCTCAAGTCCCAGGTCTGCCTAGGCTACATAGTAAGACCTTGTTTCAAAAACAACCACAAACAAAAAAAAGGAGCACTAGATACAAGTTACTGAGGTCTTACCTGTGCTAGATTCTTTCTAGACATTACCTTATTTAATTTAAAGGCAACACTACAAGGTAAGTACTATTATTATCACTTTGTGAATAAGAAAGTTAAAACTCAAGCCAGTCGCTGAAGATTCAAGGCCTGTAATTCTAGTTAGAGGCTGAGATCTGAGGATCAAGCCTGTCAGGGCAAGAAAGTCCATGAGGCTCTTATCTCCAATAAACTACTC
The DNA here is from genome assembly GCF_024711535.1 of Dipodomys merriami. Lineage (NCBI taxonomy): Eukaryota > Metazoa > Chordata > Mammalia > Rodentia > Heteromyidae > Dipodomys > Dipodomys merriami. The sequence goes on from NW_027203849.1 coordinate 295,978, forward strand.
AGGAAAAGCCAGAAGTAATTTGGTGGCTCGAGTGGTAGAGTGCTAGCCTTGAGTTCAAGCCCCAGGACCAGCAATAAAAAAGGAAGTCAAAACTCAAAGATATTTTTTAAAAACAACTTTCTAAACTTGGTAAATTCCACAAGATTAGAGATACTGTCTATTAAGTAAAGTTGTAGCCCCACTTTCTAAAAATCACTAAGTGCTTTTAAAGGCTTTACTCCAAAACCTCCATGCAATCCCTTCCAATAGAGCAACATGATAAACTTTTAATTTACTTCACGTAAACAGAAGAAAATGATTTTAAAAAATGAGAAATGTTTACATAACACAATAATTCCATAGAAAATCCAGGGCTGGTGGCTCATGCCTGTAATCCTAGCTACTCAGTAGGCTGAGGTCTGAGGATCATGGTTCAAAGCCAGCCCAGGGCACGAAAGTCTGTGAAACTCTTATCTCCAATTAACAACCAGAAAACCAGAAGTGGCGCTGTGGCTCAAGAGGTAGAACGCTAGGCCTTGAGCAGAAGAGCTGAGAGACAGTGCCCTAGCCCAGAGTTCAAGCCCCATGACTGACAAAAAAAAATAATAATAATAATAAAATATGCCAGGCACTGGTGGCTCACGCCTGTAATCCTAGCTACTCAGGAGGCTGAGATCTGAGGATTGAAGTTCAAAGCCAGGCGGGGCAGGAAACTTCGTGAGACTTTTATCTCCAATAAACCACTAGAAAACTGGAAGTGGTGCTGTGGTTCAAGTGGTAGAGTGCTCACCTTGAGCTGAAGAGTGTAGGGACAGTGCCCAAGCCTAGAGCCCCACGACTGACACACACACACACACACAAAATAATAAAATAAAAATAGTAATTACATAGAAATTACTAAAAAAAACTCAAATGATGTTGCCCTTACTAGTAAATTAATCGTTTAGTTACAAATAAGCTTAAGAAAACTTTATAGTAAATATATATTCATTAAGTGTGCAGCTTGTGTGTGTGTGTGTGTGTGTGTGTGTGTGTGTGTGTGTGTGTGTGTTTGCGCGCATGCCAGTACTGGCACTTGAACTCAGGGTCTTGAGCTCTCCTTTCTCCTTTGGCATTTTCATTCAAGGCTGGTGCTTTACCAGTTGAGGTACACCTCCACTTCTGGCTTTTTACTAATTAATTGGAAATAACAGTCTCTTGGATTTGTCTGCCTGGGACTACCTTCAAACCAGGATTCTCAGATCCCAGCTCCCTGAGTAGTTAGGACTATATAGACATAAGCTATCAGCACTTCTCTGTGTGAGTTAGTCTTTTAAATCAGAATGAAATACATGAAAATCTCACATGAAATGATAATTAAATGTGATGCTTAGGACAACTCAAGGTATCAATCCAAGGCTTTAATATGACAAACATCATAGTTCCAATTTGTAGATCAATGTAAATAATAGCAGCATAATAATTACCAGACCTTAACTTAAAAAAAGCATAATTTAAAATTAAATTTTAAAAAAAGCATAATTTAACCTCTTAGTAAATTTATAAAAGGCCAAGCTCTCCAAACAGCAATGTTTGACTCCAAACTTTCTACCACTTTTCTTTCCTCCCTGTATTGCTGATTCGCTTGCAATGGCCAAGATAAAGTATGTTTCTAGAGGTATGCCCAGTGTCATGATTTTCATTTAATATGGTTTGTAGAATTTAGGTTAATCTAAAAAGAGACAAGAAAACAAACTGATGAGAAATAAGTGTAAAAATGTCATTATTTCAAGATTCTATATCCAACAAAATCCCCCCCCAATAGCTAACATTTTTACTTAATAGAATAGTAAATAGCCAAATAAAATATAAAATACAGATGACATTAAGAGTCTTGACTAATAACAAGCTGAAAAAACCTAGATTAAAAACAAAGATGCAGGGCCAAGGATATAGCACAGTGGCCTAGCTCTTGTCTAGCATGCATAAGTACCTTGGTTCAATTCCCAGCACTATAAATAAATAAACAGTCAATTTATAACATCTATAAAATATATAAAGAGGAATAGACTTCATAAGCAGTCAGCTATATAAACAAGATAACAAAATTTATTTGCACTAATATCCAGGAAAAAGAAAATATTATTAAACTGTCATTCCTTCATATCATTTTTTAAATTGAATTTAATTCCAAACAAAATCACAATGAGCTTTGCTTTAAACTTTGGAAACATATTAAATATTCATTTAGGAAAACAAAAAGGTAAGGGTAATGAAAATAGAAAAGAGAATGAACAGTCAAAATAAAACGTTAATAAAACAGAAGAGAAAAAGAAAGAAACCTAATGATATATATAAAGTTGATGTCCAAATACAAAATAAAATATGGTTTTAACATACGTATTTGTGGGAATCATTCATTATAAATATGAATTAAATTATTTAATATTGAACACTTCAGCCAACCACTGGTGGCTCACACTTGTACTCCAAGCTACTCAGGAGGCAGAAATCTGAGGATTATAGTTCTAAAGTCAGTCTGGGAAGAAAGTCCTGTGAGACTCTTATCTCCAATTATCCACCAAAAAAAATGGAGCTGTGGTTTAAGTCATAGAACACTAGCCTTGAGCAAAAACGTTCAAGGACAGTGCCCAAGCCCTGAGTTCAAGCCTCAGGACAGACAGACAGACAGACACACACACACACACACACACACACACACACACACACACACACACACACACACACACACACACAAAAGAGAGAGAGATACATTGAACACTTCATACCAAGCTTCTAAATATGCCCCCAAAATGTCTTAAGTGGTAGTAAGTATTCTTGAACTCATAAATAAAAAAATGAAAAGTGAACAAGAGTAAATGGATTTTAATCAGGACTCTAAGCGATAGGCATTTGAGTTTTAAGAATTGGAAGAAACACCAAGGGCTGGTAGCTTATGCCTATAATTCTAGCAACTCAGGAGGCTGAGATCTGAGGATTAAAATTTGAAGACCATCTGGAGAAGGAAAGTCCACTTTTATCTACAATTTAAACACACACACACACACACACACACACACAAAAGCCAGAAGTGGAGCTGTGACTCAAGTGGTAGCCCCAGCCTTGAGCACAAAAGCTCAGGGACAGTGCCCAGGCCCTGAGCTCAAGCCCCAGAACAGGCACAAAAAAAAAAAAAAAAAAAGGAAAAAATGATAAAAGAAGAGTAAGGATTCATAAATTTAACACATTTATTTTATTTATTTTAAATAGTTAAATATTTTTATTTATTTAAAAACTGCAAAACTAGGGAGAAATTAGAGAAGTACAAAAAAAATTTAGGCTACTGAAACTCGCATGGCCTCAGAACCTTGAAAGTACAGGGTATGTAGTATTCATAAATTTTTTTTTATTGTGAAAATACTGTACAGAGGGGTTACAATTACATGGACAAGATAATGAGTACATTTCTGATCAGGCATTGTAGCCTCCTCCTTTGTTTCTCCATCCCATCCCTTCCCATCCATGCCCCCCACATCCTCCCACCTAATTCTTCCCCCTCCCCCCCCCAAAGTTGTAAAGTTCATTTTCAACATAATGACTTCTACATCTCATTGTTGCAATGGGTCCACCTGTATCCCTATTTAAACGATTTGTTTTTCCCCTTCCCCTCCACAAATTATACCAACATCAAATACGGTAAAAGCAGGGGTTGTACTGTGGGGGAGGGACATACAAAGCAACAAAGAAATAATCTTATAAATGTGTTAGAAACAATCACATGAAAGAAAAAAAACATTTGAATACATATCTTAGGGTTCATCAAATTATCTGACCTTTTCTGCTTGACTCAGACATATACTAGATTTTGCAAATAAGGGAAACCATGGGACCTGTGTTTCTTTGGGCCTGGCTTACTTCACTTAATATAATTTTTTCCAAGTCTCCATTTCCTAACAAATGGGGCAATGTCATTCTTTCTGATGGAGGCATAAAATTCCATTGTGTATATATACCACATTTTCTTGATCCATTCATCTACTGAGGGGCATCTGGGTTGGTTCCATATCTTAGCTATGGTAAATAATGCTGCAATAAACATAGTTGTGCTGGTAGCTTTAGTGTGGTCTTTTTTGTGAACATTTGGGTAAATGCCCAAAAGTGGGATTGCTGGATCATAGGGGAGCTCTATGTGGAATCTTTTGAGGAACCTCCATACTGCTTTCCAAAGTGGTTGAACAAGTTTACACTCCCACCAACAATGCATTAAGGTTCCCTTCTGTCCACATCCCTTCCAGCATATGTTGTCATTAGAGTTCTTGCTTTTAGCCATTCTAACTGGGGTGAGGTCGTATCTCAATATTGTTTTGATTTGCATTTCTTTTATGGCTTAGAGAGGTTGAGCATTTCTTCATGTGTCTATTGGCCATCCTTCTTTCCTCTTCAGAGAAGTTACTCTTTAAGTCTTTAGCCCACTTATTTATTGGGCAGTTGTTTCTTTGAAGATTTGTTGTTGGAAGATTTAATTTTTTGAGTTCCAGGTATATTTTAGATATGAGACCCTTGTCCGTTGTATGGCTAGTGAAGATCTTCTCCCAATCTATGGGCTTTCTATTGATCTTGCTAGCTATGACCTTTGCCATGCAGAAGTTCTGCAATTTCATGCAATACCATTTGTCCAACCTTTCTTTGATTTGTTGTGTTTCTGGGTCTCTATTAAGAAAATTTCGGGGTCTGGGAAGGTGGCTCAGTGGTAGAGCGCTTGCCTTGCAAGCCTGAGGCCCTGGGTTCAATTCCTCAGCACCACATAAGCAAAAAGAAAAAAGCCAGAAGTGGCACTGTGGCTCAAGTGGGAGAGCGCTAGCCTTGAGCTGAAGAGCTGAGGGACAGAGCCCAGGCCCAGATTTCAGGCCCCATGACTGGACCCCCCCCCCCCCCCCCCGCAAAAAAAAAGAAAATTTCAGCCTGTGCCAACAAGACCTATGGTTTCTCCTATTCCATCTGGTAATGTTTTCAGAGTGTCTGCTTTGACTCCGAGGTCTTTGATCCATTTGGAGTTGATTCTGGTGCAGGGTGATACATAAGGATCTAGCTTTAGTTTTCTACAAGTAGTTAACCAATTTTGCCAACACCATTTACTGAAGAGGCTTTCTTCCATTTTATTTTTTTAGCTCCCTTATTGAAAATTAGATGGCTATAGGTCTGTAGGTTCATTTCTGGGTTTTCAATTCTATTCCATTGGTCCTGAGGTCTGTTCTTGTGCCAGTACCAAGCTGTTTTGATTACTATGGCTTTATAGTAGAGTTTGAAATTTGGTATTGATATTCCTCCAGCAGTGTTCTTTCTGTTGAGGATCGTTTTTGCTATTCGGGGTCTTTTATTGTTCCATATGAATTTTTGGATTGCCTCTTCTATTTCCTTGAAGAATGAGGTTGGAATTTTGATAGGTATCACATTGAATTTGTAGATAGCCTTGGGAAGTATTGCCATTTTCACGATTTTGATCTTTCCAATTCAGGAGCCTGGCAGGTTTTGCCACTTTCTAAGTTCTGTTTTGATTTCCTTTTTCAAGATTTTAAAGTTTTCATCATAGAGGTCCTTCACTTCTTTGGTTAAGTTAATTCCTAGGTATTTTATTTTTTGTGGGGCTATTACAAATGGAGTTGCTTTCCTAATTTCAGCCCCACTTTTCTCATTGTTGGCATACAGAAAAGCCATTGATTTTTGAAGGTTAATTTTATACCCTGCTACTTTGCCAAAATTTTGAATCAGCTTGAGTAATTTGGGAATGGAATCTGTGGGATTCTTTAAATACAAGATCATGTCATCTGCAAAGAGGGAGAGTTTTACTTCTTCTTTCCCTATTTGGATCCTCTTTATGTGTGCATCTTGTCTTATTGCTGTAGCTAGGCATTCTAATACTAGATTGAAGAGAAGTGGAGAGAGTGGACATCCTTGTCTTGTTCCTGAGTTAAGAGGAAATGGTTTTAGTTTTTCACCATTAAGTATAATGCTGGCTGTAAGTTTGTCATATACAGCCTTTATTGTGTTGAGGAATGTTCCATGGATTCCTAATTTTTCCAAAATCTTGATCGTAAAGGGGTGTTGGATATTGTCAAATGCTTTTTCTGCATCTGTTGAGATAACCATGTGGTTCTTATCCTTGCTCCTGTTGATATAATGAATTATATTAATTGATTTGTGTATATTGGACTAGCTTTGCATCCCTGAAATGAATCCTGTTTGATCGTGGTGTATGATTTTTTGGATGAATTGTTGAAGTCGATTGGCCAAAATTTTGTTGAGAAGTTTTACATCAATGTTCATCAAAGAAATGGGTCTATAGTTCTCTTTCTTTGATGAGTCCCTGCCTGGTTTTGGGATGAGGGTTATGATGGCTTCATAGAATGTGTTCGGTAGTAAACTTTCTCTTTCAATTGTATTGAAGAGTTGGAGGAGTATTGGTGTGAGCTCTGCTTTGAAGACCTTGTAGAATTCTGCTGTAAAACCATCTGGTCCTGGGCTTTTCTTAGATGGGAGGTCTCATTGCTGTTTCTATTTCAATGCTTGATATGGGCCTATTAAGATGGTTTAACTCATCTTGGTTTAGTTTCAGCATGTCAATATTTGCTAGGAAAAGGTCCATATTTGCCAAGTTCTCAAACTTATTAGCATAAAGCTTTGAGAAGTATTCCCTTATAATGTTCTGAATGTTGGTTGTTTCTGTGGTGATGTTTCCATTCTCATCTCTGAGTTTATTTATTTTTTGGGGGGTCTGGTCATGGGGCCAGAACTCTGGGCCTGGACGCTGTCCCTCAGCTCTTCAGCTCAAGGCTAGCGCTCTACCACTTGAGCCACAGCGCCACTTCCGGCTTTTTTTCTTTTTGCTTATGTGGTGCTGGGGAATCGAACCCAGGGCCTCATGCATGCAAGGCAAGCGCTCTACCACTGAGCCACCTTCCCAGCCCCTCTGAGTTTATTTATTTGGGTATGTTCTCTTCTTTTTCTGATAAGATTTGCTAAGGGTCTGTCAATTTTGTTAATTTTTTCAAAGAACCAACTCTTTGTTTTGTTGATTCTTTCTATAGTTTTCTTGAATTCTAATTCATTTAATTCTGATTTAATTTTAATTATTTCTTTCCATCTACTGGATTGGGGTTTATCTTGCTGCTCTTTTTCAAGGAGGTTCAGATGTCTCATTAAATTGTTGGTTTCAGATCTCTCCAATTTGTTGATGTAGGAACTCAGAGCTATAAACTTGCCCCTGAGTACTGCCTTCGCTGTGTCCCAGAGGAGCTGGTAATTTGTGTGCTAGTTTTTGTTGAATATCATGAACATTTGAATTTCCTTTCTAATCTCTTGAATGACCCACTCGTGATTCAGCAGTGTGTTGTGCAGCCTCCATGTGTTACAGGACTTTCTTTGGTGACTTTTGGTGTTGAGTTCTAATTTTATTCCCTTGTGGTCAGAGAGAATGCAAGGTATGACTTCAATGTTTCTGAATTTGGACAAGTTTGCTTTGTGGCCTAAAATGTGGTCTATTTTAAAAAATGTTCCATGTGCTGCTGAGAAAAATGTGTATTCTGATGCTGCTGGGTGAAATATTTGGTAGATGTCTGTTAAATCTAGTTGATCTATGCAGTTGTTTAGATCTGCAGTTTTTCTGTTGAGTTTTTGCCGAGTTGATCTATCTAGTGGGGAAAGTGGTGTGTTAAAGTCCCCAACAATTAATGTCTTTGGATCTAAGTGGTATTTGAGGGAATAAATTGGATAAATTTGGGTGCTCCATTGTTTGGTGAATAGATATTTAGAACTGTAATATCCTCCTGAAGGAGAGGTCCCTTAATTAGTATGTAGCGACTTTCTTTATCTCTTCTCACAAATTTTAATTTGAAGTCTATTTTATCTGATATTAGGATTGCAACTCCCGCCTGTTTATGGGGGCCGTTTGCTTGGTAGATTTTGTTCCAGCCTTTCACATTGAAAATGTGTTTGTTTTTATGGGCAAGATGTGACTCCTGAAGGCAGCAGATAGAAGGATCTTGCTTTTTAATCCAACTAGACAGTCTATGTTGCTTTATTGGAGAGTTAAGTCCATTAATGTTGAGAGATAGGACTGTGTGGTATTTGCGAGTTCCTGCCATTTTATCCACCTTCTTGGGGGTTGCAGCAACTGGGTTCTTCCTATGGTTCTTGGATTCTCAGTTTGGGTGTGGTTTCTTGGCCTTTATTGTGGTCTTGTTGGTTTTCTATGTGTAGGACATCTTTAAGAATCTTTTGTAGGGCTGGTTTGGTGGACATATATTGTTTCAATATTTCTTTGCTATGGAGGGTTTTTATTTGACCTTCAGTTATGAAGGCAAGTTTAGCTGAGTACAGTATTCTTGGTTGATAGTTGTTTGTCTTTAGGGCATGGCATACATCATTCCAGGCTCTTCTTGCTTTGATTGTCTCTGCTGAGAAATCTGAGGTGATTCTAATTGGTTTCCCTTTGTATGTGATTGATCTTTTCTCCTTGACAGCTTTAAGGATCTTTTCCTTGGTCTGAATTGATCCTGTGTGGATTATAATGTGACGGTGGTATGTCCTATTCTGGTCTGGTCTATTTGGAGTTCTAAAAGCTTCTTGTATCTGAATAGGCCTATCTTTTTGCGTGTTTGCAAAGTTCTCTGCTAGGATCCTGTTAAACAAATTTCCTAGACCATTAACTTCTGTCTCTAGGTGCTCCTCTACACCCATTATCCTCAGATTAGGCCTTCTGATGGTGTCTTCCAAGTGTTGGATAGATCTCTCATATTTCTTGGACTTGTCTTGGATGGTTGTATGTTCTTTCTCTATAATATCTAGGCTGTCTTCAATCCCCGAGATTCAATCTTCTGCATGGTCTAACCTACTGTCAAGACTTTCTACTTTGTTTTTTATTTCTTTTCCTTCTAATTGGTCAGCTTTGATGGTTTCAAATTCTTTGTTGGAGCTTTGTTTTAGATCTTGTATGAACTTCTTTACTTCCTTAATTTGGTATTCAGTGTTTATTCTCAAATCACTTAGTTGATTGGTTATGGTTTCCTTAGACTCCCATTCCTTCTGTTGGGTTCCATTTAGCATTCCCTTTGTGGCCTCCCTGACTTCCTTCAGCTCTTTGTTAATGGATTCCATGAATGCCTTTAGTGATCTTTGTGTATTCTCATCCTGCTCTCTCAATTCCTGTATACTCTTTGCTTAGCTTCCTCACGTTCACGCAATTCCTACAGCTCTCTTTGAGTGTTCTCAGCCTGCTCACGCCATTCCTGACTTTCTCTTTGAGTGTTCTCAAGCTTCTCATGCAATTCCTGTATCAATTTTTGAGTAGCTTCCTCACGCTCATGATATTCCTGTATTAACCTTTGGTTTTCCTCCTCTCTCTTCCTATCATGCTCATAGAGTCCTTTGCAGGTTTTCAATCTTTTCATTTACCATGTTTACCAGCGATGTTTGTAGAGCTATTTGGGAACTCTCCTCTGGATTATTCATTATCTCTTCTGTCCCCTTATAATCATGAGTGGGAGTTGAGATACCCTGACTTGCCATTTTTCTTGTGTTTTTCTGGCTTACTCTGCCCATTTGGGATGAAAGTAACACCAGTTTTGTGCTAGAACACTATCTTAAGGCAAGCATCAACAAAGTCTGTAGTTGCACAGTCAAAAGGGCTATGAACCGCAAAGAATTGGGAAAACCAGAAATTATTAGGTTTAGGGAGAGATGTGGGTAAAAATAGGAATAACGGGATGTGGAAAAGCAGAAGGAGAGTTAACTAAGTCCTAATCTCAAAGCGGGAAATAGGTTGGATAGAATGAAAGTAGAAAGAGAAAAAAGAAGAAAGAGAAAGAAAAGAGACAAGAAAAAAATAGAAAAGCAAAAATTAAAAAGTGCAACGCTTAAAAATTATGCAAATTGAAAACGAAATGCTTAGAGAAGAACGTGGATAGAATGAGAGAAGGGGAGGGATAAAAGGAGATGTGAAAAACTTAAAAATAAAAATGCTTAAAATATCATATAGGTATAAAGAGGTAGTACTTCTATTAAGGAATTTAAGTCTAAGAGGTTTTGAATTGAGTAATAAATTTCTAGGTTAAGTGTGTACACAATGGGGGATAAAGTCTAATAACTGACTACGGGTATATCTGAGGATGAGCAGAACAGTAATTAAGTCACGTGAAGAAGAAACGAAAGAGAAGAAAAGGTGAAAAGAATGAGAAAGAAAGAAAAAAAGGATCAAAAGTTCAATAGAGCTAATAAAAAAATTTTTTTAAAGAAAGAAAAACAAAGAGAAAAAAAAGAAAGAAAAAAGCACACACACATATACCCCTAAAATAAAAATTGTAAGAGGAAGAAAATAAAGTTACCAGAAAACAAATTTTTTTTATTTTTTTTATATATTTTATTTTATTTTATTTGAGAACATACTGTACAGAGGGGTTACAATTACATGGGCAGGATAATGCATACATTTCTTACCAAGCATTGCAGCCTCCTCCTTTGTTTACCCTTCACCTCCCTTCCCAGCCTCCCCCCTCCCCCCCCACCCAATCATACCCCCCTCCCCCCCACACCGACATTGTAAAGCTGGTTTTGACATGACATTTTGTACTTCTCATTGTTGCAACAGGTCCACCTGAATCCTTAAACGACTTGTTTGTCCCCATCTCCTCCACATGTTATACTGACATCAAATATAGTGAAAGCAGGGGTTACACTGTGGGGGAGGGACATACAAAGCAACAAAGAAATAATCTTATAAATGCGTTAGAAACACATACATGAAAGAAAAAAACATTAAAATACATATCTAAGGGTTCATTTTCCTGACCTCACATTATCTGACCTTTTCCACTTGACTCATACATATACTAGATCTTGCAAATAAGGGAAACCATGGGACCTATGTTTCTTTGGGCCTGGCTTACTTCACTTAATATAATTTTTTCCAAGCCTTTCCATTTCCTAACAAATGGGGCAATGTCATTCTTTCTGATGGAGGCATAGAATTCCATTGTGTATATATACCACATTTTCTTGATCCATTCATCTACTGAGGGGCATCTGGGTTGGTTCCATATCTTAGCTATGGTAAATAATGCTGCAATAAACATAGTTGTGCTGGTAGCTTTAGTGTGGTCTTTTTTGTGAACATTTGGGTAAATGCCCAAAAGTGGGATTGCTGGGTCATAGGGGAGTTCTATGTGAAGTTTTTTGAGGAACCTCCATACTGCTTTAGAAAACAAATTTTTAAGTTAAAAAGTAAAAATTAAAAAAAGTTTTAGAAGAAAAAAATTTTAATAAAAGGTACAAAAAAAGAGAGTTCTTTGATTTTTTTGTGGGGGATGGGAAGATCCTGTATCTCCCTTGTGTCCGTAACCAGCCTCTTGTTGAAGTCTCTGGTCTGCTAGTGGTGTTTGAGTTTCCTGTGGATTGGTTGGTTTCTTAAGTCAGTTTGTTTGAGCAGGCAGAAAAATGCTCTGCTTTACCCAGGATTTTGTGATCCTCCTCCCAGGCTAATTCAATGAGAGGGAGATCTGCTTTGAGTATCACAAAAGAGGGAGATGGCTGTTTCCTCAAGTTTGGAGATGCTGTGATGAGGCTAGGTTCTGGGTAGCTTGAGCCCTTTCAGCAAACAGTAGCTTTTCCCAGGAGCTAGTTTGTGAGACACTCACAGAGCCCAGCCTGGAGCCATTCTCAGGGTTTATGTTTACTGAATTTCCATTGATTGTCAAGGCTGCTGTAGGGAGGGGCAGCCTCTGGCTCTGTTTACCCAATGAAGAAAGCCACTCCTGGGGCTGGTGGAGCTTGCTCTTCCCGGGCTGGGTGACTTTTCCCTGGGTGGAGCTGAGCCTGGCAGGTCAGATTAGGTTCCTGTGACCTGATAAATGACTCTAGTTTTCTTCCAAGGCCTGAGTTGGAGCTAGCTGCTCATCCAGGCCTTTGTCAGTATCAAAGATGGAGATCTCGGGTAGTGGGGGTGGGGGGGTAGGAGGAGTGGCCTTCCCTCCTCTGCTCCCTGAGAAGGAGTGAGTATGTCAGGCTTCTACTCACACTGGAGTCTTGGTTCCTGGGTTGTCTCTGGTCTGTGGTCTGCAGGATGAAGATGTCTGCTCCTTGTCAGTTCTTGCTGGTGTTGAGTAGAATCTGCTCGCCTGCCGCGTCTGGCTCCTTTGTCCCAGACTCTCTGTGGTGCAGGTATGGTGGCTACGGCCACCACTGCCGCTGCCGCTGCAGCTGTGGCTGCTGGCAAGTGCTCAGATCTGTCTCCTTGCCTGGATTTTCCCTCTCTGGTCTAACTCTCTGTACTGTAATGGCACACTTGGTGTGATTCCCTGGCTTAGGACTATTCACTGGAACACTAAAACTGCTTTCTACACAAGAGCTTGTTTAGCCTCCAGCTTCTCCTCTGCCATCTTCCTGGAACTCACCCATAAGTACTTTTGATCCAATATTGTAACAATTAAATAGACATTGTGTCATTATATGGTGAGACAAAAAACATGAATCTACAGTCCAATTAGCCAGCTGAAACTAAAAAAGATGAGCCCACATTAATTTCTTCAGCCCAGATGCATATGAACCATGGGCACATGGTAGGAACAACAGGTGGACAACAGAACTGTTATCTGGCCACAGCAAGTCTACCATAAATGTAATTGTTGGAAAATGACAGTAACTAGTAGGCTACACTGATTTGGGACAATCAGCAAATAAATAGCTTGATTCAATCAAGAAATCTTGATCAACTTGGGAGACACAAAGACCAGAAGGCTGGATGACAAGACATATAAGCAACTGTCTCAGTTTCATAATAAAGGATGTGACTGTGTTTGAAGTGGAGACAGGACCATATACTGCTCATCAGTATTTTTCTATAATAATTACAGCATCTATAGGCACTTAGCCTTGGTGGTAGTTGTATTGCCCATCCTAGGTAAGCAACTATGATTATAAAGTCAATATGTTGTTGCTAAGCAATGCACAGGTGACTCACTTCTACTCAAAAGGCTGAGATCTGAGGAATAAAGTTTGAAGCAAGATTGGTAAGATAAATATGAGTGGTTTGTATCTCCAATTAACCACCAAGAAAAAAAGTCAGAAGTGGAGATGTTGCTCAAGTGGTACAGCAGAAGTCTTGGGTAAGAAAGCCAAATGAGAGTCGGAGGACCTGAGTTCAAGTGCCAGTATTGGCGCACACACACACACACACACACACACTCATTATATATATATGATACAATATACATAATAACAATATATATCATATATATCATATATATTATTGCTTGAGTGCATATCATTAGTGAAACATTCATTTAAAATCACTTAGTAGTTGAAGAGTCTGTGCAATAAAATTTTTTTGCTTTATTTTCAGAGTTGACTTTGTGCTGACTGCTCACAGTATTCTACACATTTTTGAAGAATCAGTTCAGCATCATGTATTTGGATAAGACTACAAAAAACAATCATTTTGGTTTTGTCAAAATCTTATTTTCAACTTTGCTATCAGAAACTGCTTTTAGAAACATAAAGAACTGATCTAACTTTTCCTAACGACATGAATCTCTGTTTAATTTTTTTAACCCCTAGTTTTTCAGAAGTGGACAAATAAACACATGAGGAAAAACTAAGACCTGAAAATATAGAGCTATCTATCTTCATTCCATGCTGGATCCAAATTTCTGTGCTATAATTATTCCCCATAGCTCTACCTTCTCCATCAGCAACATTGAAGGATAGTTCACTCAAGATGAGTTTTTTTTTCTATTATTACTTCATCAGCAAGTAGGCTACTGGACAGAACAAGCCAGAATATGATGGCAAACTATTCATTTCTCAATTATGCCCACAACAACTTCCTGAGCATGAACAGGAAAGGAAGTTGGGTTTTTAAAAACTGTTTATGAAATGGCTGGTAATAACAGGACCAATGGTAAGAATATGTAAAGTGGCTATTTGTACACAGTGGCAGGATGACATTGATATGTTAAGTATTTCAAATTCTGTGATCAAACTGGAATAATATCAAAAGTGATTGTAATTGGAGGTGGTAGAATTCAATTTTCCTTGCATTATGGATATTTCTCTGAGCATGTCCAGGTTAACTGATTATTCTGAGTTTGATGACACACTGATTCTTAGTGCCAACAATGACTTCAGTCTGATGGCAACCCTTACAAATTGCTTCCTGTAAATTCTTTGTGAGAATAACAAGGAATTCATTTTGCTTAAGAGTGACTTTTAGCTAAAGGACTCCACCCAACAATCTGGATTTAATAAAAACAAAATATACTTTGGTATTATAAACATCATTTTTTTCTGATGAAAGCTCTCCACATACATTTTTGTAAAAGCAAAGCATTTTCATATTCTACTCAGTGAAAGCCAGATGGATCCTTATGCATAGCCAGCAATTATTTATTTTATATGATAAGCTAGAAAGAAAGGGTGAAAGGGAATGAAGGTCACTGACAAGTTATATTTGTGCATGTGCATCTAAGATATTCAGGTTAATACTTACACAAAGCTTCAAAGCCATAACCAGAATAATGCTTAGCCATTCAGTCATTCATGTGTATTCATGTAGTCAACCTACAGTATTTATTGGACAGCAGCCACTATTGCACAAAGACAATTAGGATATACTAGTAGAACAAATAATTACCTGAAGAAGATTTGATGTATTTAATGTGCAAGACAGAGTAATTATCTGCTTAAGAAAGGGTACTAAGAGCATTTATGCTCTTGTGACTGGTAGTAGATAAAATCACACCAGTAAATGGCTTGGCATTGCACAGACATTGTGTATAATTTATTACCTAGTTTGTGAACTCAAATTGCTAGTGACAAATTTTCAAGGTGTTCCTGTACACCATGCAGGCAGAGAGGGAAGGAAGAAGCAGCGGAACCATCTAGATGAGACTATATAACCTTTAAGGTTATAGTCAGTGTCAAGGTCCAGCATCCTTGGAACTTGAAAGACTCAAGACTTTGATACCATGTTTCTTTTCCTATTTGGTAATGTGGTCTTTGGCATGATTTAAAAAATTATATTAAAGACTTTGAGTAGCTCAGTGGTAGAGTATGTGCTTAGCATACATGAAGCCCTCGGTTTAACCTCTAGCACAAAAGAAGAAAAAAGAAAAAAGGAAACTAAAAAAGGACTTGTGGCCTTGTGAGGAAAACATTATAGGCTTCTTTGGAATAATCTCTCTGAAATTTTTCCTCTAATTTCCATTTCAATTTATCCTTCCTTCAACCTTTCCTTTTCAATGTTTTACATCTCTTGGTATAATCATCATTCGTGGCATGTGGTTGCTTTCCTCATTTCCTTGATTTATGAGCCTTGCTATCTTCTAGATGTCAGTTAAAACTATAACCATCACCTCTTCAGTATGGCAGAAGAAATAACTTTCTGGACAACCCTTGATCACAGTTGCTTATTATCAAAATTGTGCCTTTCAAGTCGTTTTGTCTCTTTTCTCTTCTAAAAAGACAATCTAGCCAGGTATGATGGCACATGCATGTAAATACCAGCATTCAAAAGGCAGGAAGAGCATGAGTCCAAGGCCAGCACAGACTACATCATGAGGCACTGTATCAAAGGAAGGAGAGAAAGAAAAGGAGGAGGAAGAGGACAAAAAGCAGGAAAAGGAGAAACGAAAGGATGAGAAAGTGGGGGTGGTGGTAGAGAAGGAAGAGAAGGAGGAGGAATAGCAGGAGCAGGAGCAAAAGGAGGAGGAGGAAATATTTTCTTCATCTAATAAACACATGTTGGGTATTCACCATATGCCTGGCATTGTGTTGTGTAACCAGTCACTACAAAGATGTTGAAGATGCATGCTACATTTTACAGCACTTATAATTGAGAAGTGGACAAAGCACACACATAGCATTAAAACAAGCTGGACAAAGCACCATCTTTGCTCAAGTATCAGTCTCTTGTTTGGATACTTCAGGATGGTTGCACTGGCCCCAAACTTTAAGGGACAGGCAGGACTGCAACAGTTCAGAGACAGGAGAGCAGATATAAGATGGCCTTTTTCACTTATAATTTTATCTTCCTAGTATCTGAATTAGTTCAAGTTCCCCCAGAAAAACAGAGAAATAGGATTCTATACATATACTATACGGGATTTGTTATGAGAATTGGCTCACATGGAAATGGAGGCTGAGAAGCACCATGTTTTGTGCCATGGTCTGTAAGCTGGAGAACCAGGGGAGCCAGTTATATCATTCAGTCCAAGTCAAAAGGCCTGAGAATGAGAGAAGCTAATTGTGAAACTCTCAGTATAGTCAAAGGCCTACCAACTGGTTGTAGGTGGGAGCCATGCACTGGTATAAACCCCTGACTCCAGAACCTGAGATTCAAGAGCTTCATATCTGAGGCAGGAAAGATGGAAGTTCTAAAGCAAGAAGAGAGAATTAATTCTCCCTTCCCCTGCCTGTGTTCATTCTATCTGGGCCTCAGAGATTGGAACATGCTTATTTGCACTGGTAGAGGTAGATCTTCTTTATTCTTTATTCAGCCTACTGATTCAAATGCTAATCTCTTCTGGAAACATCACCACCGAAGTAATGTTTGACCTGCTGTCTGGGTATCCTTTAACCCAGAGAAATGAACATTGAAAATTAACCATCACAATACCTTTTATAGTCCTCCCCATTTTTATATTATTTAAATGAGGTTTTCCTAATATAAAATTATTTTTAACTCCTTTATTTTCTCCAACACATTTTAACTTAAATCTCTAATAAATTTGCTTTTAATAATCAACTTTACAGAGTGTTAAATAGGAATGTCTAAGTAGCAATAGCCACATGAACTTAGCAAAAACTTAACTCCTTCAATTTTTTTTTTTTTGTGTGTGAAACCAGGACTTGAACTTGGTACCTGGCCCTTTGTACATTATCTGGCACTCTACCATCTGACCCATGCTTCCAACCCCAACTCCCTCAAATTTTGATGTTTTCATAAACCCAATGACTTTTTCTATTCTCTTCTTGCATACAGACAATTATACAGAGATTTTTAAGAACCAGTATTTGATGCAGAAAACTAAAAGTGGACCCCAGCCTATCACCATGCACCAACATCAACTCAAAATGGATTAAAGACCTTAACATTAAACCTGAATTTCTGAAACTACTGCAGGACAGAGTAGGAGAGACACTTGAACTAATAGGCACAGGAAGAAACTTCCTCAATGGAGTCCCAGGGTCACAACAAATTGGAGAGAGACTTGACAAATGGGACTACCTTAAAATAAAAAGCTTCTGCACAGCTAAATCTATTGCAACCAAGCTAGAAAGACAACCAACTAATGGGGGGAAAATATTTACCAGCAATATATCAGACAAGGGGTTAACATCCTGTATATACAGGGAACTCAAGAAACTAATCCCTCCCAAACCTAACAAACCAATTACTAAATGGGCAAGGGAACCAAAGAGGGACTTCTCAGATGAGGAAATAAAAATGGCAAAGAAACACATGAGGAAATGTTCATCATCCCTGGTGGTGAAGGAAATGCAAATAAAGACAACCCTGAGATACCACCTTACCCCAGTCAGAATGTCCCACATCCACAAGTCAGCCAGCCACAAATGCTGGAGGGGATGTGGAGAAAGAGGAACCCTATTACACTGTTGGTGGGAATGTACACTTATACAACCACTTTGGAAAGCACTCTGGAGGGTCCTCCCTTATGACCCAGTCATACCACTTCTAGGCATCTACCCTGAACAACAGGAACCAATATACAAGGACACGTGCACCTCCATGTTTATTGCAGCACTGTTCACAATAGCTAGGATATGGAAACAACCCAGATGTCCCACCACAAATGAATGGATCCAAAAATTGTGGTATCTATACACAATGGAATATTATACAGCCATTAGAAATGACAAAATAATGGCATTTGCAGGGAAATGGATGGAGCTAGAAGAAATCATGTTGAGCGAGGTAAGCCAAGAGCAAAGAGACAAACGGTACATGGTCTCCCTGATAAGTGGATGTTAAATCCAAAATGTTAGGTGATACGACAAAATTAACAAGACTTAAGAAACAAAGAACTTCCACTCATCTGGTCGAACCACTACTAAATATCCCCATGCTGCTGATCACATGTATGGTGTATATGTGTACACCATTATATGTTATAGACCGTGATAGACAATTTGCTCCAGGAAAGTTAGAATGAGCTTGTGACTTTAAATGAGCATCATTATTCCACAATACTGTGAAATTTGGGAAATTATGTAATCACTTAATCACAATAAAAAAAAAAAAAAAGCACCAGAAAACTAGAAGCAGCACGATGGCTCAAGTGGTAGAGCATGAGCCTTGAGCTGAATTGTTCAGGGACAGCTCCCAGGCCTAGAGCTCAAGCCCCACAACTGATGAGAGAGAGAGAGAGAGAGAGAGAGAGAGAGAGAGAGAGAGAGAGAGAGAGAGAGAGAGAGAGAGAGAGAGAGAGAGAGAGAGAAGGAGAGAGAGAGAGAGAGAGAGAGAGAGAGAGAGAGAGATCTTTCATGCAATTGTTTCTAACATATTTATAAGATTATGTCTTTGTTGCCTTGTATGTCCCTCCCCCAAGTTACAACCCCTGCTTTCACTATATATGATGTTGGTATATGTGGAGGGGAAGGGAAAAAACAAATTGTTAAAACAGGGATACAGGGGCTGGGAAGGTGGCTCAATGGTAGAGCGCTTGCCTTGCATGCCTGAGGCCCTGGGTTCGATTCCTCAGCACCACATTAAAAAAAAAAGCTGGAAGTGGCCCTGTGGTTCAAGGGGTAGAGCGCTAGCCTTGAGCTAAAGAGCTGAGGGACAGCGCCCAGGCCCAGAGTTCAGGCCCCACGACCGGACCCCCCCCCCAAAAAAAACAGGGATACAGGAGGACCCATTGCAACAATGAGATGTATAAGTCATTATGTCAAAAAATGAACTTTACAACTTTGGTGGAGGGGTCGTGGCGGGGAAGGATAGGAAGGGACAGGAAGGGGAAACAAAGCAGGAGGCTACAATGCTTGATAAGAAATGTGCTCATTATCTTGCCCATGTAATTGTAACCCCTCTGTACAGTATTTTCACAATAAAAATATATTTAAAAAAAAGAACCAGTATTTGGTATTTGATCATTCTGATCTCTTCTTCTTCTTCTTCTTCTTCTTCTTCTTCTTCTTCTTCTTCTTCTTCTTCTTCTTCTTCTTCTTCTTCTTCTTCTTCTTCTTCTTCTTCTTCCTCTTCTTCTTCTTCCTCTTCTTCTTCTTCCTCTTCTTCTTCTTCCTCTTCCTCTTCTTCCTCTTCCTCTTCTTCCTCTTCCTCTTCTTCTTCTTCCTCCTCCTCCTCCTCCTCCTCCTCCTCCTCCTCCTCCTCCTCCTCCTCCTCCTCCTCCTCCTTCTTCTTTTTTGCCAGTCCTGGGGCTTGAACTCATGGCTCTGTCCCTGAGCCTCTCTATGCTCAAGGATGATGTTCTACCCCTTGAGCCATAGTGATATTTCTGGCTTTTTCAGAGTAGTTTATTGGGCAGTCTCATGGTCTTTCCTGCCCGGGCTGGCTTTGAACCATGATCCTCAGATCTCAGCCTCCTGAGTAGCTAAGATTATAGGCCTGAGCCACCAACACCCAGCCCCTTTTTCTTATCTTCTATTGTTTTCTGTAGTTCTTTATCCATATTTCTTATCTTTATCATTCCTACCAACAACAGAATGTTTTACTATGCCAATGTATCATTTTTGCTGTTCACTTATTTCACTACAGATGCACATATAAACTATTGCTGTTTTTTTGGTATGCTTACAAGTGGTTCTACACATATCTATGTGCCTTTTTTACCTCTCAATTAGTTTCCATGTTTAAAAATAGGAATAATAAAGGTACTGCTCTCATGTGATTAATGTGAAAAGTCAAATGAGACTCTATATATATATATATATATATATATATATATATAAATTCTTAGATCTATCCTCAACAAAAAATAGTAGTATAACATGTTAGCTATTATTAAAATTCTTAGCATATCATTTACTATATTCTAAAGCTCAATAAATGCTAATTTCCTACTTTTCATTCACTCTAATTACCATAGCTTGAACAAAATGATCATCTGCTTTTCAGGGAAAGAAATGACAGCTTATAGAATCATCAGATATTTCTACACTTTCCTCTTCATGTACTATTCATTTTGAAGGCAATATTGGGATTTGAATTCAGGGCCTCATGCTAGTTAGGCTGGTGCTGTATCACCTGAGCCACATCTTTGGCCCTGCTTTTTGCTGGTTATTTTGGAGATGTAGTCTAGCAAACTTTTTTTCACTGGCTGGCTTCAAACCATGATCCTCTGGATTTCAGCCTTCTGAGTAGCTAGGCTTTCAAGTACTAATGTTCTTATTTTATTGGTACAAGGATATTGCCTTACAAGATTTACATTTGCATTTTTCCACTGGGCATAAGCCTCAGTCTTTTACATTAAGGAAATCTATGGATATACCTGGACCTCAGAGTCAGATGACCCAAGGCCTGAGCTATTGTTTGTTTACTCTCTCCATCTCTGACCTCTACTATTCTCCATATGTTGGTTTCATTTTCTCAGCCTGGCTTCTTTTTGAACATAAGATACAACTGTATGTCCTCACCAACTCCCCTTTCTCACAGAAAGAGTCCTACTGGCCTGTTGTTCGAGCAATTGTGGCCAGGGAAATTGGTGCACTTATTTGAAATGAAAGGAAAAAGATTTCCAGGAAAGGAAATCCCTGCCATTTCTTTGGATTCCCCCAAAGCATTAGAGAAGCTTGACATGTTTGAAATCTGCTTTCTGTTCATATGTGAATCTCCTCCTCAAGGGTGAAATATTCATTGTTGACCATTTATCATAAGGACATATTCCCCCTTGCCAATGTTTATCATTTCTTTTATATTTTGGAAATGTTACTGTGCAACTATTGAAAAACTTTCAGATGGCATCAATATGGATATTGAAGAATCTTTATCTAGCAGGCATTGTTGTAGGTGCTAGGAGAGGGTCAGAGAGATTGGGCACTGTAAAGAAAGCATTTCCTGGCAGAGGTGAACAATACAAACAACAAACAAAAAAATCCAAAGCTTATGTAGTAGTGGTTCCTCAACTATCGAGGCCATGTTCTGAGTAGAAGAACTGTGATTCAAGGACTTAAATCCATCTGGTGAAAATCTGGTTGAAGGAATGATATTTCGAGTAAATTTCTTCAAGCCAATAAAACTATGATTTCTTCTACCAAAATAGATATTCTTATATATTTTAAGCTAGTAATTATGATTACTACATGAATATTCAACCTTTGATCCTTTACTACAGAGTTTCTCCCTAGCATAACACTTTTCAAGATGTTCTTTTCCAGAGTTTCAATAACATATTTACAAACTGTTTTTCAGGGTTGCTAAAAATATCCACCGTGAGAATTCTTTCTAGGGTTACTCTTCTAAACTATCAAAGTCTTTCTTATGTTGGTCTCGCATTCCTACTTCTGTCCTGCCTATATACAAGCCTTATGAGAAATACCAGTAACTGTGTCTAAAGATTTCTTAATTTCAGAGGCACACTTGATTAGAGACTGATTAGAAGTACAGGGGACCTATCATCTTCAGGGAAAGAGAGTTGGACACATGCATGTGCTCTTATTCCTGAGCTGTTGTGTATCCCAGAAGTTTCTTGAGGGATTGAGCCCCAGTTGACTGCAGCATTAATGAGTTCACAAACACCTTGTATTGAGTTCCTTGGATCACATCCATCACATCTAGTTTATTTAGCTACATGTACTAAATATTTGTTCCCTTATCAGGGAAACCTAGCCTAAGATAAAGTTTGACTCTCACCTCCTAGTCTCTGTTATGTCAATATCTTGGTCCCAAAGGAAAGCTAGAGGCTTAGAGATGGAAAATCTTTTGAGAATCAATCTCCTCTAAACTCAGAGATTTGTATAAGGCACCTGTCCATACATCTTAGAATTGTACATACATCTCTCCCTTTCCTGCCCACTGATTACAGGAGGCCTTCCAAAGTTCAGGATTGTTATTGCTCATGTATCTTGGTCCAACCCAAATCACTTCAAAAATATCTATTTTTTTTCTTTTCATAGAAAGCCATGGAAGGAGTGACAGAACTGATAAACTACAGTTGCTGATAAAATATGAACACACATATATATGTATATATAGAGAGAGACTAAGAAATACGAACAAGAATGTCATAGGGAATTCAAAATGGCATATTGAAAAGGAAGTAGAAATAAGACCTGGCTAATTAAGAATGGCCTCATGGGGAAAATTGGGTCCCTGGATCTAAACTAACCTCCCATTTCCAAATGAAGGAATTAGAACCTCAAGGTAAAGCTACTGATTCAATAGCTTTACAAGCTGCTCTTGCTCCTCTTGCTCTGTCCCAGGCTGCCCACTCACCTCGGGTCCAGGGGTCAACCTTGCCTCTGTTTCTGTCTTTTGTTGGCTTTGATATTTGTCATGACCACCAGGCCTGTAAAGAAATGAGAAAAAATAGCACCCTCCACTCTGCAGAGTATCAGTTGTCCTAACACAATTTTGCATATGAGTTGAAAATTGCTTTGTTTTAAATCTTGGGGGAAATTTTGGAGTTGTATGGAATTTTGGTTTTCCTCCAGAATTAATCACTAGTAGCATATTCCTTACTTAGCCTTCTTCTTTGGCAAAGCAGAAGACAAAACAGCCACTGTGTGTCCCCTTTGTTTAGACCAGGGACCAATGGGGTTGCTCACCCCTCCCACTACACAGCCACAGCTATTGGTCTCTGGAGAGTGCTTAGCGCAAGGGAGTGGGTGGGGCGCAGCAGGCTGCTGAGTAAGCCCTTCCCCAGCCCAAACCTGATTCCAAGGGGACAATTCCTCTGACTGTTCTCCAGTTTTGTCAAATCAAATATTCTCAACGAGTGCTTTCAATTCCTGTTTTTAAAGGGAAAAAAAAAGCCCAGCACATTCCTTTTATGTTTGTGCAAATGAAATGAAAGCAAGAAGGTGGGAGAAAATTCAAGCAAAACAACCTCTGGATATGTAACTTAACTGACTGCCTACCAAAGTCCTGAAATGTGGCTGGAAATAATAGACAGTAACCCTTAGTATCCAGGCAGGATTGGTTCCAAGACAAGTCTCCCTCTATTCGCCCGCCCCCCCCCCCCCATGGATACCAAAAGCATCAACTACTCAAGACCCCTTGTACAGACACCACAGCATTTGTATATAACCTATGAGTATCTGTCTACATATTTAAAATCATTCCTAAATTGCTTATAATACTTAATACAATGTAAATGTTATATAACTAGTTGTCATACTGTATTATTTAAGGAATAATAACAAGAAAATCATGTTCTGTATGGACCAAATGTTTTTCTGAATGTTTTTGATCTATAGTTGGTTGAAATCACAGATAGGGAAACCATAGATACAGATGACTAATTGCATTTACTTTTGCCTCAGATTTCAAGAGCACGTTTTTGGTACGTTCTACAAACTAAAAGGTTGATATTATAAGAATGAATGCCTGGGGGAGAGGGGGAGTATAGTTGTGGAATTGGGAGGGAAGGGATGGTAGGGGAAAAACAAAGGAGGAGGTAACAATGCTTGATAGAAAATGTACTCATTACCATGCTCATGTAACTGTAACCCCTCTGTACAGTATTTTTACAATAAAAAAGTATTAAAATAAAAAAAAAGAATGAATGCCTTTATCAGCCTCCAGTAATAGTGACTCAGGCATAATTGGGGATCCATTAAAATATAACTATTGTTTCCTACATTTTCCTTTGTTTTAAAGTAGGGCGCTATTAGCTCACTTAGTGTTCACTTTAGAACAATGCTATTCACCACAAAGTCATTTAATTAAAAGGATAATTTTCGGTAATGTAGAATTTTACGCAGTTTAATGTCAGTTGAGCAATACACTGACAGTAATATTATGCATACTGTACTGTGCATTTTCTGCATTGATTTATGCTTGACTTGGATCCCGTCAGAATGTCATGTCTCACTACAGAAAAATACACTTCTGTTACATAGATTTTAATACTTGAAGTGTGTGCTGCTGTCAGAATTTAATATATAAAATCTATATATTTCATTCATCCGAATATATTCCCCTAGCCAGCCTTAGAACCAGCCTTGTGACCCATTATGTATAGTCCCCCAACTAAAATAGGGATACAATTTCCATTCCATTGCCCCCTCCCTGAGATCACATCTATATCAGAGTTCCTGCTTCTCCTACAAGGGAATTACAGTAGAAAAATCTTAGGGCCTCTAGAAAATCAGAGGTTCTTAAGGGAGAAAGGAAAGAAATTACAGAAAGCGGGAATATCTCTGGTGAAATGTACCCAAGGGCAAACATCCAGGTAGGGACAGTCTTCTTTTTGGTAAGCAAACAGACAAATGGGGAGGGGAGTCCTCTAGAAAAGAACTAGGGTTGTCAGCCATTCTCATCTTAATCTGATTTGGGTTAGCCACTTTACTTTCTTCTTGCAAACCAGCTGTGCCAAGAAGGAATTTTTGTTTGCTGGGGGAATAAAGTAGATAATTCTAGAGTGTGGTACACTTCTGAAAGACCAAGGTGTGTGTGTGTGTGTGTGTGTGTGTGTGTGTGTGTGTGTGTGTGTGTGTGTGTGTGTGTGTGTGTGTGTGTGTAATGAGGGGACAGAACACTCTAGAGGAAGTATATAAAGGAGGTAGGAAAATAGCAAAAAAAAAAAAAAACTCACTAATTTCAACATGCAGCCAAAGAAGGAAGGTGTTCTATTCACCTTCTTCTCTCCATCTCCTTCTCCCATTATAGTTTTGAGCTTACATCCTTTATCACAAAGAACAAGAACTGAAACCAGTATTGTCAGTATGAGGATTCAGCAACATTAGTCATTAAATTGGCTTTTCTGGGAGTAGGCTAGAGACCTAATTGCCATAGTAATGAATAATCACAACAATATTACTAATTATAATAATTATTATCATTATTCACCTCCTCCTCATCATCCTCAAAGCTTCTTTGGAGAATTAAGTGCCAAGTTCCAAACTGAGGTCCACTGTGGCTCTTAGGGTACCAGGCAAAGGGCAAGGGGCTAGGGGCTAGATTGCTGGCTGTTTGTTCTCTGTTTTTCAGTGTCTGACTAAGAAAATGGGTTAGAGTCTGAATTCTGGTTGGTGCTCCATTGTACAGACTCTTGGCTCATGGCTGTATTGGCAAGGAAGATAGGACATCCTCTCTTATTCTAACATACACTATGGGCAAGTCTCAGCCCTGGGCCTAAGACAGGCCCATTGTTGATCCCAGGGGGCAGATCACCAGAGTCAGAAAGAACATGGACAAGGAGACACAGAGCTTATTTGGAGGGGTTCCAAAACCACAACTTGAGAGTGTAAAAGCTAAGTTGGGAAACAAGCGTTTAGGGGAGGAGGAGGAGACATATAATCATGTGTTTAGATTTCGGACTTTAGCCAAGGGGCAATTTTCTTATTCTCAGTCAGTCAGTTTTTATAGCATGCCCTCACCTCTGGTGTCTTGCAGTTAATTCCTAGCTTGTTCTATTCACCCACTAAGATTTTAGGAATTCAGTATGATCTATGGACAGTTTCCACCTGTATTGAAAGAACCAGTTTTTTCTTTATTGCTTTCACTCTCTTATCTTTAGTAACTAAAGTAAAATTTTATTCTTTAATAACTAATCAGATTTTCCTGATTCCTGACTTTATTTCAGAACATTCTTATCAAAGCTTGTCAGAAAGTGAGTTGAAGTGTGGCTCATTAGTCATCCTATGGAGGATGTTACAGCTGCTGCGGCTAGACAAGCAGGCTTTGTTTGTACTGAACCACAGCAGTGTCTCATGCTCCTCCTTGCTCTCTATTTAGCACTTCATCTTTATCTAGTGTGTAACAAAGCAGAGTCTGTGGCAGGCAATTGGTGTAAGCATAGTGAATCAGCCTACCCTTCTGGAAGGTGACAGTAATGAGGAGTGTCTAAATATTTATTTCACATACAATCTATCCTGTAGTCTTCCACATTGGAAGATTTCCCTACAAGAAGATTGTATAATTCTTATGGCTTTTGCAGTAAGAGGACATGCAAATGAACTCAAGTGTCACAATTACTGATAAGCTAGTGTAAGTTTTACAATGAGTCCTTCAAGAGCTGGCATGAAGAAGGAAGGGCTTTCTGCTGTGATCATGATTTGCCACATGTGACTGCATGGCGCGTGGGGTGGGCTGGCTGGGGGGGGGGGTCTTATAGTATAGGTGACTGCAAGTGAAGATATACTTGTCAGAATGGATTTGGTTATCTACAAAAAGCTTCAGTCTTACTGGCGCACCACAACACAAGTTCATTGTTTGCTCATGTTAAATGTCCAGCATAGATGAGGCAGGAGGATTGGGCTGAGCTATGCCATCTCAATAGGTGCTTCTATAATTGCCTCACAAGTTGGAGAAAACATGGTAAATCAAGAACTAGATGTCAAAGCCTTTGCTTTGTTTGTTTCCATTCCATGGCCAAAGCGAGCCACACCTAATTACGACAGATCCAGAGAAGAATGGGAATATTTGGGACAAACTTAATTACTGCCACTTGGTGGTTCATTTGGAAGGACTCCAATACTACTGTAGAATTTTGCACAGACTAATCCCTCTCAACTGAGATCAGTAAAAACAACTGTCCCATTTATATATCTGAGCCACCTCACAACTTAGGTACTTGATTCAAAGCTAGGTCTTGTTAACAATCATCTAGAGAGAAAATCCTAAGTCTCAACTCTTCCAAACAAGGTCACTAGACTTTTATCTTTAAAATGAGGTATTCCCTAAAACATATAAATTGTTACTGAGATATGTGATACAGAAAAGACTGATATCTGAGACCTCTAGGTAGCAGACACTAATTGTCTAAAGAGCCCTTCACTTGAGAGTACTATTGTTCCTTTCTACAATTAGGTCATATGTTAAAAGTGGTAGGAAGCTGGCAGCCATTCTCTCTAACATGATTCTATTTCAAGACAGCACAGATTGGATTAGAGTGAATCTCTGACCAAAGCTGAGCCAGGGTCTATTTTCTAGGAATGTAGAGTTTGGATGAATTGAGCTAGAATGTCTTAACTGGAGATGCAACAACGCTTGTTAGTGCTTACTAAGTTCTTTGTTCTCTTCTACACTTTCCACTTTCCCTTACAGTAGATTGAAGACATAGGTTGAAGTTCTGGCCATTTTGAAATAGACACAAGTGATACAAGCCACTTCTGGGCTTGGCTGCTGGAACTGTTCCTTATGTTCTTTCTCTGTTTCTCCACCACCAGGATAACTACAAGATAGAGAAGAAGACTAAAGAGTCCATTAAAAAAAATGTGATGAGTGAGAAAAAAATCAGTCTGCCAGATGCTCTTGGCTCATGCCTATAATTCTAGCTACTTAGGAGGATGAGATCTGAGACTCGCAGTTCAAAGCCAGCCAGGCAGGAAAGTCCATGAGATTCTTTATCTGTAAATAACCACCAGAAAACCAGAAGTGGTGCTGTGGCTCAAAGTGGTAGAGTGCTACCTTCAGTAAAAAAAGAAGCTCAGGTAAATAATTCTGGAATGAACATAGTTATGCTGCTAGCTTTACTGTGGCCTTGTTTGTGATCACTTGGGTAAATGCCTGGGTATAGAATTGCTAGATCATAGGGGAGCCCTATGTTTAGTCTTTTGAGGAACCTCCATACTGCATTCCAGAGTGGTTGAATCAGGTTACATTCCCACCAACAGTGTAGTTGTATTCCCTTTTGGCCACATCCTTACCAGCATCTGTTATTTGTTTTCTTGATAATGGCCATTCTAACTGGGGTGAAGTGGAATATCAATGTAGTTTTGATTTGCATTTCTCTTATGGCCAGAGATATT
The DNA here is from genome assembly GCF_024711535.1 of Dipodomys merriami. Lineage (NCBI taxonomy): Eukaryota > Metazoa > Chordata > Mammalia > Rodentia > Heteromyidae > Dipodomys > Dipodomys merriami. The sequence goes on from NW_027203849.1 coordinate 323,875, forward strand.
GAACATTTCTTCATGTGTCTACTGGCTATTCTTATTTCTTCTCTAGAGAAGTGTCTTTTTAATTTATTAGTCCATTTTTTAATGGGGTGGTTGTTTCTTTGAGGACACCTATGTTCCTTGAAGCATTATTTACCATAGCTAAGATATGGAACCATTCCAGATGCCCCTCAGTAGATGTATGGATCAAGAAAATGTGGTATATCGACACAATGGAATTCTATGATTCTATCAGAAAGAATTGCATCACCTCATTCATAAGGAAATGGAAAGACTTGGAAAAAATCATGTTAAGTGAAGTATGCCAGACCCAAAGAAACATAAGCTCCATGGTTCCCTCAGTTGTAATAATTGGTATATGTTTAGGACAGTCCTAGCAGAGGATCACAATAGCTCAATAGCTATATGTACATATGACCATATAAAATAATACTAAATGAAATGAACTCCAAGATGTGGAAACAAGAGTGTTTTTTTTAATGTTCTGTGTCAAGTTATTTCTCTTTTCTTTCATTTATTTTCCTTTGGTTTATCCCCTGTTGTCCCTGTCTCTTGTATATACATTTATCTGGTTTGGAGAATCACAAAATGGTGAGACAAAGAACAAAGGGTGAACCAATGCAACAGCAATACTCACAAGACAGTATATTGGAAACGAACATTACAACTTGTGGGAGGAGGGGAATCGACGGGGAGGGAAAGTGGGAGAAAATGAGAGAGGGTAACATTGTTTGACAAGAAATGTACTCGTTACCTTCCTTATGTAACTGTAACCCCTCCGTGCAGCACCCTTACAATAACATAAAATATTACTTTTTAAAAAAGACAAAGCTCACAACAGTGCCCAGTTCCTGAGTGGAAGCCCCACAACTGACAAACACACACACACACACACACACACACACACACACACACACACACACACACACACACACACACACACACACACACACACACACACATATGACAGCCAGGAAATATACCTATAGCCTTGAGCACTCAGACCCTGAATTCAAGCCCCATGACCAACAATTTAAAAAAAAAAAAAAATCTTCATGGTTTGGGTTATTTCTTTTCTCTCTTTCTTTCTTTCTTTCCTTCTTTCTTTTCTTTTCTTTTCTTTTCTTTTGTTGGTGGTCCTGGGGCTTGAACTCTGGGCCTGGGCACTGTCCCTCAGCTCTTCAGCTCAAGGCTAGCACTCTACCAATTGAGATACAGTGCCGCTTCTGGTTTTCTGGAGATAAGAGTCTCACAGACTTTCTTCCCTGGCTGGCTTTGAACCACAATCCTCAGATCTCAGCCTCCTGAGTAGCCAGGATTACAGGTGTGAGCCACCAGCACCTATCTTGGCTTAATTCTTATTTCATCATAGCCTCTACATCTTAACTACTAAAACAAACAAAAAAACAAAAATCAGAAGTAGCTGTGATCTATCAAGAAACACAAATGGTGTGTTTTCAGAGAGGGAGAGAAATGATGTACAAAGAACAAAGAAGTAAGAATCACATGCCCTTCAACAATCTCTTAAGAGCAAACCACTTTGTGTGTGTATGTGTGTGTGATTGGCTTCTATGACTCCCTTATATTCTTGTTATATTAAATGTCTTGTTTTTCTTAAGCTTATATCACAGAGTTTCTGACTTTTGCAACCAGAAGTCAGTAACTGATAGCTGTCTGGCTTCAGTGTTTCAGCTTTTGCTTTACTCATACCATGAAAACAACTAGCAAGTTCATAGGTCTGGTTCTGCCTTTGGTTTCTCATTTCCTCCATCATGTCTTTCTGCCCAGCAGAAATGCTAAAAACTACAACAAAATCTCACTCAGAGGCCAAAATATGTCCAACTCTCAAGATACAATTCAAAATTCTAGATCTTCTCTATCTCCAAAATGTAAGTACAGGTAGATAATCTTTCCAGTTTATTGGCTACAAATGACCAGCTGACAAGTTACTCACCTTTTACAGTTGTAATAGAAATTTTAGAGCTATCAAGAAAGGGTCATTTGTTGAAAAAGAATGGCTAAGGAATTGATTTGCTCTTCAGATCCTGTGCCAACTTCCTTTCTGCAGGCAGGCTAAATAGTGGATACCTTTTATAGAAGGAAAGCTGTCATCTTAGGAAGAAAAACTCTCTTCACTGTGAATAAGCTGAATGCAATCACAGAAATTGCAGACAAAAGAGCTTTTGATGACAGACATTGCTGATGCCTGGTGCCTTCAAAGACATTCCAGGAAAGGTGAAGGAATAATTATGACTATCATAACTCATATTTCTTCCAGGATATTACTCACTGAACCAATGGATCACTTGAGAAATATGTCAGTGAGTCAGCATATATCCAATTTAGCAAAAAGATCTCAGGTCTCTAAGGGAGCAGTAAAGGCATGAGGACTATGACAATAAAACACAGAGTTTTCTCCTACCCGCACCTACTGCCCCGCCCAAATAGCTGAGAAGAATGAAATTAGCAGGGCCAATGAGGGAAACCTGAGTACAACTTTCAAAGAGATGAAGGACTCAGATGAAGTAAGAAAGGCAGAAACAGCCCCAGGAAATGTGATATGAGTCTAAAAACTCACAAAGCATCTAAAACAGTATAACCTTTAATATTACAACCTAGATGATAAGAGAATATCCAAACTCTGGTTAAAACAATAATGGTCACAAATGAAAAAGAAGTTTGACTGGATGGTCCAACATCTTTTATTCAAAATGTGCTTCCATGAGGAAGCAACTCTATGGAAGTAATGTGGCTTAAGTCCTCCATGTGACCACTGATTAAATTCATCCTGTGATAATGGCATTGGCCTTGTTTTCCTTTTTATTCAGAAGCACTTATTAAAAGGTAGGTACAGTTTAAAGACATAAAACCTGATGTACTAACCACCTAGCCTAGTTTAAATAGAATATTAACAGTACCTCATAAGCCCATGCATCTGCCGCAATGCATACACGTCTGCCACTCCCCATCAACATTCAGTAGTTAATTTTCATCCACATTGACGGTAGATGCTTTAATGTGGTAACAGGAACATGGGTTATCAAAGTATAAAGCTTATTTAGTGAATCTTTATCCTCCTTATGTTTTCTGGACAACCACAGGTACATGTGTTATGAGACATTCCATATTCCCTTGGCTTAGTTTTTTGTATCAGCATGCAAATTTGGAGTCCCTATCTCTTTCACAGCAAATCTTCAGGTCTCTGACTGCCCAAGAAGAACACTTCTTCAAGCCCACTCCATGCACACAACTTGCAAATGATGTATTCTTGGATCAACACCGAATCAAAGGCAGAATGGCCTCTCTTCTTGTCACCTGTTTTTGAGGGAGTCATTCCTCTGAGATCAAGTTGCTCCTATGGTCTTTTGAGAAAAGGTACATGGGAAATAAGTTTTCTGAGACTTGAGGGTCTGAAAATATCTTTGCTCTATCTTCATACTTGAATGGAAACTACTTTAATTGTATATTGCCTTCCATTAATTCATTTTCTCACCTTCACATCCTGCTTCAAAAAATACTTAACAAAACTCATTGTGTTTTCCAAGAGGGACATAAGACCTTTGATAATGCAATGAAAATATACTCCCAAGGAGATATATCAAATGAAAGTTCATCTGAGCAGTAGGAAAAGCCAAACTGCTTTGCTTTCTGCCCTTACAACCAAAAACCCTTCCTCGAGTCCCATACCTCCAGTGTGGAACAGGGGACACTAAAGAGGGGAAACTCTGGAGAGACAAGATTGGGGGATCTAGGGTACAGAGCTCTCATCTTCTATAATACTCATGATTTAGAAGATAGTACAAAGTCATTTTTAAAGGGAAGGACTTAAAAACATTTTAGTATTAAAATACAAATTTCACCAGTAGTTATTTTTTCCCTTAGGGGACTCTTGGCTGAGCAGAAAAGGTACTGACTGTGGATTCAGAGCCCTGAGGTCCAGATTCAAATGCTGTGACTTTTCTTGCCTTAGTTTCTTCATATATGAAATAAAGATTTTAAAGATACATAGATGGGAGAAGACAGTTTAAAATGATGTGACTGGACTCTATGTACTCTTTTTTGTTGTGGTTGTTGTTGGTTGTGGGGCTTGAACTCTGGGCCTGGGCGCTGTCCCTGTGCTCTTTAGCTCAAGGCTAGCACTCTACCACTTGAGTCACAGCACCACTTCCAGTTTTCTGGTGGTTCATTGGAGATAAGAGTCTCACGGTCTTGCCTGTCTGGGATGGCTTTGATCCTCTGATCTTAGCCTCCTGAGTAGCTAGGATTACAGGCATGAGCCACCAGGGCCCAGCTTGACTAGACTCTATAAATATACATTCATCCTCATTTTTCTTGTCTACTAGCAGATAATACAGCTTGTTGTGTATGGTAAATGTTACCAAGAATGTTAGAAGAGGGTACCAAAGGCAAATGTGAAATAGGCCTAGGAAGTCTCTGAAAAGGGTACTCCATATAAATCTATGTTTAAATAGCTGAGGACCCTCAAGCTTTGCAGGCTTACAGTGAGATTTAAGAAGGAATCTTTTGGGGGGGAGGGGGAAAGGGAGAGGAGAAACATTTTTAACCATCCAATTCTTGATCCCAATGCATTTGAAATTCATTTCACATATGTTACTATTAATGTGATAACTGTTCTTGAATTGCTACTGCTTTTGACATTCTCTTCATGTATGTATTTATACAACTACACTTTAAACTCTGACCAGTAAAAAGTTCTTTGATTTCACTCAGTCCTCCCTTTTCTCTTCCCCATCTCTTTTATACCACCTGCAGACAAGTGTCACTGGGCTCCAGGAAGACTGGATGCTAGGGCCCTGGCGAACAGCATTGAGCTGAGCATGGGGATGGAGTTGGGGAGGGGATGGAGTCCTCACGATGTTATGAAAAACATCCCATAACCAACAGCCAAGGGGCACTCTGATCTGCGTGACAGTGAGTCACACAGAAGCTCACTATATGACACGTATGCTTCTGACCGTCTGACCTGGAGTAGGAAGAATCCCCTAAGGTATGTGGCTTCACTTCCTGCTATCCTAGATATCTGGTAGGGGCAGACTCAGAGAGCAGGAGGAGCTCAAGGGAGGAGCACTCATATCCCCACTTCTTAGGACATCTGCCCCTTGGTAGTCACTGAACCTCCAAGTCTTGGCACAAGATTTCACAGGGCCAAGGGGCAAGGAGTAGATAAAGAGGAAAGGGAGGAGGGGAGAAGGCAGTCAATAATTCATGGTATATACTATAAAATTAAGAAAAGTAAAGGAAGGGGTGTGTCAAGGGCATGAGAATATTAAAAGGGGTGACACTGATCAAGATGCATTGTATTCATAAACTGCTTTCTAAAATGGCACCTTCTTTGTACAACTATTTAAAGATAATTTTAAAAGGAGATTTTTACTAGAAGTTGGATTTTTTTTCTCTCTCTCCTCTATGAGAAATACCCCACCATGCCTAGCCAAGAGTCATCTAGGACTGGGCAGGGCAGAAAAGCAGGAAAGAGCACCCTTATTTATTAAGCACAGTGAAGGAATGATTGGCATGGACTTTAACCACCAAGTCTCTGATGCCAATGGATTTGAGATACAATCCTCAGGTGCTATTGATATTGATTTGGAAACATTTTTTTCTTTGACATCTGTTCTACCATGTCAATGGGCTTGAAGTTCTAGATGACCATTCACCATTGCCAAGTACATAGGAATTCTTACCCAAGACCACCTGGAGCTTTGAACTGTGCATGTGCAAGGGCAGGGTACAGGCGGGGGGGAGGGGGCAGGCCCACAATTTCAAAGACTTAGAGGCTAGACTGAGGGGGTCCCTCTCATGAGAGTCCATCACTAGGCTGGGCTGTGGGGCAAGAGGCACATGTCCTTCTCCTTGGGACAATGAGCTCAGAAGAGATGCAGAAGAGAGGCAGCTAGTTACCAGCCTCCAATCTAAAGGGAGAAATAGACCAGCTATGAGTTCTGCAAACTGTTGAGTGCACCAATGACCTAAAGCGGACGCCCATGATTGTTTATGTTAATAAGTAACAACAACCATATCCTTCAAACTTTTCCTTTTCTTGGAGGGGAGATTTTACAAAGTTGAATATATATATATATATATATATATATATATATATATATATATATATATATGGTAAAAATAGAAATCACCTTTGGTCTTCTGGATTAATCTATCTTCCCTTATTTACCTTGCTACCCATGGAAGTAGGTGTTTTTGCCTCCCTATTAACTAATGTTCAAAGTTACACAGTTAATAAGTGACAAAATCACCACCTGACCCCATCTGATCCCAAGAGAGTGTCCTTTGTTGGTGTCACATTCTCTTCTTACAGGTGAGACAGCTGCATCTTTACCACCCTTATCAAAGACTAGTCCCTCACCATAGAAACAAAGATGTCACCTATGAAGACACCTGGAGAGACTGTTGTTTTCTCCTCGAGAGGATGTCTAAACACAACTGTCTTGGCTGTGAGCTGTTGATATGACATTGTCCCCTTTAGGAAATGGTTTGCTAGATTTATGATTGCAGGCTGTAGAACTTGATTTTTTTCTTCTTTTTTGAATCTAATTAGATCAACAATGTGCACCTAAACTAGTCTGTATTCAGGTCCAACTACTTTCATTAAATGCTGACTTTAAAATTGTTTTGATGGTTTAGTGGTCAATTATGCAACCACTGTGCCGGTATTTAAAGTAGTATTTAAAGCCTATCTCTGCCTTTCTAAACACCCATCTACTTTCTCCTCTGCCAGGATATTTTTTTAAACGTGATTCAGATCCAGTGGTTTCCTCCCATCCACAGGATGAAGACAAGACTTGCTTCAGGAAGCTCCAACCTGTCCTTGCAGCCCTGAGATTGGAAGTAGGGGAAAAGTGAAAACCCAAAGTTGAGCCACATTTTGATGTAGTTGCAAGAGTACAAATTCCTGCCCTTGTAGGAACTCATATGTGAAAATAATCAGAGTATAAAAGACAAATAGTAAATTATTTACTCCTCACAAGTGACCCTGGTGAAATTAGTAACACAGAGAAATGTAGGCTGCTCAAAGTATTCTCTTGGTTCCTTTATAACCACATTCTATTGAAAAATCAGCCAAAGGAGCTTTTAAAAATGTGTACATGTTTACAGTAAAATATTTTACATACAGTAAAATATGTATGCCTCCCTTATCTATGTCTCTATTCCCCTTCTCTGGGAGACAAAACCCCTAAGACTATTTCTAGGGCCTTGTTATTTTGTTTTGTTTTAGAGTCTCACTATGTAGCCTAAACTAGACTCAAAATTCTGATCTTCCAGGCCAACCTCCTGAGTACTAGGATTACAGGCAGGTACCATCATGCCCAGCTGGATATTAGAAGTACTATTAGAATTACTGTGGGATTAAAAGTGCTATTACAGCTTTATTTGTTTACTTGCTTTAAAACTATGTTTTTGTTTTGGGGGTTTTTGGGGGGGGGGAGGGGTCCAAAACCAGACCAGGACTTGAACTCTGTTTGATGCTTCCACTCACTGGCTAGAATTCTACCAACTGAGCCACGCCTCCAACCTCTATTTTCTTTGTAACTTGCATTTTCACTTTACACTGGATCAAGATACACTATATCAAAAACATTCATCTATATCAGTATACATGAATTTACAGCTTTCTGAATAAGGCCTCCATGATATTCCATTCTATGGAGGTAGCATAATTTATTTAGCCATTTTTTAAATTTAATACTCATAAATAATGGACATGCTTGTGTACAAGCAACTATATGATATCTCTATATGATAGATTTCTAGAAGTAAACTTACAAGATCATATAGCTTATTTTTAAAAATTTGACAAATTGTTTTTGGAAAGACTACACTGTTTCTACTCTTGCATTGGTATCTAAGTAGTTTCTTGTTCCCTTGTCAACACCAGGTATTACCAAACATTCTCAATCTGGCACAAGCTTTTAAAAGGAATTCTCTTGGCAAGGTCAATATGTTTTATTCAGAAAAAGAAACCAATGAGACAGCCTCGCTTTGGGGATAATGTTTTGAGAAATATGGAGGATGGGTGTGAAGGAGCACAAAAGGACAAGACTTTTACCCTCTCAGCCAGGGCAGCCAAGATTTGTTTTTTGTTTTTTACTTTTTCTTCTGTTTTATCACTAATCAGATAAGATTCTATTTTCAAAAGCAAGTTTGGAAATCAACCCAGGGTCTGGGACCTTGCTTTTCACAGAACCAATAGGAACTTGAAGAATTGAAAATGTATTTCTTCAAGGCAAAGAAAAGGGAATCTTAAAACAGTAGCTCTCCAGCTGTAACCAAAATATTCTTATCTATATATGTAGTGCAAGTCTGTGTGTGTGTGTGTGTATGTGTGTGTGTGTGTAGTTTGTATATGTCTGTGTGCATGCACACACACATTCCAGACTAGGCCTCTCACTAATGCTTACTGGCAATGTTGTAACATATCTTTTTTTTTTTTTTTTTTGGTCTGGTCGTGGGGCCTGAACTCTGGACCTGGGCGCTGTCCCTCAGCTCTTCAGCTGAAGGCTAGCGCTCTACCACTTGAGCCACAGCGCCACTTCTGGCTTTTTTCTTTTTGCTTATGTGGTGCTGAGGAATTGAACCCAGGGCCTCAGGCATGCAAGGCAAGCGCTCTACCTCTGAGCCAACTTCCTAGCCCTGTTGTAACATATCTTAAAGCATCATTTCCTCTTAGATTTATTTACTTATATTTTTATGTAATTCTTTATTATCTTTAATCATTTCCTTTAAGATTCAGATGAACACTTCCCTTCTCTAACTAGCTTTATCTAATGTCCAATATCCTCTACTCATTAGAGTGGGTCATATATTTATTTTTAAACTGGACTCTAGCCAGGCCTTCTTTTCCTGAGAACCAGATAAAACCACACGGGTCATGATCTTTTAAGACTTTTGGGAGCTCCTTCAAGATGGATGTTCTCATGGCTCCCTCTGCTTTCCGGTGCCAACTTTAAAGCCTGTCGTGTGAACCTCAGCTCCTTCTCTGGTAGTCACACACCACCAGCACCACCACTGCCAATAATGGTAACAAACTACTCCACCAAAGCATTCTAGCAAAGAGTAGAATTTATTATAGATAGTGCGCGAGCAAGGGTTGGAAACAGGATTTTGAGTTCCAAGGACATAAATGGTTTCAAAATGGTATGATGAGCATTGTTGTGGTCTTTCATAGCTAGTAGCCCTGCTTTGCCTCTCTGGTCCCTCTCTTCTCATCTCTTTGTTTGCTTGCTTGCTTTTGGTTTGTTTTTATCTTTACCTACTTTCCCCTGGATTGAACCAAGAACTGCAAAATATTTTTCTCTTCTGTGCTTACAATGCAGTGATTCTCATCTCATCATGAGCCCAAAGTCAGATGGCCAGTCTCTTCACAGTGCCTATCTTACTAAGAGTTTCCATTTAGTAGACTCTGTGTCTCCCCTACTGCCTCCCTACAGTACTAGAATTTGAATCAAGGCCTTAAGCTTGGTAGGTAGGCATTTTAGCACTGAACCATGCTTCCAGTCCTTTTGGGGAAGGGACTGGTTAATTTTGAGATAGGGTCTCACTTCCTGTCCAGGGTATACCTGCCTTGTGATCCTTTTATTTTTCCACTTCCAACCTTAGCTTCAATAACAGGTATGTGTGACCAGAACCAGACTTTTACCTCTTTAGAAAGCAGTTTTAGAAATGTTGCTTTTCACCTTGGACCTCTGGATTTCTTCCTTAAGAAAATATAGTCACAGTCTTACTTTTGTCCTTTAATCACTTGGGGGACTCTGACAAGTTGTTAACTAAGACAAGGGAAAGAACTCTGTGATTTCATAGTGTTTAAATGCCTAAAGTCTCTGGCATAGGCCTTACAACCACCACTTAAGAGACTAAAAGAAGAGTAGACTAGAAATGACTAGAAGGCGCTAGGATATTTTATAAAATGTGGTAGGTATCTCCTTTAAAAGACAATAAATTTAGTACGTCTTGGAAAGTTAAAACACTGAGGCATATTTTGACTTGTGATTATCTTTTAGGATGTCCATAATTCAAGCTTATTCAACTCCAAATATTCACTGCTTCTCATTTCTTTCTTATGTTGGCCTTTATTCTTTTCAAACTTTTTGCCTACTTCTAGGCACTAGACACTATTTTTGCTTATTCCTGTCCCACCTGGCCAGGTAGGAGGGAAGCAGAGATGATTATCTATATCAAATAATATCTTCTCTTACAGGGATCTCAAGAACAAAGGATACTATATAAAGTAGCATGCTATGTAAACCAAGGCTTAAAACATCCTTTTGTGAACCATTGTAAAATATCACTTGAAATTCCTACAGGATCTTCTGCCTGCTATGTTTAATTCCTAAAGCTCATGTTATTAAAAGAAGTCTGTTTGTTCTTTTATCTACACTCTCATTATACAATTTTTTTTCATCAAAACTGGCTTAGTTTGCTTGTGGGGAAGTAGGGACATATGAAAACTTAGAATGTCTGAGATTTGATCTTTTCCTATAAACTTAAGCTCATGAAACCCAAAGTTCAGAAACCAGGTCCAGTTTCATTGATATATATTGATAGATAGAGATATATGATAGATATATAGATAGATATATAGATAGATATATAGATAGAGAGATATGAAGCCAATTCCATTGGGAAAATATAAGCATATATATCCAGCTTATCCTGCCTATCTGTATTTTTTGCCACAACATTTAAGTGAAAAATATTATTTATTTAATCAGACTCATTTGGTCCCATGAAAATAACACAGAGAATAATCATAACCCAAAATACTGTCAAAATAATATTCAGTCTCTCCCAAATGTCATGAAAAAGCTTTATTTGCTTACTTGTTGGTGTTCGACTCTTAGCTATCATATCATTCTTCCAATTGTCCAGCTAAGGCGTATTTCATAAACAAGACATGTAGGCAAAATGAATTTGGGCTTTACAAAATTTCAGCACTTTTCTGTGGTTCTCACAATAAATGGAGAAATGGAGAGAAAAATATTAAACATTTAAGGAAGGTCGTTTTAAGAGTCAACCACACCTGGTTCTGAATCCTGGTTAACACTAAGAGACTTTTGGAAAACTGCTTAACCTCTTAAGTCTGCTCAGCTCTCTTAAGTCTGGGGTCATGAACATCTTTCTTACCTTGTTTCTGTGAGGACAAAGTACAACACATGTGTTTAGCACGTGGCGGCTGTTTTGTTGTAACTAGTTTTGAAGGTCTTAGCAAATATCTTCAGCTAGCAAGGCACTCCACAGGAAAGCTGCTGTTACAGAAGCTTTTAGATTTTTGCTGTCCCAAGTCACATTTTTAGGTTTTTGTCTTCCTTTTGAGCTCCTTCAAAACACTCAGATATCCATCATATTATTTGAATCTCACCAAAACTTGTAAATTAGACTAATTAATCTCATTAGGAAACCAAGAACTAAGTTACAAAATCAGTGCATTGCCCAAATCATGTAGATACTGGGAAAGTGGCTGGAAAGTTAGGCAAGAATCTATGCATTGTCTCTACTTTCACAAACAGTCCTCCAGTTCTTTTGACACAGCAAGCAGGGAGGGCTCTGCAAAGAGACAGCTCTTCTGCTTACATTACCCTCTTTACCATGGCCTCAAGTTAATATGTCCATAAAACACTCTGGCCTTCCAATACTCACAGGATAAAGAGGTAAGTCCCCATGTGAGCCTGCCAGTCTCCTCCTATCCTCAGAGGATCCTCACCCTCCCAGGATATTGCTGGGCTGGGCCTTCAACATGACTGTCCCTCCTATCTGTGATCCATACCAGCTCTGCTCTTCCATGGTCTCCTTGCACTCTTCAGTTTCAACTCCATAAATCACTTCCTCAGGAAAAATGTGCCTGATTCTGGGCTAGTTTGGGTCCCTATCTTATGTCTATATATTCCTTTCTTCTAGTTACATTTCTTCTGGTTACATTTTTACAATAATATATCTGTTCAATAGTTGTATTAGTTTAAATAGTAGCAGAGGCTGCCATCTCCAGTAAACTAAAAATACCAAGAGAGCAGAACCTGTTTCTACTCCTGCTACTACCTGCTTCTGAAACAATGCCTAACACGAACAATATGCCCAATGAATGGATTGTAGGAGATGTAGACACTGTGAGAGGATGCGAAAATTAATTGCAACTTGTATGGATGACTTTACTTTCTCCCTCTCTTACTCCTTCCTTTCTTTTCATCTAGTCCCACCCCCCACCCCCAAACACCCCATCTCCATTTTTAAAATTCTGTTTGGGATTGTTCCAAACTGGGTCAACTGAGAGGATAGCCATATAAGACAGGAAAGCCTCCTGTCCTGTGCTTTTGGTCCAGAGGAATACCAGAAGGAAAAGAATGGAATGAGACAGGTGAATGGCTAACTTAGTACACTATACACAGACACTTAAATAGCTTCCGTCTGCCTTCTTCCTTCCATGACCTGTCATTTTCTCTAACAAAAGACCAAGTCTTCCTATGAGAATGGCTCTACAATAAAACAAAGCAAAATGTTGGGAGGGGAGTTATTGGGGCACAAACATTTATAATCATTTCTTGAAATGTGTGCATAGAGTGTGAGAAGAAAACACAGAAATACACGAGGCATTACAAATATGCGTCCAATATTCTAATATCACTTTGCTACAGATCAGTGACTCCTTGTGGTTTTTCAGAGATGGAACATTATTATTTAAGAACCTTGGCTTTTTAAAAATTAAATTTAATTAAAATCAATTTGCTTGAATAACTTTGACACCTCATTAACAGTGTAAGACTGTCACTGCTCTATATTGAAATGTAAAGCCACAGAGGTTTCAAAGTAGCAGTATTTGTAATTAGTATGTTATGAAAATCATATTCACCAGTGTACCAGTTCACTTCTGTCCACAGAAGCCAGAAGTAAGCATCTATGTATGTGCTCTGGTGCTAGGTTGAATAAGAAATTTCACCTTAAAGCCATCTCCTTTTCACTTCCCACTTCTACCTCAGATGCCCTTAAAGTGCTTTATTGAAGGTTAATTGCTTTCAGATAAAAACACTGTTTTGCTAGGGCCTGGTGACTCATGTCTATAATCCTAATGAGTCTGGAAGCTGAGATCTGAGCATCATAGTATGAAACCAGCCTAGGCAGTAAAGTCCATGAGACTCCTATCTCCACTTAATCACAGAAAACTAGAAGCAAAGTTGTGGCTCAAGTGGTAGAGTACTTGAGCACAAAAGCTCAGGGACAGTACCTACGGCCAGAGTTCAAGCCCCAGGATTGGCACACACAAAAAAAAGAAGGAATGAAAAGAAAAAAGAAAGAACATTGTTTAGTACCAGTATTCATTAAAAAAATAATAACAACAAAGGAGAGCAAATTATGAAATACACTACTTTTTATGTGCAACAAAGAAAAACCAATATAATTATAATAAGACAACATTATGATAACACATCAAGTATAAGTGCATTCCAAATACAGAGATAACAAGATAGGGAAAGGTGTGATGAAATAATCAGGAGCCTGGACTTAGACTCAAATACACATGGTAGATTCACTATTCTGCACCTGATAGATGGGTCATTTTGGGGATATTACTTGTCTTCTCTGAGCCCCTGACTTTTCCTTTGAGAAATAAAAATATTAATATACATTTTCCTAGTTAGCAAGAATTATCTGAAATGAGATATTTTTAAATAATTGTTGCAAAGTTCAACTTAGTGTTCCATCATCAAAATTATTCTTCTAAAAGCAGTTATCATTGGGGAACAGTAATACATTATATCCCTTCTGCTCATGATTCCTATATAAGATTTTAGGTAAAATAGATCTCCACAGAGAAATATATTCAGCAACAAACTTGTTTGGCAAGCTGGGGGGGCGGGGAGGGAGTTTTGCAAGCAAATGGAGAGGGTGAATGCGGATGCATGTGGTGAAAGAAGTAGGAAGAGGAGAGAAGAAGAGAGAGTGAAGGAGAGGTGGATCAGGATATACTGTATGCATATATGGGAAATATCAGGGCAATTCCTCTTTGCACAACTAATATAAGCTAATTAGGGGTAGGGGGGGGAGCAAACTTGGGACTTGAATTCCGGGCCTGGGTACTATCCCTGAGTTTTTTGGCTCAAGGCTAATACTCCTAACTACTTGAACCACAGATCCATTTCCAGCTTTTTTGGTGGTTAATTGGAGATAAGAGTTTTGTGGACTTTTTCTGCCTAATCTGGCTTTGAACCATGAATCTCAGATCTCAGCCTCCTAAGTAGCTAGGATTACAGATGTGAGCCGCGGGTACTGGCATAGCTATTTTTAAAGCTTTTTTTTAAAGGTTTTTAAAGGCTTTTTTAAAGGCTTTTAAGAAGGAAGAGGAGGAAAGGAAGGAAAGAAGGAAGGGAGGGAGGTAGGGAGGGAGAGAGGAAAGTTTATTTAGGAGTTACAGGTAGGAGGGAGGGATTAAGACCAGAAGTGGGAAAGGGTTTGGGTAAAGAATGTCTGAGAGGCAGGGGAGACCTGAATCTAGAACAGGAGGTCAGAGGACACCAGAATGGCAAGATTCAAGCATTTGTCCATTATTCTTTCTAATTTTAGCTTATTAAAATGGTTCTCAAAGATCATCCATTTCTAGGAGGATGAGGTTGGGCAAATGGATAGAAATACAAGAGGCGTGGGACTTTACAAAAGCTGGGGGGGGGGGCAGGAAAGGAGGAAATGGGAGAACTTCCTGCTAAGGGTATTGGCTTTGGGGAGTGCTAAAAATAATGTCTAAAATTAGATTGTAATGATGATGGCAAAGCTCTGTAAATATACTAAAACCCACTGAATTGTATACTTAAATGAGCAAATTTTATGGCATGTGACTTATTCTTCCATAAAGATGTTTCTAAGAACAGATACATTTACACGCCCCACAGTTTTAACAGTTTACAATCAAATGTTGAAACATTCAGTTTGGCTTTTTTTTTTTTTTGAAAGCAATAAGGCAAACTGTATACACTTAGAAATAAATAAGCATACTAATTTACTTTTTACTTCAGTTGAAAAAACTCACAAAGCTCAGAGTTTTCACTTGATTTTTACTCATTAACATGTAAACATGGCCAATTTCAAACATTATTTCCAATTTTGTGAAGGGGTTCACTCCTTAAGGATAATGAATCAGTCTTTATGGTTATTGAATATTTACTATGCCATAAGAATTAAAAAAAAAAAAAGTAAAAGAAAAAATAGCTCTTTATATCAAGTGATATTTTTAAATTGGCATGCAGTTGAGCACTCAGCAATCCAAAGGGATGCCAACTGCAGGCCCTTTAGTTGCTGAAAGTTGTGTTTGGGGATTTAAAAGAAGGGCCAGGGGAACAAAATGGAGAGGACATTGAATGAGGCATTTGGGAAGGTCCCCAGGGTAGTGAAGCAGCACAGAGGATTTCAGTATGTTAATAAGTGGTTAGAGCTGTTTCAGGACATATTAAACCACTTCATCTCCCATGTTCCAGGAGAACACACAACCAGCTTTGCAACATGGCCTTCAACCCTTAAAAATGTACAGATTTTCTGTTCTACTCATGATATTTCATAGTCTGGAAGTTGTGGTTGGGAAAAGGAAAAAAAATTAGAACAAGAACTCACAATTCCAGGTCAGATGAGGTAGGGCAAAAAGCAGGCAAAACACACTCAGACCAAATTAACTTATCTATTCATCATTTCTCTGTACTCCTTTCTAGCCAGAATTCCAATATATTGTCTGACATGTGTGTGTGTCTGTGTATGTGTGTCTCTGTGTGTGTGTGTGCACTATTTTATTTAAAAAAGAAATACTTGTATGTCCATATAAAAGTGGAAAAAACATTGAAATATTCTTTGTTCTCATTGGTCGGATACACCTTTGTTGTCTCTTTTGATTTGTTTCGTTTCCAAGTTTTTTGCACTAGAAATGTATTGCCTTTGTAGTTAGAAAAAAGCAGGCCAGGTGCTAGTGGCTCATGCTGTAATTCTAGCTACTTAGGAGGCTGAACTCTGAGGATCACATTTGAAGCCAGCTCAAGGCAAAAAGTCCATAAAGACTCTTATCTCTACTTAACCACCTGCAAACTGAAGTGGAGCTGTGGTTCAAAGTGGTAGAGCACTAGTCTTGAGGAAAACAAAACAGGGACAACACCCAGGCGCTGAGTTCAAGTCATTGAGCAACAAAAATGAAAAGAAAAATGTCAGCAAAGTAAAACACCAGAAAACAGGTACTTGAAGGGGTGGGGTGAAGTCAAGGAAAAAGAGGCCTAGAAACAAAGAGGAGAGGTGGGGGAGAATGCAGTCAAGAATCCCATGTACAGCGATGAAAGGGGTATGAAAGGGAGCGTGGGTGAGCATGGTGAAAGGGTTGACACTGATCAAGATATATTGTATTCATAAACTGCTTCATTAAATGGCAACTCGTTTATATAACTTCTTTAATCAACATTTTCAAAAGACAGAAAAATTCTTTCATCTGCATCTTTTCCAATGATCCTCATAATAACCATTTAGGTATAAAATCTTGCTTTCTAGAAGAGGATGCTGAGGTTCAGAAGAACCTCAGTAACGTAGCACCTATAGCTTCACATGCAGCAAGTAGCAGAGCTGGGTTTTCTTTGAGGCCATGTCACTGAACCTTATCATCTCTCCTCTGCCTTATGATGCGTGGTTCTTAGAGCTGCCTATGTCACCGCTCACTGTAGCACAATCAGGGCTGTCTTTCTGTTATCCTTGTGGTACAGCATCAGCCACTCGTTTGTACCTGTTAGTCATTTCTGTAAAAACCTGTTTCCCGATTAAAGTGGTAGCTGTTCCGGAAGGGTTGAAGCAATTAAGATCTAACAACAAATTCCCGCGGCTCCATTCATCTGAGTAGCCTTTATTTCAAAGCAGTATGCTACAAACTGCTCTCAAACCTTAAAAGCCTCTTGGATCCTCTCCTGGACTGTGTCATCTTTCTCTATGTCCAATTTTTACTCCTGTCAGTTTTTCAGGGTATGAGTTCTTCTCTGACCTTTTTCTGAAACACTATGTCTTGCTCACTAATGGGCTCTTTTCCATGGTGAAAAGGTAGAGGTTTGTGGAGAGAAATAGAGCTAAGAAACCAAGTGGGACCAGAAGTCTGCTGGAAACCCTGAAAATCTGAGCCCACAGACCCATCTTTTCACAGCTGAGCTCACAAAGCAGATGCTGATGATAGATGCTAGGCATAGAAAGGGGTTGTCAATCAATTGAAAATTTCTGTCTTGGGAATTCCCTGAACATTTTTATTCCTTGACTTATCACTCAAATTTGTCAGCATTCAGATTAAGCAATATGAGGAAGTGGTGCTGTAGCTCAAGTGGTAGAGCGCTCGCCTTGACCTGAAGAGCTAAGGGACAACGCCCAGGCCCAGAGTTCAAGCCCCACGACCGACAAAAAAAAAAAAAAGACTAGCACTCAGATTAAGCAATATGATACAGAATAGAAAGATTTAGAGTTGGAGGCTTTATGGCTGGGGGGGGGGGGTGGTATTACTGCCAGAAACTGAATCCAAAACTTTGCACATGATAAGCAAGTATTCTACCACGATCTAGCCCCACAGCCATTTCTAACACTACACAGAGGAATAGTTATGGGCAGAACCAAATATTTTGGACTTTTTTTGCCATATAAATTTTACCTTAACTTCAGAACTATAAACCTTCACAGGCAGCACTGCCCTGGTCTCAGACACTCAACAACTTCTACCCTTTTCAAATTTGCCTTCCCCAACATATTAACAAGAAGCATAGGTTTCCCTGAGGATTTTGTACAGAGACATATGCTGGTTTCTGTCAAGTACCACACAACAAACTTTTCAATAGACATTGTTATTAACATCTCAGGTCCTATTAAGTTGCCACTGACCAAGCCAATTTCTCACCCTTCAATCCTGCCCACAGTAGGCTCTAGGTTTTCTCTGGTTCACCTGGATCTCACTCATTTCCCTTTTATCATGGCCTCCATTGCAATCAGTCAATCCATCTGTGTTTACTAATACAGAATAATTTATGGACTTTCTTAACTTTGCATCCCGACATCCATCAAAGAAACTTCCTTTGCAGTCAGCTGGGTATTGTAAATTACAAGTGATTTTTCTCTGTCACAAGTAATTTTTTTGCCTGTCACAGTCTTGTTGGCTTAACATGCCAGCTCCTCCTGAAACTGTAAGTCCAAACTCAAGGAGGCTTCTTTCAAGAATAGATCATAAAATGCATGTGTCTTTTATTTTTTTTGTCAGTTGTGGCTTGAACTCTGGACCTGGGCACTGTCCCTCAGCTCTTCAGCTCAAGGCTAGCACTCTACCACTTAAGCCACAATGCCACTTCCAGTTTTCTGATGGTTAATTGGAGATAGAGTCGAGTCTCACCGACTTTCCTGCCTGGGCTGGCTTTGAACCTTGATCCTCCGATCTCAGGCTCCTGAATAGCTAGGATTATAGGAGTGAGTCACCGGTGCCTAGTTATGAGTCTTTCTTTAGTAGAGCTATTTCACATGAATGTGAAGAAAAAGCTTGAGATGGAAAGAAACTAAAAAAACTCAAAGTAAGGAAAAGGGAACTAAAATTTACCAAGCCTTCTTCCTGGATTTTTATACCCATTATTTCACTACATCTTCAGAACAACACTTTATAGATGAGGGAAGTGATAGCTTTTAGAGAAGTTAAAATAAATCTTCAAAGTTTCATTGATAGTAAGAGGTACAGCTTCGATTCTAGGCTAGGTCCATCAACTCTATAGAGTCCAAGATCTTACTTTGTGTTCTATTTTTTTCTATAGTTTTGGGATTTTTAATCTCCTTTGCTGACCCACCAAATTCAGCAGCTTAGAGTTGCAACTGAGCTGGGTGCTGATGACTCACAAGTGTAATCCTAGCTCCTCAGGAGGCTGAAATCTAAGGATTACAGTTTGAGGCCAACCGCAGAAGGAAAGTCCATGAGACTTTTATCTCCAATTAGCCAGCAAAAAACTATTAGTGGGGCTGTGACTCCAGTAGTGGAGCACTATCCTTGAGCAAAAAAAGCAAAGGATAGAGCCCAGGCCCTGAGTTCAAACCCTAGTACAGGCATAAAATTTAAAAAAAAAAAAAAAAAGAGTTGCTTCATTGGCTACCTAATGAAACCTACCTATTTAATATACCTTACACTTCTGTCCACAGAAAACCATTTCCTCACTTACACTAACCAAGACAGAGACAGGTAGAAAAACTATTTGGTCTGGTTCAGTCTCCCCTGGTTCCATTGTTAATCCTACCCCAACAGCCACATGAATTCCTGAGCTCTCATAGGAAGGTCAAAGCCCTTTGGAAATGGGGTTGTAGATAATCTTGAGGACTGTGGTAGAAAAGACCCTGTGCCTTCTATCAATAGTGAATTTAATAAGCATCACAAAGTATTACAAGGTGTATCTATCTTTGATCTCTTTGGAAACCAAATATTGCACAAAATGTAGTAAAAGGAAATAAAAGAAAAATTCATCTGTCTGGTCTTGTTTCTTGCAATATCTCTCAGAAATAAAAGCTATTTTTTAATTTTATATCTGAATGGTTTAACAACTTGGCATAAACAGATTTAGTCTTGTAATATGAAATAGGACAGAATACATTTCAGTTTTTTCTGCCATCTCCAAGATGTATTACTTTTGTACACACAGGACAAGTTGAATATGAACCAACTTCAGCTGCCTACTCAGTGCCGGAAGTGTTATTGCTCAAGTTACTTAATTTCTTTTACCCTAATTTCTTCCACTATAAAAGGAAACTAGTGGGCTGCATACGCCCCAGGTTTCCTCCTGGCCATGTGGTTTATAGCATGGTGAACATCTGTAAAAGTCACTTACCTCATGGGAAATGTTATCCCCCATTCTGGGAAGAATCCCAAACTCAACACATCAGCAGCAACCATAGTTCCCTTTACATAAACAAAACAAAACAAAAAAAGCAAGTAGAAAAGAGAATAAAGAACAGAAGGTAAGGGGAGACAGGTGGAAGGTGAACTTACTGCTGGGAGAATTGTAATTGTGAGCTAAGATGACTTTGCAAACTTGGTTAGGTCATATATTTTTCTACTTGCTTATTTCCAAGTTATATCTACTATTTCTTATATAATACTACCATTATAACTCACCTAAAAAGTACAGCCTGTAGAGTTTCAGTTTGGTGGTTTTTAGGGGGAAGAAATCACATCAGCGAGTACTTCTGCTGCTTGCACACATGTGTGAATATGGATATTTCAATCTCTAGCCATTTGGTATCTAAACTTTCTCTGGTATTTGTAGAAACTACAAAGTGATGTAACAGTCCCCTGAGAATAAAAGATGCCCTCCTTCCTAGTTACTTTTGTACAATTACATATGATGTTTGTTTCTTGACTAGTATAGACAACTTTTCTAAGAAACAAAATAAAATAGAGAACTCTTGAATACTTCTTCTAATAGGCTTACATTTTAAACATACTGTTCCAATTGTGACCTCTACAACATTTAATCTATTTCTCACTTGATTGTCCTTGGCCAGCCCTGTTCTCTTGGGTCTATGACACAACATTCTCTTATTTTCCCCCTTCTGTCCTCTAATTCTTGGCCACCTTCCTAAGGTAATCTCTTTTTTGCAGCCTCTTCCATCATTGGGAGATAGCATTCAAATCATTCACTCCATTCTCTTGTGAGTTTATCATCACCATTTCTAACTGTATCTCTAACTCTGCCTGCCTTCTAACTCTACACACTCACTTATCACACTGTCTGAACATTTTCTACATGTGGATGCCCCAAGGGAGGTCTCCCACTTCATCTGCCCAAAACAAATCTCATCCATTTCCCTCTAAACTTGTGTTCCTTGTCTCCATAAATGTTACAATGCTCAGTTAACTGAGTCACATCCTCAGCACCCCTCCTCATTATCAGAGGGCCATAGCATCAATCCTTAGACTCAGTTGAATCAGACCGTACACTGTCTCTGGAACATGGCCATGTTTCTCCTTCCACACTTGTGCTCCTTGCCCATCTCTTGTTCTTTCACTTGGAACGGTAGAGGAGACTACTTTCACACTCTGCTTCCTCACTCTTCTCTTCATTCTGTTCTGCATTCTGCATTCTGGCTGAATGTTTAGAAACAGTAATGGGATCCCTTCTCCTTGCTGCTTCCCATGGCTCTTAAGATAAAATTCCTTGAAGTCGCCTATAAGGTTTCTCTAACTTGCACTCAATAATTCAGACTTCAAACATGGTTGGTTGATTGACTGGTTTCAGTTCTTCAAGAAAGCCATGACCTCTCTCTCACCCACAAACTTCTACATATACCATTCCTTTTTCCCGAATGTTCTAACACCTCCACTTCTCCTTCAAAAAGTCCTGAAGCCTTTCTTAATTCCTAGGCACAAAGACTAGCACCTGGTTTTCACAGGACTGCACTTATTTACTTAACCACCTCTCTTTCCACTGACCCTGAGAGCAAGTTTCTAGCTGAGCATGTAGCAGAAGCTCAGTAAGTATTCGCAAAATAAATGAATATTTTTAAATCTATCACTGCCTTAAACAACAGCAATATATGAATATCCTAGTCCTACTTTGTTCTTATGCAATGTAAACTAACGGCAGAAGCCAAAAAAAATGTTCTATTTCAGTTGCCTTTAAAAAAAAAACACATCTTTAAGCAATGGAATGCTTTTTCCCAAATGAAATCTGTATTATAAACCAATTCATATAAAATAACCAAAAATAGAGCGGCTCATGGAAAAACTGGGGTGGGAAACCCCTTCTACTCACCCCTCTTGATTCTGAGACATTCTTAAGGAATCTGAACACTCCAAATTTTTTTAAAACTACTCATCCAGACAATTCTACCATAATTATGAAGAAATATTCCTATCACTGGAGACATGTTTTTGAAATCTGAAAAAGGTCCACTAATTTGCTTAGCTAAAGAAACATAGCCTAAGTGGGGCCATCAAGCAACTCTTTCAGCTTTCCTGACAATGTTACTTATTCTTAGTGGTATTGAATTTTGAACTCAGGATCTCATGCTTGCTAGGCAAGTGCTCTACCCCTTGAGCCACACTCCCAATCCCTTATGCTTAATCTTAGTTTTCAGGTAGAGTCTTCTACTTTTGCCTTGGGCCAGTCTTGGGCTACAATCCTCCTAGTTTCTCCTTGCACATAGCTGGGATTATAGGAATATATCACTGCAGTGGACCCCCTGATGATGTTCTTCTAATGATGGAGAGAATGAAACACCTCCACAAAGATCTAGGGACTTAAAGTGTGTCAGGGCTGAACACATTTTTGTCAAAAACCTTCAAATCTAAAGATGGATCTAAGCAAATGAAAGCACAATGGGATCTACCCCAATAGCATGATTGCTTTACTTGAAGCCTGAGGTCAATCACACATACAAAGCTCTCTTGTTCTCCTGGGGTTCTAGAAATTAAACCCAGGGCCTTGAAGCATGGGACATAATCCCTCCACCAGAATCACATACAATGTTCTAGCCTTTGTGCAATTGTCCTTTGTCTTATTCAGCGTTCAAGTCTAGGATTCTATTAGGAATTTTTTTTTAATGAATAGTGTTTTCTGCTGAAGAGGAAGCAACTTGCTGCAAACAGTACAGCATTTAGAAAAGCCCAAGAAAGACAATTGTCAATAGGAAATCATACAATAAAATGTCTTTAGGGCAGATGAGCCTAATGAAGTGGTTGTGAGGGAAGTAGAATTAAAGCCCACACAATACAGTGAGTGAGGCTGCAGCATGCACTATTATAAGAGGACCACAAATATCTAATGTACCAGTGGAAAACTAGCCTGAAATCCATGACCATTTCCTCTAGATTTCTTAGGGAAAAATGAAACATTTTCATGTTTATAAATACTATTTATTTTGACTATAGGCAAAACTTGAAGTATGAATAAAATCTCAATATATTTATGAATATCTAATGGGGAAACAAGAAACAACTTCTATTGAACATTAGTATGATTAAAATTTTATTTTCTTTCATTGGCTCTGTCACATTAACAAGGAACAGAGACTATGCAAGAGGTAGATATTGGGAGGATCACAGTTCAAAGTGAGCCCAGGCAAAAAGTTAGCAAGACCTCATTCTCAGCAAAGAAGCTGGATGTGGTGGTACGAGCCTATAATAATCTAAGGTAGGTGAGGGCATAGGTAGGAGGATTGTGGCTCAAGGCTAGCCTAGGCAAAAAGCACAAGCATTGCTTTTATATAATGCCATGTAGTTAGAATATACAATGTTCGGGGCTGGGAAGGTGGCTCAGTGGGAGAGTGCTTGCCTTGCATGCATGAGGCCTGGGGTTCAATTCCTCAGCACCACATAAGCAGAAAAAGCCAAAAGTGGTGGTCTGGCTCCAGTGGTAGAGTGCTAGCCTTGAGCTGAATTGCTGAGGGACAGCATCCAGGCCCAGAGTTCAAGCCCCACAACCAACAACAACAACAAAAAAGAATATAAAATGTTCATCAAGAAATGTAAGGAGATTTGGCTAGAAATGTGGCCCACAAAGGACATGAGTATCAAGCTAAAGAATGTGGACACCAGTCCTTAACATTACAGAGAACCACAGCGGGATTTAGACGGATAAAGAACATGATCAGACAAGCAAGTTAAAAATAATTTATTAGTAACAGTATGGTGTCAAACTATAATCTTCCAAAAGGGGAAACCCTGCATTTCCTACTAAGAGAGCATGGACACTGGCTGGCAGACTTACATGGCTATGGCTGTGAGATTAGCCCTGCCCTGCAGAGAAGCTTCCTGGCTAACTGACACACTTCCCCGCTCAGAGCACTCCGTTGAGAAGGGGAACTTTAAGCACTATCAGTAAACTAATTATTAAACTAAAAATAAGGTGGCAGTCAGATTCTTGAAATGAGCCACAAGTCATCAGATCACACAAATCTTCTTTTTCCATTGCTTTTCACTAGTACATATTAATTCCACGGGCTTCATTATGACATTTGCATATATATAATGTACTTAAATCATATTCACCCCTCCTTGTACCCTCTCCCCACTCTTGATTTGCAAATAGTGCCCTTTCTACTTTTATGTCTCAAAAAAAATCTTCTCTTAGCCAGGCGCTGGTGGTTCACACCTGTAATCCTAGCTACTCAGGAGGCTGAGATCTGAGGATCGCGGTTCAAAGCCAGGAAAGGAAAGTCTGTGAGACTCTTATCTCAGGCAGGAAAGTCCATGAGACTCTTATCTCCAATAAACCACTAGAAAATCAGAAGTGGTGCTGTGGCTCAAGCGGTAGAGTACTAGCGCTCTTTAGCTCAAGGACAGCGCCCAAGCCCAGAGTTCAAGCCTCATGACCAACAAAAAAAAAAAATCTTCTCTTAAGATTATTAAAAACACAGAGAATCTTGTGTGAGGATTGTTTGCCACTGCAGACAACTACAAGGTGATTTTTGTGTCAGCTAGCAGATTCACCCCGTTAGGCCTCATCCTCAAACTTCCTCAAAGCAGAAGCTGTGCTAATAGCAGCTGGGTCAGCTAAAGCCATAGAAGGAGCTAAGAAGATATTATTCACCTAAACTTGGGAGCATTGTGGAAATTCTTGATGCAAACATCTAGCACTGCCACTCAATGCCTTCCATGTGTGATGCTGTGCAAATAAAACTATACACAGGTGGATTTTGTCAAAGGAGCATGCTGCTTTGTCTCACATCTTCAAACCTCCTATTCAAGACAGTGCATATTTCCACATATCATGTGATTTTTGCTGGTGCTTAGGAAGAACAATGGCCCCGCTGGAGTCACAGCGATCATCAACTGGGTCTGCCGTAGTTCACCCTCAGAGTAGCACTCAATCTGGAATACCAAGCACAGTCTGGAAGACGCTCTTTGTAACACACACCCTGAGTTTCAGCATCTTGTGCCAGGGCTTGGCCCTAGAGGGGCTTAAAACTAGGATAGCAGTCTCAAAAAATGATATGTGCACTAAGCTAGAATTACAAAGAATACTAACGGGAAACATACAATCTGAAGAAAATAATCAAATTCAAGAAAATACATTAGACAAAAATCACTAGAAGACTAATAAGCACAGGAAGAGGAAACAAAAAACAGGAAAACAAAAAAATGGCAGGAAACATGACCCATCGCTCCATAATAATCATGAACATTAATAGACTCAATTCCCCAATCAAAAGAAAAAGAAAAGCAGATTGGATCAAAAAACAAGATCCATCTATTTGATGTCTCCAAGAGACCCATCTCATAGTCAAAGATAACAAATTCTGAGTGAAGGAATGGAAAAAGATCTTGCATGAAAAGGCAATCCTGCAAGAAGGCAGAAGGCAGGATTAGCCATATTGGTATCTGATAAAATAGATTTTTCATTAAAATCAGTACAAAGAGACAAGGAAGGTCATTACATATTAATAAAGGGAATGATCCATGACAATGACATTGACAGTGGTGAATATTTATGAACCCAACAATGGAGCACCTAAATACATTAAACAAACACTTTTGGACTGAAAGAACATGATAGACCCCAATACAATAATAGTGGGAGATTTTTAATACTGTGCTCTCACAAAAAGACAGGTCAATCAAACAAAAGATAAGCAAAGAATCCTCTAAATTACATGACATCATAACACAAATGGATTTAACAGATATCTACAAAATATTCCACCCAATAACAACACAATTCATATTCTTCCCAGCAGCCCATGGAACATTCTTCAAAACTGATCATATCCTAGAATATACAAGGAACCTAAGCAAATACAAAAGGATTGAGATAACTCCTTGCATCCTGTCTTACTACATGGGAATCAAACTAGTTCTCTATAACAAAACATATTGCAGAAAACACTCAAATACATACTACTGAATAATACCTGGGTCACAAAAGACATTAGAAAGTTCTTAACGATTCAATGAAAATGAAAACACATTACAACAGAACCTCTGGGATACAGAAACGGCAGTGCAGAGGGAAAAGTTTATAGCTCTGCATAAAGAAAACAAACAGCTCAAGTAGATAACCTCATGGTACAGCTAAAACTGCTAGAAAAAAAAAACTAACCCTAAACTACTAGACGGAGAGAGATAGCAAAGATTAGAGCAGAAATTAATGAAATAGAGATTTAAAAAAAACTATACATAAAATCAATGAAACAAAAGACTGTTTTTCTAAAAAAAAATAATAATAAAAGACAGACCACTAACAAGGTTGATGAAGAGACAAAACTCAAATCAATGAAGTCAGAGATTCCACCAGAAACATTGCAACAAACATCCAAGAAATCCAAAATGGTTATAAAGGTTTGTTTTCAAAACCTATATTCAGAAAAGAAGGAAAACCTAGCACAAGTGGACACATTTCCAGAGACATAACTATTGCCTAAGGTGAACCAAGAAAATAACCACTTAAACAGGCCAATAACATGCACTAAGATTGAGGAAGTAATCAGAAGTCTTCCAACAAGGAAAATCTCAAGCCTGAATTGATTCACCACTGAATTCTATAAGATTTTTAAATATGAACTAACACCAATACTCTTCAAGATTTCCTGTGAAATGGAAATAGAGGGAGCAATTCCAAATTCATTCGATGAAGCCAATATCACACTCATCCCAAAACCAGATAAAGATCCAACAAAAAAAAAGAACTTCAGACTAATGATGAACACAGATTCAAGCTCTTCAATAAAATACTAGCCAACAGAATCCAGAACTAAATTTTTAAAAATCATACATTATGACCAAGTAGGCTTCATCCCACAAATGCAAGGCTGGTTTAACATATGCAAATCAATGAATGTAATATACCATGTCAATGGCCAAAGACAAGAACCACACGATCATCTCAATAGGTGCAGAAAAAGCCTTCAACAAAAATACAACATCCATTCATTTTAAAAGCTTTGAAAAAGCTAGGAATAGAAGGAACATTCCTTAAAACAATAAAGGTTATATATGACAGACCAACAGCCAACATCAGACTGAATGGGGAAAAACTAAAAACATTTCTCCTAAAATCAGAAACAAGGCATGAAATTCCACTCTCTCCACTTCAATATAGTTCTGAAATTCCTAGTCATAAGCAATAAAGCAAGAAAAGGACATAAAAGAGATTCACATAGGGAAAGAAAAAGTTAAACTATCCTTATTTGCAGATGACATGATCTTATTCCTAAAGGACCCAAAAAACTCCATCCCCAAGCTCCTAGAGCTGATCAACCACTTTGGCAAAGAAGCAGGATATAAAATTAACCCACAAACATCAGTAGCCTTTCTGTATGCCAGCAATGTACAAACAGAAAGGGGAATCATGGAAAACAACTCAATTTGCAATAGCCTCAAAAAGAAGTAAACTACCTAGGAATTAACCTAATCAAAGATGTAAAAGATCTTTACAGTGAAAACTATAAAAATTTGAAGAAAGGAGCTGCGAAGGTGGCTCAGTGGTAGAGTGTTTGCCTTGCATGCATGAGGCCTGGAGCTCGATTCCTCATTACCACATAAGCAGAAAAAAAGCCAGAAGTGATACTGTGGCTCAAGTGATAGAGCACTAGCCTGAGCTAAAGAGTTGAAGGACAGTGCCCAGGCCCAGAGTTCAAGCCCCAAGACTGACAAAAAAAGAAAAAAAAATTGAAGAAATCAAAGAGGACACTAGGAAATGGAAAGACCTTCCATGTTCCTAGATGGGTAGAATATATTGTAAAAATGGCCATACTGCCAAAAAGGACACACAAATTCAATACATTCTCCATCAAAATCTCAATGACATTCTTTACTGAGACAGAGAAAACAATTTAAAAAGTCATACCAAACAACAAAAGACCAAGAATAGCCAAAGCAATTCTAGGCAAAAAAAAAAAAAAAAAAAGCAATTCCAAGAGCTGTAGGTCACCCTGCTTCCAGTTTCGATCAGGGTCTTGGCGAAGGTGTGGCTGGCATCAATGTCCAGCCATGAACATGGCAAGAAGCCCCTGAAGCAGCCCAAGGAGATGGATGAGAAAGAGGAGTGGAAACAGAAAGAGGAGCAGAAGAAACTCTAGGAACTGAAAGCGAAGAAGAGACCTCTGGCCACAGGTAGAATTAAGAAATCTGGCAAAAAATTAAAATAAATAAAATAAGCTGTTCCTTGTCCATCAGATTCCATTCCCATTAAACATCTGTGTTTCCTGTCATAACATCTCTGACACCTATAGGTAGAAAGAAGTTTCATCTAGGACTCTATGAACATTAAGAACAACGTTGAAAACAAAATCCAACAGTGGCTCAGTCTCTACTTAGCCATTGTGTCTTCCATTCATACCTCAGCTGTGAATTTAAAGTAAACCCAGCTAGAGTCCTTCCAGAGTCTGCTCTTTGTTCTCTTGAATTCTGTATCATCTTGAAATTAAAGCAACTCACTAATAATAATAATAATGCAAGTGATATTACAATATCAGACCTCAAACCCTATTACAGAGTCATAATAAAATTTGGCACAAAATAGACCCAAAGATCAATGGAATAGATTAGAAGACCCAGAAATAAAACAAGACCCAGAAATAAAACAATTTATATTCCTACAGTTATCTGATATTTGATAAGGGAGCCAAAGACATGCAGTAGGAAAAAATAGCCTCTTCAATAATTGGTGTTAAGAAAACTGGGCACCCATATGCAGAAAACTAAAAGTGGATCCCGGTTTGTCACCATGCAGTAATATCAATTCAAAGTGGATAAAAGACCCAAAACTTTGAAACTTCAGCAAAAGAGTAGAAGAAACATTAGGACTTGTAAGTATAGGTAGAAATTTCTTGAATAGAGTCCAAAAAGCACAACAAATAGAAGAGAGACATGACAAGTAGGACTACGTCAAAATAAAACATTTCTGCACAGCTAAGGACATAGTTACTGAACTAGAAAGACAGCCAACAAAGATTTTTACCAGAACTCTATCAGACAAAGGCCTAATATCCAATATATACAAGGAGCTCATGAAACTAACCCTTCCCAAACCTCCTAAGTCAAGCACTAAATGCGCAAGGGAGTTAAGAAGAGACTTCACAGAAGAAGAGATAAAAATGGCAAAGAAACACATGAGGAAATGCTCATCATCCCTGGGCATAAAGGAAATGCAAATCCAAACAACACTGAGATTCCATCTCGCCCCAGTAAGCATGGCCAATATTGTAAAATCAAACAATAACAAATGTTGATGGGCATGTGGGCAAAAAGAAACCCTACTGTACTGTTGGTGAGAATGGAAACTAGTACAACTCTGGACAACAGTCTGAAGCTTCCTCAAAAAAGTAAACATAGACCTTCCCTACAGCCCAGCCATACCACTCCTGGACATCTACCCTGAACATCATGAGCCAGGATAGAATGAGGACACCTGCACATCCATGTTCATTGCTGTACATTCACAATACTCAAGATAAGGAAACAGCCTAGATGCCCCCATAATAGATGTGTGGATTCAAAAAATGTGGTACCTACTTACAATGGAATTTTTCATAGCCATTAGAAAAAATAAAATGTCATTTGCAGGGAAATGGATGGGACTAGAATAAATCATGTTAAGAGAGGTAAGCCAAACCCAGAGAGACAAACAGTACATGTTCTCTTTGATAATGTAGAAATTAGGTCTAAAAGACACTGGGATATGATAACTTACACAAGATTCTATCTACAAATAGTGAGGCCAAAAGAGGAGACTCTGAGGAGAGAAACACAAATGGGCAATGCCTGAGTGCTTCTTCATATTTACATAAAATAATATAAATATTGAAACAAACTCCAAGATATGGAAACAAGAGAACTCTTTATTTTCCCGTTCTTTTTCATTTTTAGTTTTTCATGATTCTGTCTTCTTTAACACATGTATGGTGCATTTAAGTGTATGCCTTTGGAAAGGCTAGGGGGAAGGTACAGAACTTGAGGGAAAAAGGTAAAAAGCTGCAGCAGTGGAGCTCACTTGACACTGATGAAAGTGAACTGTATAACTAATGGGTGGAGATGGGAGAGAGAAGTTGGGAGAGAGTAAGAGAACAGAGACACTGTGTGAAAGGAAATGTACTCATTACCTGACTCACGTAATTGTAATCCCTCTGTGCATCAGCTCTATAACAATAAAGTAAATTAATTTCAAAAAAGGGGAAAAAAACAAAAACAATGATTTCCCATAGTGTTGATAATCCTCAAGACTCTACATATGTGTTGTGGAGTCCCAAATAGAAACAAAATGAATATTCCCATCTGTGTTGGCAGTGCCAAAGGAGGAAAGAACTTAGGGAAAGATTTTGTTGGTGGGGCTTGAACCCAGGGCCTGGGAACTGTCCCTGAGCTTTTTTACTCAAGGATATTGTACTGCCATTTTTAGCCACAGCGCCACTTTCCAGTTTTCTGGTGGTTAATTGGAGATCAGAGTCTCATAGACTTTCCTGCCGCAGGAGCCTTTGGACCTTGATCCTTGGAATTCAGCCTCCTGAGTAGGTAGGATTACAGGCATGAGCCACCAGTGCCCGATTGAAAAAATTTCTTGATGGGAATCTTGAACTCAGTATGATCTAGAAGGCTGCAGAGTGGGGAGTGTCCAGGCCTCCCAGTGAAACCACCACAAGAAACTGTTGGGAAGCTGGGCAGGCCTCATGAGAATCTTTTGGGAAATTCATCAGCTATGAACACATCCTGACTGATATGTACTCTGCCCTCAAACAAAGTACAAAATGTAAAGTAATTTGGAAATGGTTACCAAAAACAAATCAAGCAAATACGGCATTTTTTCTCAAACAAACATGCTTATTACAGATTGTTTTTCCAAGGAACAGGAAAACATCTAGAGCACTCTGCAGAGCTGTGGGACTTGATAGCCACCTTGAGTCTGACTTGAACACAAAGCATTATTCAAATCTTCCTGTTGCTTTTCTGACACAGTCTGGCATGTTTTATCCTTGCTGCTCCTTTTTCTACTAGATCTTAATACTGTATTCAAACTTGCTTGCCAAGTTAACGATGCAATTGGAATTAAATATTATTGGAGAACACAGCGTGAAGGATGGGTGAGGTCCTGGAGTTGAGCCTAGATCAGACATCCTAGATAGAAGTAGTACCTTTGCAGCTCATGATTAAGGTCGAAGTCACCACTGACTATTAGAATATTTAGATGATTCGGAGCAAGCTGTAGATATCTCTTTATACTGTTATTCTCAAAAAGAAATGAAAGTGACAAAGTATAACATTTATATAGCAAGGTTTGCTCTTTTTGCTCTGATTATTTTTCAAATAAGGTCTCATGTTTTTTCTGGCTAGCTTGACCTGGGTCCTCCTATTGATGCTTCCTGCCATGAGAATGACAAGGCACAAGCACCGTGACACCCAGCCTTTTCTGTTAAGAAGAGTATTTCTACCCCTCCCCTCCCCCAAATTGGTTTAGAACCACAATCTCCTAATCTCTGCCTCTGAAGTAACTAAGATTACAGATGTGAACCATCAGTACCCAGAAACCAAGGTATACTTTTAATACCAAGCTTTTAAAATCTCAGTGCATTCATATTTCTAACTCTACAGTTCTCAATGATTGAAAGACTTTCAGAATCTGTTCAAATTCTTGACCTTGTGCATTATATTGCTGCACCATTACATTAGTAGCAGTTGGATCCCTCCCCACGTTGTCAGCTTCACAGGAAAGATACCAAAGTTTCATTATTTATTTTTTTATTTTTCCTTTCAATAGGTAGAAGAGGTTAGTTGGTTTACTCTTTGTTTTCTTCTAATTATACTGACCATTTCTTTGTCTTTTGTTCCCTTGATCACTGTCTTTACAAGTTTGACCATCAAGTTCTGTGATAAGATCCTTGCTAAAGAGTCTTTTTCCATATTGTTTATCTATTGTTGGAACTTTACATTAAAGTTGTAGATAACTTTTTTTAATTGACACTGGTCTAATGCAGTACCTAGTAATTTGAGTAAGCTGGTCCCAAAGACCTTGAGAAATACAAAGTTTATATAGGCCATAGAGGTAACAAAGTAAGCTTATTCTTTTTTAAATTAGTAATAGATCTGGCTAATTGTAGGCCAACGAAATATTAGGATTATCTTTTCTACAAAATAAACTGTTTGCATCTCTATTGGGAAAATAATCTACAAGTTTACATGCAACTACACAACATATATATTCTTACCTTATAAATTCCAATAATTAAATAATTATCAGATAGATCTATTAAATAATGCTTTGGCATCAAATTAGAAGAACCCTCAACACTGTTTCTGTCTTGTTTCCAAAAATAGAATAAAATAAGGATTAGATAGAGCAGGAGTCAATCTAAAGCTTTTGCAATAATTCTTGGAAAAGACAGCACATGGCAGGAGAATGGAGTGAGGCAATAGCAGAGAGATAGAGAGGTAGAAAAAGGAATGGATTTGAATAGTTTTAAGCTTGTAAAATAAATATGACTTGGCTATTGATGGAAT
This sequence comes from Dipodomys merriami, assembly GCF_024711535.1. Lineage (NCBI taxonomy): Eukaryota > Metazoa > Chordata > Mammalia > Rodentia > Heteromyidae > Dipodomys > Dipodomys merriami. The sequence goes on from NW_027203849.1 coordinate 356,336, forward strand.
GTGAATGCTGATGGAAAGAAGATGAAGGAATGATTCATAGGCATTTGGCTTGGGTGCTTGAACAAAGGTATCATTTTCCCAGGCAATAAGAGAAAAGGGAGCACTTTCAGAGGTAAAGTGGGGGGAGCAGAGAGAATTAGTTCTAGAAAATATTAATATAAATGGATTTGCATCTTTTAAAAAGATGTACAGGAAAAAAAGGAGATTACAGGTGTAAGGTCTGCCCCAGGCCATGCAGGCCCTATGCAGACACTTCAGTACCTCTCAGTTAAGTTTCCACCCAGTATCTGTTACCTAGGTAACTGGCACACAAGGAAGCAGTCACCTTCCCTTCCTGCTAAGTTACATCCTGGGCAGCTTCTGGTCAGGCCTCCCAACTGACCATAGGAGGGTCCCAGGCCCTGAGGGCACATCAAGACCCAATGTGGCCACAGCTTTCCCCCACCTGGCCTCACCTCTTCCTGTCCCTGGCATAGATAAGTCCTGGCCTGGGGGTGGGCCTCCCCTCTTCGGCCATCGCCTCTCCACCATGCATGGCTGGGGCAGCAGTTCAGTAAGTAAACTTCTTTTCCTGCATGAATAGCACGTGGTAATCTCTTCATTGGCTACCTAATGAAACCTACCTACTTAATATACCTTATAAAATGTATTCACTTAGGGAAAGAAGAAATTAAACTATCCCTATTTGCAAATGACATTATCTTATTCCTAAGGGACCCAAAAAACTCTACCCCCAAACTCCTAGAGAAAATCAAACACTTTGGCAAAGTACCAGGATACAAAATTAACCCACATTCAAGCCCCACAACTGACCAAAAAAAAAAAAATTAACCCACAAAAATCAGTAGCATTTGGGCTGGGAAGGTGGCTCAGTGGTAGAGTGCTTGCCTTGCTTGCATGAGGCCCTGAGTTTGGTTCCTCCACACCACATAAGCAGAAAAAGCCAGAAGTGGCACTGTGGCTCAAGTGGTAGAGCACTCGCCCTGAGCTGAAGAGCTGAGGGACAGCGCCCAGGCCCAGAGTTCAGGCCCCACAACCGACCAAAAAGGAAAAAAAAAAATCAGTAGCATTTCTGTATGCCAACAACGTACAAGCAGAAAGGGAAATCATGAAAACAAACCCCATTTATAATAGCCTCCAAAAAATAAAATACTTGTAAATTAACCTAACCAAAGATGTAAAATATCTTTATAGCAAAAACTATACAAATCTAAAAAAAAAAAAATCAAAGAGGACACTAGGAAATGGAAAGATCTTCCATGTTCATGGATAGGTAGAATCAATATCATGAAAATAGCCACACTGCCAAAAATGATAGACAAATTCAATGCAATCCCCATCAAAATCCCAATGGCATTCTTTACCAAGGTAGAGAAAACAGTCCAAAAACTCATAGGGAACAACAAGAGACACAGAAAGCCAAAGCAATTTTAGGCAAAAAAAAAAAAAAAAAAAAAAGGCAGCAATGCAGTCACTATCACAATACTGGATTTCAAATTCTTCTACAGAGCCATAATAACAAAAAAGAGTTTTCTGTTGGTTAATTGGCGATGAGTCTCACAGACTTTCCATGACCTCAGATCTCAGCCTCCTGAGTTAGCTAGGATTACAAGTGTGAGCCACTGGTGCCAGCAATTATCTCTTCTGACACCAAAAGAAAAATTGTGAAGATATGGTAGGAATTTCCAAGAGTATATTGTATTATATTATATCTTACCCTTTTCTCTCTACACCAACTCTCAAAACTACCAGATTTAGTCAGTGCCAGTACCTCCTATTTATTCAAGCGGATGAGATGTAAGGATCACAGTTTGAGGCCAGCCCAGACAGAAAGGCCTATAAGAATTTTCTCCAATTAACCAGCAAAAAGGCAAAAGTAGAATTATGGCTTGGAGTGACAGCCTTGAGGGAAAAAGTTAAGGAACAATGCCCAAGTCCTGAGTTCAAGCCCCAGGACCAGCACAAAAACAAAAACAAAAAAAAATCTGTCTCACAATGTGATGTCATTAAAAGGAATGACAAATATTTCAACTATGTTGCCGCACAGCTGAAATAGGTGAAGAGGAGAGAGACCTAGGACGTGTAACTCTCACATCAAAGAAGGAATCTCCTTGAAGGAATCTAAGGCCTGTCCAATGAAGTAAGAGAAAGGAACAGCAAGATGTAAGTTACAGAAGGAGTGTCAAGAAAGGAATGGTTTGTTGACTCAAATAATAGTTGGGCAAGATAAAAACAGAAAGATGTGTATTCAATTTGTCTATAAGTGACTGTGGGCTTTAGCATCTGAGGGTACAGTGAGGTGATATGCAAAAAAGCCAGCTTGTGGTCAGATATGAGGAAGTAGAAAATAATGAAGCAGAATTTTCTTACCACCAACATGACTCGAAAGGAAGGGGACATGGGTAATGTGAAGAAGGACACGGCATAGAGTTGTTCAGGTTGTACAATGGTCAATCCTAGTAGACATTATTTGCTAGGGACATGCAGTTCATAGCACATGTTTACTGGTTTTGAAGGGGACCTGGGTTGAGGAATTATTTGCCCTAAGAAAGAATTATATATGTGTATATAATACATGAGCTCAATTATTATGTAAGTATTTGTATGTTGGTAGAAAAGAACAATCAGGGAGGATGAAATTGTAGAACATGTATGGGACACAGGAGAAGATGGTAGAGAATATGAGGAAGAGGTTAGATCAGAACATACTCAAATAGTTTGTCATGAATAGAATGAAAAATTCTACTTAGAATGAAATGGGAGGAAAGGGGAGAAGATAACTTTGATGGTGGTAAAGATTGGATATTTATCAGGAAGCCTATATGTATAATGTGTGTGTGTGTGTGTGTGTGTGTGTGTGTGTGTGTGTGTGTGTGTGTGTGTGTAAGAAGGATAGGGAGAGGAAGCAAATTCATTTACTATGAATAAAAGGAGAAGGGGAGGCTAAAAATGGGTGTGAGCTTAAAGTTTAGAATAGCTACTAAAGATAATGAAGGGGAAGGGAGATTCCTAGGCATTCCAAAAGGTTGTAGTGAGATTCCCCTGATACAGAAGAGACCATAACTTTACGGTGCAGACAACCCTTCAAAAGTTCCAAAAAAAATTCCTAAGGTGTAAGAAACAATTGATGGAAAAAAATCCATTTAAATCTTTTTACTTTACTTTTTTAAAGAAAAAGAGGGTTTGGTAATCTACTGAAGAGACCAAAAAAAAGTACAAGATAAAACTTTCATCATTTGCTGAGTATTCTATAAACAGACTATTTACCAGCCAACCATAAAAGCAAAATAGCTAACTAAAGGAGACGATATTATATACACATCAATTTTTGTTTATCTTCATGAGCTTACTTTAAATTAGGACAAAATTTTAAAAGGAAAACCATTAAAGTAAATGAAAATGTTTATAGTTCCTAAATGATGGCAGTATTTTAGAATAGTATAATCCTAAACTTTTTATTATCTTAAGTACAATATGCTACTTTTTTTTACCAAAAAAAGTTTTTCAAAGCATTATGAGATGATTATGGTTTGGAATATAATACCTTGGATTGGTATTATGGATGGTATTAAATGCTTTTGGTTCAAGGGAGCAGGATTATCTAAATTAATTCAGATCTTATATATAATCAATACACAATTCAACAACCTGAGTTATAAATACAATCATATCTCATGCCCTAAACCTCTCCTAACTTTCTCGTGGTCATTCATCCATCGTTTATTCAGAAATATTTTTTATTTCTCTAGGTTTGTTTTCTTCTAACCCCTAACTGCTCATTTGAACTTTCTCTGCTAGTTCTACCTCCTCTACTGTGTGTTTCTTTTTATTTAAAAATGGCCTATGTCAAATATTGAGTACACATAAAACAAAATTTCTAAAATTTAGGTAGCAATTAAAGAGTATTCAAAAGTATCTGTGTATAACAGCTATCAGGACATGTAGAGCCACAAACAAATATTTTGTGCAAGGTCCCTGTTCATAAGAATAATCTCATTTTTAAAAAAACCAGTACAAAATTATGGGCCAATTGAGAAATGTTGATTTATCTATGAGGACTTAAAATAACTAATTTTTTTTAAAAAAGCATAGTGTTACTGGGTATCTTCTGGGATTGGTTCCAAGACCCCTGCAAATCTGCAAGTGCTCAAGTCACTTTCCAAAATTAGCATATTATTGGCATATAACTTAGTTATCTCCTCCTGTATATTTTAAATCATCTCTACATTACTTATAATACCCAGTGCAATGTATTTTGTACATAGTTGTTATATTTTTTTATATAGGGAAGAATGATAAGGAAAAGTACACATTCAATACATACAAAAAAAACTTTTTTTTTCAAGCTCCTAGTCCTGGGGCTTAAACTCAAGGACTGGGTGCTGTCCTGAGCTTTTTTGCTCAAGGTTAGTGCTCTACCTCTTGAGCCACAGTTAAATCTCCAGCTATTTTTGGTAATTTATTGGAGATAAGATCTCACAGACAAAGCTGGGAAGGTGGCGCAGTGGTAGAGTGCTTGCCTTGCATGCCTGAGGCCCTGGGTTCGATTCCTCAGCACCACATAAGCAAAAAGAAAAAAGCCAGAAGTGGCGCTGTGGCTCAAGTGGTAGAGCACTAGCCTTGAGCTGAAGAGCTGAGGGACAGCGCTCAGGCCCAGAGTTCAGGCCCCATGACTGGACCCCCCCCCCCAAAAAAAAAATCTCACAGACATTGCTGCCTGGGCTGACTTCAAACCCTGATCCTCAGATTTTATCCTCCTGAGTAGCTAAGATTACAGCCATGAGCCACCTGCTAGACTCAGACACACCTTTTTTATTTAAAAAAATAATAATACTTTACATCTGTGATTGGCTGAATTTGCATGTAATAGTTTAGATTAGAAGTGTGTTTCAAAAAAACTCATGTGTTGAAGGCTTAATCCCTAATGCAGCAGTGTTCAGTGGTGACACTTTGAGAGGTGGTTAGATAATGAGGGCTCTGACGTCATCAGTGAGTTAATCCATTGATGAATTTATAATTCAGTGACCTATTGGGAGGTGGTGGGTACTTTAGGAGGTAGAGTCTAGTTGGAGGTCCGTAGCGGTGTGCTCTTAAAAGTATATTCTAGCCGGGCACCAGTGTCTCATGCCTCTAATCCTAGCTATTCAGGAGCCTGAGATCTGAGAATTGTGGTTCAAAGTTAGCCCAGGCAGGAAAGTCCATGAGACTCTTATCTCCAATAAACCACCAGAAAACTGGAAGTGGTACTGTGGCTCAAGTGGTAGAGTGTTTGCATTGAGCTGAAGAGCTAAGGGACAGCACCCAGGCCTAGACAGACCAAAAAAAAAAAAAAGTATATTCTGTCCCTAGACTCTTCCCTTCTCCATCCTTTTTTGCTTGCTGGCTGCAATGAGGGGAGTAGCTTTTCTTTCCCACATGCTCCCCACAATGGTATTCTGTCTTACCCCTGGCCCAAACACAACAGGGCCATAACAGGTGATCATAAGCCAAAACTTCTGCCGGGCGCTGGTGGCTCACGCCTGTAATCCTAGCTTCTCAGGAGGCTGAGATCTGAGGATCGCGGTTCAAAGCCAGCCCGGGCAGGAGAGACCTTGAGACTCCTAATAGGAGATGTTGGGAAATAAATTGAACATTTGAGTCTGGAAATGAAGATTAGAAATTGAAAAAAATTGATACCAAATGACATCCAGATTATAATTCCTAGAATTTGTGAATGTTATCTTTGCAGGAACTTTGCAGACTCTGTTAAGTTAGGGAGTCTTGAGATAGAGAGATGGTCTTGGAGTATCCAAATGTAATCACAAGTGTCTTTAGAAAGGAAGGCAATCATTAGAAAGGACAAAATAATGGTATTCACAGGGAAATGGATGGAACTAGAAAAAAAACATTTTGAGCAAGGTAAACCTAGAACAAACAGACAAACAGCACATGGTCTCCCTAGACCATGTGGATGTGGATATTGAATGTGGATGTTGAATCCAAAATGCAAGATATGACAAAGTAAACAGGACTTGAGAAACAAAGGATCTCCACTCATTTCGTTGTATCATGACTAAATGAGTCCATGTTCTTGACCACATATATGGTATATGTATGTGCACATCTGAGGGAAGCTAGGAGGAGGACACTGAATCAGAGGGAAACGGGAAAATATACAACAGAGGGGCCCACCAGCAGCACTGGACATTGATGAACACAAACTACGCAAACCAAGTGATGGTAGAGACGGAATGAGAAGAGGGAACAGTTTACACTAAGCAAAAGGAAAGAAATGTACATATCACCCGATGTGGAAGAAATAGTTATATTGTCAAAGCTCCTAGAATTCACAAACTTTGTAGACCAAATGACAATTTGTCTAGTAAAGGTTAAAATGTGACTTTAACTAATAATCACTATCTCATAATACTGTGAAATTTGTGAAATTTATGTAATCACTTAATCTCAATTAAAATTTAAAAAAAGAAGGCAGAAGCCCAGGCAGGAAAGTCCTTGTCATTCTTATCTCCAAATAACCACCAGAAAACAGGAAGTGGCCAGGTACGGGTGGTTCATGCCTGTAATCCTAGCTACTGAGGAGGCTGAGATCTGAGGATCGCCCATTCAAAGCCTGCCCATGCATGAAAGTCTGTGAGACTCTTATCTCCAAAAAACCACTAGAAAAAAACCACTAGAAAACCAGAAGTGGAGCTGTAGCTCAAGTAGTGAGCGGATGAACAGAGTGAGCTTTGAGTGGAGAAGAGGGAAGAGTGGATGTAAGAATGGGAACATGGGTTGGGAGTACATGGGGAAGGGATCACAATCCAAGGAATGCAGGCAGCCTCCAGGAGCTGGGAGAAACAAACAAACAACACACACACACACACACACACACACACACACACACACACACACACACACAAATGGGTACCTACTGATACATCAACTTTAACCTGATAATACCTCAATTTTAGCCCTGTAGATTTTAGATTCTGTCTTTTAGAACTTAATAAGTATGTATTGTTTTAAATGACCAAATGTGTGATGAAACAGCAAATGAATATATAGGCAGAGTTCAGGGATAATTGGTAAGGAACAACAAAATAGTGGGGATGAATCATTCTGTCTCAGTGGAATAAGGAGAGAGGGAGAACTGGAGGAAGCCTGGAAATCAACTTTAACCTTCAGGCAGGGCCAAAAACAAGGATTTCTATTGCTAGAATGTGACAAATTAGTTTTCTTGGAAGACTACTACAAAGGGCCAATGAAGTACTGTTTAATCTTGGAAATACATTTTTATACTGGCTGAAGATTTTTTTTAAAACCTAAAAAACATTAAATGCAGTGAGAACCCCAGAGATGAGCAGAAGCCTACAGAGGCTTTGGCCTGAAGAACATTTGTCTCATGAATGAATATGGTAGTCAAATTGCATATAAAGCGAAGAACAACTATGGACCCTTCCATGTCTACATAAAACTGAGTCCAAAGACTGTTTGCTTTGTGTGAGGATGCGTTACAAATAAACCTACTGCCTTCCTTTGCCCCTGAGAATTGTAAGGAAAATTGCCTGCCTTGAAACAACACAGAGGGACAAAAATATTCTCCCCCGGGTATTTGTAACATGGCCAACCCTCACAGCCTTGCAGCCCACATTTGTACTGCAGAGGGGAGGAAGAAAAGGTTAAACTCTAGAACTGAAGCAATAGCAACTGAAAATGTTCCAGAAATGGCAAATCACTATTACCCCACTGTTACCTGCTAAGTAAGGCAAACACTTTTAAGGGCAAAATCCTTTATTTATGCATTTTCAGTACCAAGTGTTAAGTTATGATCTTACGCTAATCAAGCTCAGGAAATGCTACCCCTACAGTGCTTGCCTATATAAGTATGTAGAGACTAAACAATATCCCCACACTTCCTGTGTTTCAGGGCAGTGTTGCCTTAGAAATACCTCATGCACTACTTACCTGCTTCAGGTAATAAACTTTTCTCTTTTGTTAGTCATGCCTGTGTTGGTGTTTCGTCAAGATGCAAATACATTGCATCTGACAATACAACTAGCTCAATAAGGATAAATAAGAGGAAGTTCACACTTAGCATAGTAGAACTATAGAATAATAGAAAACAAAGAGGAAAAATGAGAAGCCTCCAAGAAGAATAAAATATGGACAAAAACCACCAAGGCAGACCTCTTAACAACTGGGAAACCCAGAACAAGCCTATAACTTTAAATATGCTGAAAGAAAATTATTGACAAACTAAATTTGTATATTATTTTTCAAAAACAATGGCAATGACTTTTCAAACAAATAGAAACTGAGAAACAAAGACTATTGCCATGATTAGACCCCCTCTATGGGAAATTCTAAAGGCTTTTCTTTAGTCGGGAAGAAGGGAAACAGGGAAGAACAGAGCTGAACACAAGATTGGGGGGTAAGGAGAGTGCTAACTATGTGGCTGACTATAAATTAGTTTTAGAGTAAAGAAAAATAATGATCTCTTAAGGAATTAAAAAAATAGGAATCAAACATACAACAGTCAATAGCATTTAAATTTGGAGAGACCATCAAAGCTAGAATGTTTATTGCTTAGGAAGATGGTAGAAACATTAACTATGCATAACCAACAAAAGAGTATATATAACTTTGTAACTAAAAAAGTTAAAAAGGAAAGGAGAAAAATAATCAATAAAAATTTAAGTGAGAAAGGAGGGAAAATAAAACATTGAAGGTTCAAGACACACAAAAAAGGTTCAAGACAGGCTGGTAAAGAATGTGAAGGGTAAACAAAGGAGGAGGCTGCAATGCTTGATAAGAAATGTACACATTATCCTCCCCATGTAATTGTAACCCCTCTGTACAGTATGTTCACAAAAAAAAAAATAAATAAAATAAAATGGAAAAAAAAGGTTCAAGACACATAAAATTATGAAATAAGATTGTAGAAATAAATTTAAATAGGTCAGAAATTAAACCCACTAGAAATAAATTAACTTCTAAATTTACAAGCCAGACATTTATTACAGATACTATAGATATATTATTGATGTGCCAGTTCTAGGGCTTGAACCCAGGCTCTGGGCACTGTCCCTGAGCTCTTTTGCTCAAGGCTGGTGCTCTATCAATTGAGCCATAGCTCCACTTCTGGGTTTTTTAGGGGTGTTTTTTTTGTTGTTTTGGGGGTTTTGTGAGGTTTTTTGGTAGTTTATTAGAGAAAAGACTATCATAGACTTTCCTGCCCCGGCTGGCTTCATAATGGGATCTTCTGATCTTGGCCTCCTGAGCAGTTAGGATTACAGGTGTGAGCCACCAGCATCTGTCAATTACAAGTACTATATATCTTTTAAAGAACTCAGATATATGGTTTTTGCTTGCATTTAAAAGGATTTTGAATAAATGAGAATAAGAGTATGAATGAATTATACTATGCAGACTATGGAAAGAAATTGGTATTATATAAGTATCAGAAAAAATAAACTATAAGGAAAAAAGCTTTATGAGAAATAAAGAGAATCATTTCAAAAAAATAAAAGGTTTGGTTCTGCAAGAAGATGTAAGAGCTCTCTAAACTTGTAAATACCTAGATCAAGTTGATAAAATCACTAATAAGATAGAAGATTAGAAGAACACAATTATCAAGCTGGCGGTAACTGAATAAAGTACAGAACACCATATCTACCTAATGATTGGAGAACACACATTCTTTTCAACCAACAAGTATTTTTGAAAACTGAGCACATGCTGTGTTACAAAACAAATCTCAACTATTGTAAAGAGAGTAAAATCATGCAGATCACAGTTTCTGATCATAATGCAACTAAGAAATCAATATCAAAAGGATAAATACAAAAGTCCACATATAAGAAATAGAAATCTCTTTTTCTAGCTAATGTATGGAGCAAAGAAGAAACTATAATGGAAATTTAAAAATACTTGTAATATGTAATGATAAAAATACTACCAATGCCATTAAAGTAATATTTATTGAGAAATTACAGCCTTAAATACTTTTACTTAAAAAGGGCTAACAATGAGTTTTCTAACAGTAATAAAATAGAAATAAAGCAAGAATAAAATAAATGAACACATATACATGGATAGAAACATATAAAGCTTTAGGGATCCAGCTTGACACAACTACAGCCATCTTGGTTGTAGCCACCATATTAACTACAAGTTGACCCTAGCTTGCCTCTCAAGCACTAAAGAACAAACAAAATTGTTAGGACAGTCAGCTGAGCTGCTAGACAATGATGCCTGTTTGTTTCTTAACTGACATTTGAACTTTTTTTTTGAGAAAGATCAAGTATATTCTGGTCAGCATGGCATACATTTACCTAGTAAAACCTTTTGGGTACTGGGATCCATTTGTCTCCCTGCAATCCTGGATTTGTCTGCCTCTTTCTTTGATCTCATGGCTCTTTGCAGCTGGATCTCATACAGGAGGACTAGGATTTTCTAATAAACACTCATTATTCGTAGGTGACATATGACTATCTGCACTCAAAACCTCAGAACTATATAAGATATAGAAGTTATTCTCCTTTCTGGTGGCAGGGTTTGGAAGGCAGAGCTACAGTAGACATCGAAGCTGATCAGATCCCAGAAATATGGTGATTATAAACTAATGAGCTTAAAACAAAATTAAAAGATGGTTTCCTGTGCTTTCTTTTTGCTATCAAATCCCTATTAGAAAATGTAATATGACCAGAAAGAAAAGGACACTTTGGCACATTCCTACACACCCTGAGTTAGAAGAGAATTTGTGGTCATCAGTGAAGCCCAGAACAACTTCTGAAAGAATACCCGAAGGAGGCATGGTAGACGCAGCAGCAGCAGCATGGCTCTCCCAGTGTAGTGTACAGTAAGGAACATAGATCTGTAGTGTTTAAAGAGAAACCTCAAAGGTCCATAGAAAAGGAAGTAATAACAACATTGCTCTTCCACTGTGAGATATCTGAAATGGGCAGAAGCAGTTCCTTCAATAAAGAGCCTGACTAGATGCTATCTAGACTATATGAAGACTCTTCACTAACTGGACAATGAACAGTCATGTTATCCAGTGGGTTCCACATCTACAGATGCAACCAATATGGATAGAAAATATTTTCAATCCATCAGTACTGATTACATACAAACTTACTTTATCCCATGACCATTCCCTGAACAGTGCAGTATCACAACTATCTCTATAGTATTTATATTGTGTTTAAGTGTTAATAGTCCTCTAGAGTCAAAGTAAGCCACTCATGTCTCACTCTGGAAGCTTCTTCATCCAAAGCCAGCTCCAAGTATAAACAGAGTTCCTCATTTAACCCCCAATCTGCAGTCAAGTGGCCTACATTTTCCCTCAAGTTGCTTCTAAGGTCCCCTTAGATGCTGAGTTCTTCCAATGTCACCTATAGTTCTGCAAGGTTAAGAAGCCTAGCTAGGGGGCTGGGAACGTGGCTCAGAGGTAGAGCGCTTGCCTTGCATGCATGAGGCCCTGGGTTCGATTCCTCAGCACCACATACACAGAAAAAGCTGGAAGTGGGTGCTATGGCTCAAGTAGTAGAGTGCTAGCCTTGAGCTGAAGCGCTCAGGACAGTGCCCAGGCCCAGAGTTCAAGCTCCACGACCAGCAAAAAAAAAAAAAAGAAGCCTAGCTAGAAACTTCAATGCAAAGAAAAGCTTTTATTTCTTTTAGAAGCCATTTAAAAAGCAGATTTAAAAGTTGATGTCAATGCTTTCTCTCTCATCAGAGTCAGAGCAAGATCTCCCTGAAATCTGGGTGAACCATGTCCTGCTCTAGTGATCTGGGAAGGGAACTAGGAGTGGCAGCTAACACAGCAGGAAATTTGCTCGAAGACAAAAGAATTCAGATTGGTGTGGATGACTTCCTCAAGAAAAAAGAAGCAACCAAAGATGACCAAAACTTTCTTTGTGTGGGGGAAGCAAAGTGACCTTAGTATTGTTGATACTTTATAGCTTCCACTACGAATGTTTCTACCTAGGATTTTCTTCTTTCAAAAAAGAAGCTTTTCAGCCAGTAAGATATACTTAGGAATTAGCCATAAAACAGAGAGACAGTGACAGAGTGGGGAAGGGACAGCTCAGAGATAGAGAAAGAAACAGAGATACACACAGAGAGAATCACTGGTGATACTGGATATCACTGAGAAGTCCAAATAAAACAATAACAACAGAAAAGATGTTTAAGTATCATCACACATTGGGCATTTGAGAAAAAGACTTTAAAAGAATGGTATAGTTGATAGTAGATTTCAGTGGATTGGATGTTTAATGGGTTCATAGAAAGGGAATAAAACTTTTAGAGGAAAAAAAAATATGAAGAATTAGGTGAATAAAGTATGTGTGACAAAAGAAAGAGAGATTAAGACAGACACAAACATTTGCTGCCTTCTAATTTGTTAGGTTCACAAGAAGCAGAAAAACTAAGAGGTTAAAAGCAGAGGGAGAGAGGAATAATAAGGGTTGGAGGCATGGCTCATCAGATTGCTAGAGTGTTAGCCAATGAGCGAAGGTGTAGTTTGAGTCCTAGTCTCAGACCTTTAAAAAAAAGGGGCTGGGAAGGTGGCTCAGTGGTAGAGTGCTTGCCTTGCATGCATGAGGCCCTGGGTTCGATTCCTCCGCACCACATAAGCAAAAAGAAAAAGCCGGAAGTGGCACTGTGGCTCAAGTGGTAGAGTGCTAGCCTTGAGCTGAAATGCTGAGGGACAGCACCCAGGCCCAGAGTTCAGGCCCCACAACCGAAGTGGCCATGATATTAAGACTAAAGTCCTTCAGATGTTAGCTGGATATTTTTTACATGGTCTGTGAAAGACAGATGTTTTTCAAGTGAAGAAAGGAAAGAAATATCCAAGATTCTGCTTGTTTTGGGGGGGGGTTGTTTTTGTTTTTGTTTTTTTAGGAAGATAACGCATAACTTTCTTGGTTTGTAATCTATCCATCACTAACATGAAAGTATTTATCATTTAATGTATTCCTGGATATTGGTTGCAAGTTGAGCCTCAATAAGTTAAGCCTTTATTATCTACAAGGTTATGAATGAAGATAGTGTTTCCAGAGCCCCATTACACACAATTATATACCACCAAATAGCAAAGTCAATTATGACAAATAAACACATGCTTTTACAATGACTGCGTTTGTAAGGAAAAGGACATTGTTCCAAGTGATCCTTTTAGAGGATTCTTTTCCCTCCCCTCAACTGGCTGAGGCTTTTTAAAATATCCAAAGAAGTTCCAATAAAAGGTATTTTATTTTTCTGATAAATCTCCTTGAAGCAAATAAATGTTTCATTACTATTAGAACTTTCAAATTATGATAAAAATGTGAGACATCTGTCAAGAAACTACCATTGCAGATTCAGTGACTAGAACTTTCCTAGAATGTTCAGGGGTTCCCTTGTTTTAGTGTTCCATCTTTCCTTTTTTCTCCAGTTCATTCTCATCTTCCTCCACTTCAATTACCAATTTCATTTAAGTACCTGTAGCAGCATTATTCTCAAGTGCCTGTAGTAGCATTCTTCTTCTTCTTTTGTTTTTTCACATCCTGCGGGCAAATTAATTGGTGTAATTCTATTGGTTGCATGGCTTCTTTCCTGAACAGGTCATGTTTTCAAAGTGATAAAATTAAAAATAAATAAAGAGCTACACCCAGGCCTTGCTGGAAATAAAGACTTCCTTTATTGTCTAGGGACAGTCCTTCCATAAGGAAGAACAACGTCTTTCCAAGAATGTTAGCTAATTCAGATGCATATGGATTTGCTTCACCTATGCCTGCATTCGTAGAATCAAAAATCTCCCCATTTTATGTTTAGCACCCACAGATTTTTCTCTGTCACCTATGAGAAAAGTCAGGCAGTCACCAGGGTGAGATTTGACAAACGGAGAGGGTTGTATTTATACTGATAAATGTCATAAAAGCAGGGATGTCAAGTGAAGCCACTGTGAGAAGCCATCTGCACCCTCCTGTCAGTGTTTATTGTGAGGATTAAGAGTATTAGGTGAAGTACCCAGTTTCGGATGCCCCCTCACAGACCACCAGAGACCATAATCAATGCAAACAGCAAAGAGACGTTTATTGAAAGCTCCCGCTTGGTCCTCTGTGCACTCGGTAACCGGTGACACTAAGAGGCCCGAGAGCACAAAATCAGCACAGCTTGTATAGTATTGAACAAACAAGTTTAGGGGGTTACATGATTGGTTGATCTTTACAGAAAAATATTTGTTCTCTTTTCATGAGTCCTTGTTCTTGAGTCACACCTGGGCCAACAATATTCAGGGCAAGTTTCGTCCTGGGCTCTAAAGAATCGGTTGGGTAGAACATTATCTGGTTTTTCTAGGAACTGAAACTCTTAGCCCTAGGTCACTTGGGGGCAATCATCTGCCTTCCTGTAATGGCAGCAGTCCGGCTCCTTACCTCTTTCATTCCCCCCTTTCTCTGCAGGCCCAAGGAGCCAATCATGGATTCCTTGGTTGCAGATCCATGTGAGGGCCAGTTTTGGTGAGCGGCTGATATTGGGTCCGCAACACCATCAAATGTACTTTGTTGATTCTCTCTCCTTAATAAAAGATAAAACCTTGTTAATTATGCAGGGCCTAATAGTAAGGGCAAGTAGGAGAAGTAGAAGGGGGCCTGCGAAGGCAGAGAGCAGGGTGGTCAACCACAGTGAGATGTTGACCCAGGACTCAAACCGTCCCTGAGACTCTTCGCCTCCTTTCCTGCTCGTGGAGTCTTTTATTTAGGGCCGCAAGGCTGTTTTTAATTGGCCCTGTGTGGTTAGCCCAGAAACAACACTCTTCCCCTAGGACTACGCATAGCCCCCCTTTTTTAGAAACAGTAAATCTAGCCCTCGCCTACTTTGAAGTGCCACCTCAGCTAGAGAGTTTAGAGAATCTGTCAGCTCTTCAATGGTTTTATGCACTTCCCAAAGAGTCTATCTGTCCTGCTAAGGAGGAGAATTCAGAGGTCTGCACTAGGGCAGTTATTCCAACCACCCTGGAGGCTGCTATGCCCCCAGCTACTAGTACTGGAATCAACACAGGGACTGTTGCCGGTTTCATTTTAGGTCTTGAACCATAGTTAGTGGCCCGTCAGTGTCCTCCAGGTACTCTACCTTAGGTATAATATAGGCTGTGATACACAGTTCTTCCCAGGAGCTATTTTTAAACAAGGTTAGATTAAGGCAGGGAGTAAGCCCTGAGGTACAAGCAAACCATATTCCCTTCGGTGAGACAAGGAAAGTGGAAAAGGTTTTTGGAACAACGGTCCTATTGCAAAAATTACCATAGCGTGAAGCGGTTTTTCCCTTTTGGGTAGCAATACTACATAGCCCTTGCATATCTCCCAAGGTTATTTGGGGTGTTTGTCCCCACTTACAGGGTGAAGGGGAACTGTTATTTTTAATGTCCTGATCTGTTGTTCCTATTGGGATATCTGTGCTAATTCCCATATAATAGGGTGGCTGTGAACTTAAGCAAAGCCAGCAATTGTAAGTGGAATTAGGATTAGATCTGTTTAGCATTAATTAAGTGGCATTAATTAAGGGAAAGAAACGGTCCATAAGGCCCTTTTCATCCTGTGCTCTTATCTCCTTTGTGTGGGGGGGGGGGGAGGGGTTCATGGGGAGAGAGGGTTGAGGGAGATACCATAGCTGAATTACTGGGTTGAGTGGGCCGGGGATCAGGGTTTAGCAGAGGGCTGGGACCAACTCGCTGGGGCTGAGTCTGTACTTCTAGCCTCTGTATAGTGATCCGACCCCCTCGGTCGGTCCCTAGTTCATAATATCTTAGGCCCCAAATTTTTCCATAGGCCCACTTTGGGTCTAAGGGATTTTTGATTTTAATAAAAATGTGGGTACAGGGTTTATGACCCTTATCTTTGAAATAGCTGCCCCTGAAGATGTCACTAGTAAGCTGACAGGGAGGCGTCCCTGTCCTGGTACCACCCCAAGTACCGATGGATTTTTTTCCTCCTCCAATAGTGGTAGGCAGTCCATCATCCTGTTGGGGCAATCTTCCCACTATAATATCTGGATCATTATCGACCCCCCAGTCAGAAGCTATAGTTTCGCAGCCCCAGTGGGCGCAATAGTAATGTCCGGGTTGATTGCAAGAAGAGATCGTACTAGGGCACATGTAAAAGGGGCTATAAGAGTAGCAGGGGTCTACGGGGACCAAGGCACAGGTAGTTGTATTAAATTGAACGACATTATGACTCAAGGCCTGGGTTTTGTGCATTATTTCCCCCGAATCAGTTCTTCGGAGTTCCCATATGTATTCTTTAGATGTGTGGGGAGTGGCCAAAACCCAAGGGACTGCAAAAACCCCTATTAAACTAATTAGGCCCTGCCACATCTTTGCGGCGCAATTTTAACTTTAGGGTGTTAGAATTATGGCCTGGAATCAGTTCCCACTCAGGCTCCTGTCCCTTTACAAAGTAGTCTCTCACGTGGGCCGACTTGATGTGACAATGATGAATTCAGGTGGCGACGCCGTTGACTTTGAGAGCGGTGGGAGTTGGTGAGAAGCACCACGCAGGGTCCCTTCCAGCGAGGCTTCAGGGTCTCTTGTTGGTGTCTCTGGAGTAGACCCAGTCTCGGAGTTGGAACTTGTGTGGCTGGGGAGAAGGTCCTGTCTCATACAGTGCTCTGAGTTGCGGCCACACGTCCTGATTGTAGCGCCCACAAGAGCAACAGTTCTGAATCATCAAAGTCCACAATTAGATGACTTGATAGGCTGGGAATAACGGGGGGGGGGGGGCAAGCCCAAGCAAGAGGGGTAGCTCTTAATTTATAGGGAGAGTTGCAAACCCTATATAAGGCATAAGGAAGGAGGGCCACCCAGTCTCCGCCAGTCTCCATGGTCAATTTGGTTAAGGTCTCCTTTAAGATTCGATTCATCCTGTCTACCTGTCCTGAACTCTGGGGGCGATAAGCACCATGTAATTTCCAATCCGCCCCGAGGATGGAAGCCAAACCCTGACTCACCTTGGATAAGAAGGCAAGTCCATTGTCTGATCCTATCATCATGGGGAAACTGCTTTAACTTCTTTGCTACCACTTGAGCCGTTTCCTTTTTCGTGGGGAAAGCTTCTGCCCATCCTGAGAAGGTATCTACAAACCCCAATAGGTATTTATACCCATACTTTCCAGGTTTGACTTCAGTAAAATCTACCTCCCAGTATGCTCCCAGCCTATCCCCCCTTTCTCTATAACTACTGCGGCCTGATTCTCGGGGGCACCTGGGTCCATGGGCGTGTACTATCTAAAAGCTTCCATCAATCTTTCTAGGAAACTAGAGGGGGATTCATTCCTTTCCTGCATTATTGAATATACTTTGGCCAAATTAGTGGGCTTGCAAGCAGCCGCCTGGAGACCCGCCATTAGAGTCTGGTGATAGACCTGTAGCCTCTCCCTACCTGCAGCCGTATTGTAATCCCAATCATCTGGAGGGGGCCTGGTCAAGGGGATGGAAGCATTCATTAGATCCGGATTGATGGTGGACTGCCCCTTATCCCCCGGGACTAGTTTCTGGGCCTCTGCCTGGAACCTCTCTCTTTGTTCAATGGTGAACAGGATCCAGAGCCACTGCTGGCGGTCATCCCAGGTGGGCTGATGAGTAAACATTACACTGTCTAAAAGAGTGATCAGATCTTTAGGGTTATCTGAAATTTTCGCATTTTGGGACTTCCAATTGTATAAATCACTGGTTGGGAAGGGCCAATATTGCAGTCTGGGGTTCCCCGTGTCATCGGGTGGTCCGATCTCCCGAAGCCACAAGGCCATGGTCGAGTCCACAGGGCGCGGACTGGCTGCTGAAGGTGCGGCCCCGCGTCCTCCCGCACGGCCCTCTAAGTCTTCCCCTCTGTCTTCTCCCCCAGCTGCCGCTGCTTCTCCCGGGGCCAAAGGCGCTGCCAGAGGTCGTGGGACAGGGCAAGGTGGGGGCGGAGTATCGAGGAGGAGATTCGGATCACCATCCGTCAGAACAGGAGGTGGCGCTGATGGACTGGGCGCCTGTGGGCCTTCTAGGGCCAATATGGTGGATGCACCAGGAGTGGGGAACGGGTAGGTGGATACCCACCTCGGGGGTCTTCTACCAGATCTTCCCATACCAGGATAGAAGGAATCTGATCCGGGTGTCCCCGTTTTCCAGACAAGAATATTTTGTGCTTCACCTTCTGAATAACAGGTTAAAGGAGCCCTCTGGGGCCAGCCCACCTCGAAGGCCGGCCACTCTGAACCACAAAGAGTGACTCACTTGCCTTTTTTGATTTCAAGACTTAAATTGTGGGCCCTGTCTTTAGCATCCTTGAAATGGTTAGTCAGGAGAGTCCTTGGACTGCTCTGGTCCTGTCCCATTGTGGAGTGGGAAAGGAACCAACCCAAGGAGGAAACTACTGTAAGGATGAGGCACCCGAGAAGGAATTGATAAAGTCGGCGCCCACGCGGGTTGGTGACTCAGGCGCACAGAAAGATGTCTTCTGGGGAATAAGTCGACCCTTGATATCCTCCTGAAATTCCAAAAGGATTAAAATGGGAGAGCGGCTGGGGTGAAAGAAGCCGCTGGCCGCCCGTTTTGGGGGGCTCCAGGATGCTCTCTGATCTGAAAATGAAAGATGAACAAGGAAAAGAGGCGCCACATCAGAACGACAAACGCAGACGAGACACAGACAGCATGCGCGCCAAGACTACCTAAGGGTCGGTGCCCAAAGGCAAATCTGGAGTCCACCCTCAATCCCGGGGAGGCCCGGGGTCCCCACCCAGGAGGTGGCTTCCCCTCGGGGTCCAGGGAACGTCTTCCACCGGCCGCTTGCGACCTTATAGCACGACCGCCAAGGTTTCTTGCCAGTCACAAAACCTTACTTGCAAGTCAGACACGAGACACTCAACCTGAAGCAGCTGCACCCCTACTTACCAGCAGCTAGATGACTTGCTGATCAGGCGTCTGGGTGGGCTTGGGGCAGGGGCATCCCCGACAGCTCTCAGATGGCGTACCCAGTTTCGCATGCCCCTCACAGACCACCAGAGACCACGATCGATGCAAACAGCAAAGAGACGTTTATTGCAAGCTTGAGCTTGTTCCTCTGCGCACTGTAACCGGTGACTCTAAGAGGCCCGAGCACAAAATCAGCACAGCTTCTTCAGTATTGAACAAACAAGTTTAGGGGGTTGCCACACAAGCCGTTACGGGATTGGTTGACCTTTACAGAATAATATTTGTTCTCTTTTTATGGGTCCTTGTTCTTGAGTCACACCTGGGCCAACAGTATGCAGACCAAGTTTCACCCTGGGCTCTAAAGAATGGGTTGGGTGGAACTTTATGTGGTTTTTCTAGGAACTGAAATTCTTAGCCCTAGGTCACTCGGGGGCAGTCATCTGCCTTCCTGTAATGGCGGCTGTCCGGATCCTTACCGCTTTCATTAGGAGCTTTAAAAATGCTAAAACTTCATACTAATGGAAGGAATTCTTGTAAACTTGTCAAAGATATACAGACATATGAACCAAGCCACACTAATGCTTTTCTCATACAGGTCTGTGTAGTTAGAATTAAAACTTTTCCTTTTCCTCTACAAATCATAGGCTGAATTAAAGCAGTTTGGCTATCACAGAAAAGTAACACAAATGCATGGTTCATTCTCTAACTAGGAAAGCAGCCTTCTCCAGCCTCCTCCTCAGCCCCTGCCTGCCCTTGCCCACATAGCTAATCCAGGAACGATATCCCTCAAGGTTTCAGGCTTGAAAACTTTTGTCAGAGACCTATAAGCACAGATCAGGGTCATGCCATTCAAATCTGAAACAGTATTCCATCCCAGTGTCCCTCTCCAAAGCTTTCAAACAATCAGTGTTTCCTTTTATTTAAAAACAAGAGGAAGAAAAATCCAACTAACTTGTTGTAAAGAGACCAATTTGAAATTTTAGTCACCTTGTGAAAAAAAAGTCGAGATCATTTTTCTGCCACTTGCTCCCCACCCCAACCAGTGTCATGTTGAAAAATTAAAAATTAGAGTTACATTTTACAACTGCTAACTGCTGGTTTTGCTCTTGTAAACTTGCTCGCCCTAGCACTAACCCCCCTCCCTTCTGCACAGGAAATAAGGAATTGAGTAAAAAGTCTCAGAGTCCAGATGCTGGCCCCTGGGACAAGGTTTGTGGTCATAGATAAAGACAGGTATGTTTTTCTGGTTCCTGTTTGAAAATTCCCTAAGTGGCCAAATGGGACCCAAGATAGGGACTCAAGATAGGGACCCAAGATAGGGACCCAAGATAGGGACCCAAGATAAGGACCACCTGGAAATCCAGCAAACTAGGCCAAATGTTAATCAATCACAAGCCTGTAATTCTGTAAACTCCCTGACCCTTATCTCCCAGAGTGACTATCTCTCAGCATCCGCGCCAATTGTTTTATTACAAAGAGTGTTATAAACTTCCCCATGTAGTAAAAAATGATTGCTAGAGTGTATAGCAACCTCTAATTACCAGACGCCTTGTGTTATGTGTAAATCTTGGGGTTCCTGCCTTTAAAAATGCCTGTAACCGCTGCTCGGGGCTTCCTGTCTGCCTAGGACAGAGAGCCCGTTTGCGTAAATGCCAAATTAACTCCTCTTGCTTATTGCATCTGCCGGCCTGGAGTCTGAGTTTTCTGGGGCACCCTCCCGTTGACGAAAGTATCCCAGAAGTCTGGGGTCTTTCAATGTATGACTTTCCAGAAGGTTTCAAGCAAGAAAATACTTCAGAGGACTGGGAAGGTGGCTCAGTCATAGATTGCTTGCCTTGCATGCATGAGGCCCTGGGTTTGATTCCTCAGCACCCCATAAGCAGAAAAAGCCAGAAGTGGCGGCGCTATGGTTCAAGCGATAGAGTGCTAACCTTGAGCTGAAACACTGAGGGACAACGCTCAGGCCCCAAGACCAACAACACAACACAAAGAAAATACTTCAGAAATTTTATGTTTTGCTACTCTACCTATTCCTGTAGGACCAAAGTGCCAAATAACCTCTGAGAAAGGAAACCTCAAAATAATCGCCAAGCCACATCTCACTCCCTTAAATTTTCAAAGATTAACATAGATCAGGAATGGAGTACATGCACTGGTTAATTATAGTTAATCATTTCATTAAATATGAACCAAGGGGGCTGGGAAGGTGGCTCAGTGGTAGAGCGCTTGCCTTGCATGCCTGAGGTCCTGAGTTCGATTCCTCAGCACCACATAAGCAAAAAGAAAAAAAGCCAGAAGTGGCACTGTGGCTCAAGTGGCAGAGGGCTAGCCTTGAGCTGAAGAGCTGAGGGACAGCGCCCAGGCCCAGAGTTCAGACCCCACGACCAGACCCCCCCCAAAAAATGTGAACCAAATCCCAAAGACATATGTCTTCTCCTTTTAGCAATCATTGAGCTTCAAAGCAAAGCCTTCAGAAGCAAACCTCAAAAAGCAATATCTCTCTCTCCCTCTCTCTCTCTCACTCCCTCTCCCCCCTCTGTCTCTCTGTTTCTGTTTCTGTCTCTGTCTGTCTCTCTCTCTCTCTCTCTCTCTCTCTCTCACATACACACACACACACACACACACACACACACACACACACACACACACACACACACCTTCTCCTTTCTTCCTGTCTCTTATTTTCCTTTCATCTTTCCAAGGCAAACTAGGAAACTAGTTTCTCTTCCCAAAAGCAAGTCATGAAGCCCATCTTCCCTACTTTTCTGTCTTAGAGATGGACATAAAGAAATTGTTTAATCTGTTTGTCCAGTAATATATCATTAGGCTCTCATTTCAGAAGGGGTCTTGCCACATACACAGGAGGAAGGAATGCTGCAAAGAAAAATCTGAGGCCAAGAAAAATCTAAACAGACAAGCCTTTCTGGATTTCTCCACTCTGTTAGTATTAGCTCATACTTTTTTTGTACAATTATATTTTTACACAGCTATCCACATAGCATCAAATCTAAGTATAAAAACAGACTTGTATATGTCTTTGGGGCCTTCCATCAGAACACTCTTACATCACATAAAATTATACTCAAGTAAATTTGTTACATTTTTCTCAGTTTGTCTTTTGTGATGGGCAGGAACGTGGTCACCGCTTCTTTCCCTTCCCCCACAGGGCCAACAATTTGCTTCTAGTGTTTCTTGGATCACTAAACCAACAACTACAAAAACAACCACAGTGATTGATTTTTTTTCACTAAAATAAACACGATCATGATGGTTAATCTTGATTTTTAAATTAGTTGGGTTGAGAAGTACCCAAGAGATTAGTAAGGTACACCTCTGGGTGTGTCTGTAATGGCTTTTCCAAAGAGGATTAACTAAGCTGGAGGGAAAGATATGCTCTGAATGAGGGCAGTACCATTCTATAGGATGGGGAGCTAGATGGAATAAAGGGGAAAAATGAATAAAGCCAGGGAGCCCAAGAATTCCTTCCGGTGCTGCCTGCTAGCTGCCGTGACAGGAGCTGCTCTATGCCACCACACCCTCTTGTCAGTAATGGACTGAAACCAGGAGCCAAGATCAATCATTTCACCCTTTAAGTCATTCTCTCAGGTATTTTTCCCATAGTATTGAATAGCTGATGGACTCGATGACCCATAGCCTGCATAACTCACCATGAAAGCTAAAATAAGGAAAAACAGAACAGAGCTAAATGAAATATTTTCCTTGATCCCCATGAATATTCATTTTCATATTTATTTCATTTGTTGTAGCCATCCATCAATATCCACAGGACATAACTCCACCTACCACAGTGGACATAAAAGCCTGAGTCTGTTCAATACCCTTATATAAAATTACATACAACCTACAAACATTCTTCTGCACACCTTATGTCATCTCCAGATTTTTACAATACCTAATACAACATAAATGCTACATTATTGTTCTGTGTGATGTAGAAGAAAAAGAAAAAAGTTTGTATTGTGTTTTATTGAGCTCACTTTTTCCAAATATTTTTAATTCATAATTGGTTGAATCTATGGATATGGAACCCATCATTGTGACGGCTAACTGTACTTGACAGATAGTTTGCAGATCTTTTGAATTTCTACCAAAGATCAAACCAAAAGATGTGAACCTTTGGAATCGACCTGGGTGTGGCTGCTTAACTGTTTACAAATATTTTTGTGTTCATTATTTCCTTTCATCAGTACAATAAGCAACAGCTGAGCAGGTATTATTATAAGTGAAGATATTGAGTCTCAGTGAAGCAATGTAAGTTGGTAAGGTAAGGATGATTAAAACCAAACTCTCACTCTTCATACTACTCATACTTCATACTCTTCATACTGTTTCCTCAAGGTAATAAATACAGAGATAATAAAATGCATGAAATGTTAATATAGAATTGTTCAAATACAAAAATTATGGGAATATTAATAGAGGGTCACTAAAACACATTAAAATGAAGTTTCAAGTAGATGTATATGCAAACACATATATGTAGAGTTTATAGCACTGTTTGTAATTCTTAAGTTAAAAGCTGTAGTATTTTCTTCTATTCTTTTAATAAGCCTGCTGATGTTGGTAGGCTGAAAAAAAATAAGAAACATCTGAACTAATATGTGTTTATGTTGATTCATTTGTGGTGGTGGTGTTAACACTGGAGCTGCTTCTCACAAAATAATTACTGTTTACTGATGGCAAAGCCCTGTGGATATGACCATAGTGCCAGTGACATAAAGAAAAGCCTGTTTAAATGATCTGAAAGCAGGGCCACAGCTGTAACTTTGCCCTGGCAGAGTCCATCAAGTAAATAGCATGATCTTTTCAAACACAGCCATATTATTTTCTTCCTGGCATTTATAATTTGTTAAAATTCTCAGTGTGTATGCCTTTCCTGCTTAATAACAATGGCGTTTAGCCAATCTCTGTACTTATCTCTTACACACACATTACTTCTATGTATTATTTAATCTAGTTTATATTAGAAAGAAATTCATACACACCTAACTGCAAATTTAAAACATATTCTGTTACTGTCATGAAATAACTTATAAGTCTGTGATGTAACATTTAAAACTGCTAAACATAGCCATTTTACTAAGATATGATATAAATGGAGCCCAACATCAACTTCTGGCTTTGCTTAGAACAACAAAGAAAACCAAAACCCAATGCTTAGAAACTGCTGATATTTGATTTGGTAAGACATACTACATTTGGTATTTACATGCTTACTCTTACTGCCAGAGCCCCCAGACCATCTGTAATGGGATTGAAGCCATTGTTTGTACTCTGGTAGGTAAGTGAATATCCAACCCATTTTCTAATTTAGAAATGATGGATAGATTTCAATCATTTTTATTCTTAACTGAAAGATTAGATGCTAAAATAAGAGCCACCTGGCACTGTCAACAGAATTTATAGTTTATATTAACCTCTTTCTCCCATTCAATTATACACCCACAGAGTTTGAAGAAATCTTGAAGGTGGCAGAAGCTAGTCATCCTTTTTGAATAATTTGGTTTATCAACTAAGAGTAAGAGCCTTGGAAACAGTGTAAGCCTGAACTCAGGTTTTCTGTGTGAATCATCTGCTTGACTTGCTAAATGAAGATGAAATAAAACATTCCTTATTGTGTTGTCAAGATTGAATGAGCTAGTGCATGGCTCAGTATAGGAACATAGTGGGTTGGCAGGTAATATGAGTTCTGTTTTTACAGCAATCCTACCACATGGTCCCTCAGCCTTTGACGGAGAACTTCCAGTAACAGTGAACTTTCTATTCTTAAGCTATCTGTCACAATTTTTATTTTTGTTGGTTGTAGGGCCTGAACTCTGGGCCTGGGTGCTATCCCTCAGCTCTTCAGCTCAAGGCTACCACTTGAGCCACAGTGCCACTACCAGTTTTTTCTGCTTATGTGGTGCTGAGGAATTGAACCCAGGGCCTCATGCATACAAGGCAAGCACTCTACCACTAAGCCACCTTCCCAGCCCCTATCTGTCACAATTTTATACCACAATGTCAAAGGCTATTTCTCTCTTGTCTACTTCTGTTGAATATATATATATATATATATATATATAAATGCCATATATATATTCAAGTGCCATATATATATATATATATATATATATATATATATATATATATAGAGAGAGAGAGAGAGAGAGAGAGAGAGAGAGAGAGAGACATAATCCCTGTTCCTCACAACAATTGCTCCTTGAAATAATTTTAGGCAAGCTAATTTGTTTGTTTTTTTTTTTGCCACTACCATTCTGTGAGTCTTTTTTTTTTAATTTTTTTATTGTAAAGATATTATACAGAGGGTTACAGTTACATGAGTGAGGTAATGAGTACACTTCCTCTTGAGCATTGTTACCCCCTCCATTGTTTTCCCCCTACCATCCCCTCCCTCCCTCCCTTCCCCAAGGTTCTTTTTTTTTTTTTTTTGATTATGATTAAGTGATTACTTAATTTCCAGTAATTCACAGTATTGTGGAATAATGATGCTCGTTTAAAGTCACAAGTTCATTCTAACTTTCCTGGAGCAAATTGTCTATCACAGTCTGTAATATATAACGGTGCTCACATGTTATATACCATATATGTGATCAGCAGCATGGGGATATTTGGTAGTGGTTCAACCAGATGAGTGGGAGTTCTTTGTTTCTTAAGTCCTGTTAGTTTTGTCATATCACCTAACATTTTGGATTTATCATCCACTTATCAGGGAGACCATGTACTGTTTGTCTCTTCGTTCTTGGCTTACCTCGCTCAACATGATTCCTTCTAGCTCCATCCATTTCCCTGCAAATGCCATTATTTTGTCATTTCTAATGGCTGCATAATATTCCATTGTGTATAGATACCACAATTTTTGGATCCATTCATCTGTGGTGGGGCATCTAGGTTGTTTCCATATCCTAGCTATTGCGAACAGTGCTGCAATAAACATGGAGGTGCACGTGTCCTTGTATATTGGTTCCTGTTGTTCAGGGTAGATGCCTAGAAGTGGTATGACTGGGTCGTAAGGGAGGTCAATCTTTAGCTTTCTAAGGACCCTCCAGACTGCTTTCCAAAGTGGTTGTATGAGTGTACATTCCCACCAGCAGTGTAATAGCGTTCCTCGTTCTCCACATCCCCTCCAGCATTTGTCGTTGGCTGATTTGTGGATGTGGGACATTCTGAGTAGGGTAAGGTGGTATCTCAGGGTTGTCTTTATTTGCATTTCCTTCACCAGCAGGGATGATGAACATTTCCTCATGTGTTTCTTTGCCATTTTTATTTCTTCATTTGAGAAGTCCCTCTTTAGTTCCCTTGCCCATTTAGTAATTGGTTTGTTAGGTTTGGGAGGGATTAGTTTCTTGAGTTCCCTGTATATACAGGATGTTAACCCCTTGTCTGATATATTGCTGGTAAATATTTTTTCCCAATTAGTTGGTTGTCTTTCTAGCTTGGTTGCGATAGCTTTATCTGTGCAGAAGCTTTTTATTTTAAGGTAGTCCCATTTGTCGAGTCTCTCTCCAATTTGTTGTGACCCTGGGACTCTGTTCAGGAAGTTCCTTCCTGTGCCTATTAGTTCAAGTGTCTCTCCTACTCTGTCCTGCAGTAGTTTCAGAGATTCAGGTTTAATGTTAAGGTCTTTAATCCATTTTGAGTTGATGTTGGTGCATGGTGATAGGCTGGGGTCCACTTTTAGCTTTCTGCATGTGGCTGCCCAGTTTTCCCAGCACCAGCGGTTGAAGAGGCTGTGTTTCTTCCATTGTATGTCTTTGGCTCCTTTGTCGAATATCAGCTGGCTGTAGGCCTGTGGATTTATTTCTGGATCTTCTATTCTGTTCCATTGGTCTTCGGGTCTGTTTTTGTGCCAGTACCATGCTGTCTTTGTTATTATAGCTCTGTAGTAGAGTTTGAAGTTCGGCATGGATAGCCCTCCCATATTGTCTTTATCCCCTAGAATTGTTTTGGCTATTCTAGGTCTTTTGTTGTTCCATATGAATTTTTGGACTGTTTTCTGTATTTCAGTGATGTACGTCATTGGGATTTTAATAGGAATTGCGTTGAATTTGTATATTAGTTTTGGAAGTATTACCATCTTTACTATATTAAGTCGGCCTATCCAGGAGCATGGGAGGTCTTTCCATTTCCTAGTGTCTTCTGCAATTTCTTTCTTTAACTTTTTATAGTTCTCATTAAATAGTTCTTTTACATCTTTGGTTAGGTTAATTCCTAAATATTTTATTTTTTGGGAGGTTATTGTGAATGGGGTTGCTCCTTATTTCCCTCTCTTCCTGTACATTATCAGTGTATAGGAAGGCAACTGATTTTTGTGGGTTTATTTTGTATCCTGCTATTTTGCCGAAGTGATTTATGATTTCTAAGAGTTTGGGGATGGAGTTTTTGGGATCGTGGAGGTATAGTATCATGTCATCTGCAAAAAGGGATAGCTTAACTTCTTCTTTCCCTATGCAGATCCCTTTAATGTCTTTTTCTTGCCTTATTGCCCTGGCTAAGGGTTCTAGGACTATATTGAAGAGGAGTGGAGACAGTGGGCATCCTTGCCTTGTTCCTGATTTTAGGAGAATTGGTTGCAGCTTTTCCCCATTAAGTATAATATTGGCTATTGGTCTGTCATAAATGGCTTTTATTGTTTTTAGAAATGTTCCTTCTATTCCTATTTTCTCCAGAGCTTTTAGCATGAATGAATGTTGAATTTTGTCAAAGGCCTTTTCTGCATCTGTGGCGATAATCATGTGATTCTTGACCTTGGCTCTGTTGATACGTTGGATTACATTTATTGACTTACGTATGTTAAACCATCCCTGTGTCTCTGGGATGAAGCCTACCTGGTCATAGTGAATTTTTTTTTTATGTGTTTCTGGATTCTGTTAGCTAGAATCTTGTTAAGGATCTTTGCATCTGTGTTCATCAAGGAGATTGGCCTGTAATTCTCCTTTTTGGTTGGGTCTTTGCCTGGTTTGGGGATGAGTGTGATATTGGCTTCGTAGAATGAGTTTGGGATAGCTCCTTCCTTCTCTGTTTCTCTGAAGAGCTTGAGGAGTATGGGTATTAGTTCTTGTTTAAAGGTCTTATAGAATTCTGCTGTGAATCCATCTGGTCCTGGGCTTTTTTTTGTTGGAAGACTTTTGATAGCTTCCTGTATCTCATTATAGGATATTGGCTTATTTAATTGGTTAACTTCTTCTTTGCTCAGTTTGGGCAACTTGTATTTCTCTAAAAATGCATCCATTTCTGCCCGATTTTCTTCCTTTAGAGAGTATAGCTTTTGAAAGTAGTCTGTTAGAATTGTTTGGATATCTTGGGTACGTGTTGTGATGTTTCCCGTGGCATCCCTAATCCTATTAATATGGGTTTCCTCTCTTCTTTTAATTAATCTAGCCAATGGGCCATCAATTTTGTTTATTCTTTCAAAGAACCAGCTTTTTGTTTGATTTATTTTGGTTATGGTTTTCTGATTTTCTAATTGGTTAATCTCTGCTTTTAATTTGGTTATCTGGCTTCGTCTAGTAGCTTTAGGTCCCATTTTTTCTTGTTTTTCTAGCTGTTTTAATTGCAACATGAGATTATTTACTTGGTCTGTCTCCATTCTCTTGATGTGGGCACTGAGGGCAATAAATTTGCCCCTCAGGACTGCTTTTGCTGTGTCCCACAAGTTTCTTTGTGAGGTGTTTTCATTTTCATTGAGTTGTAGGAAATGCTTTATTTCTTCTCTGATCTCTTCTGTTATCCAGGCATTGTTAAGGAGTGTGCTGTTCAATTTCCATGTATTAGAGAAATTTCTGCGGTATGCTTTGTTATTGAGAGCTAGCTTGATTCCACTGTGGTCAGATAGGATACAGGGGATTATGTCGATCCCTTTGTATTTGCTTAAGTTCCTTGCATGAACTATGATATGGTCTATTTTGGAGAAAGTTCCGTGAGCTGCTGAGAAGAATGTGTACTGTGTTGTTTTAGGGTGAAATACTCGGTAGATGTCAGTTAATTCCGCTTGAAGTATGGCCTCTCTTAATTCGGTAGCTTCTTTGCCAATCCTCTGGTTGGTAGACCTGTCCTTTGGTGAGAGTGGTGTGTTAAAGTCTCCTAGTATTATCGTATTGGGATCTATTTTATTCTGTAAGTTTGAGAGCATTTGTTTGACATATCTGGGTGCACCAATATTTGGGGCATATAAGTTGATGATGGTTATATCCTCCTCTTGGATTGTTCCCTTTATTAATATGTAGTGTCCGTCCTTGTCTTTCTGTACTGATTTTAATGAAAAGTTTATTTTGTCAGATATCAGGATAGCTACACCTGCTTTCTTACTGGGGGCGTTTGATTGGTAGATCCTTTTCCACCCCTTCACTCTGAGTTTGTTTGTATGTTTGGCTGAGAGGTGGGTCTCCTGAAGGCAACAGATGGATGGGTCTTGTTTTCTGATCCAGTCCTCAGTTCGTTTTCTTTTAATTGGCGAATTCAGCCCATTTATATTAAGAGAAAGTATAGAGAGATGCATTGTTGTCCCTGCCATTCCGTTTTCCTAAGTTTTTCTTCTTTCCTTTCCTCCTGTGCTTGCTCAGTTAGACTTTGAGTAACACCTGTTTGGGGCAGGCCCCAGTTCCTGGTTGCTTTCTTCAGGTTGTGTCCCCCCTCTTAGAATTCTTTGTAATGCTGGCTTAATGTTTATGTATTCATTTAGTTTTTCTTTGCTATTAAAAGTTTTCAGTTCTCCATCGAATGTGAATGCTAGCTTTGCCGGGTATATCAGTCTGGGTTGGCAGTTATTGGCTCTCAGGGCTCGTATGGTGCTTTCCCAGGCTTTTCTTGCATTCATTGTTTGTGTGGAGAGATCTGCAGTAATTCTTATTTTTTTCCCGTTGTAGTATAGCTCCTTCTTCATTTTTGCTGCATGCAGGATTGTTTCCTTATTATTCAGATCTATCATTTTTACTATAATGTGTCTAGAAGTGTTTCTCCTGGGGTCTTGCTTGTTGGGTATTCGATAAGCTTTTGTGATGTAGTTAAGATGGTCGTTTTTGAGGTGGGGAAAATTTTCATTGATTATATTGTTAAATAGGTGTTGCATTCCCTTGCTCTGGAATTCCTCACCTTCGTCCACTCCAATTATGCGAAGGTTAAATTTTTTAGCATTATCTGCTTGCTCTTGAATATCCCTTTGGTTTAATTTGAGTGATTTTTCCATATCTGTCACTTTTTGGTCCATTTGTTGTATTCTGTCTTCTGTATCTGACACTCTACCTTCCATTTCATTCACTCTGTTGACAGTGGCTTCTACTGTGGTTTGCATGGAGGAAATGGATCCCTTTATGGATTCAATGTTGGTTCTCAAAGTACTGATCTCACCTCTCAATGAGGTATGCATTACCTCTAATTTGGCATTTATCTCACTTCTTACTGAGGTTTGTGCAGCTTCTATTTTTGCATTCATCTCTTGTTTGATACCCTGTATCTCTTTGGATAGTTCATCCTTGTGCTCTTTCAATTTCTGATCAATTTCTCGCTTTATTTCTTGAGTCATTGCCTCCAGCAACCCTTGGAAGTAGCTTTTGTCTTCCATTCCTGCTTTGCTCCCACTGGGGCTCTCCCCTGCGTGGCTGCTGGCTTTTGAGGTGAGCTTGCTGTCCTGGGTGGTGGTAAACCTTGTGATTTTTCTCTGTGATTTTCGCATGGAGGTTCAGGAGACTGCTCTTCAATTTTGTTTTGGTGTGTCTGTCTTTGCTTGGTTGCTGATTCTGTATTGGTAGAGAGAGTCTGTGCCTGATCTGGGTTCTGTTGGGAGCCTATTTCCAGCTGCTATTCTGACTTAGGATTCTCAGCTCTCTGCTGTAGATTGCTGGCAGTTCCCGCCTTTGGAAGGGTTGAGCAGCCTAGACTGCTTGTGTTTGCTCCTACGGGTGCTCTTGTGAAGAACAGATGCTCTGGATGCACTCTCCCAAATACTGGAGTCTGCTATGGGCTCCTGATGTGTTTTTGTTTGTTTGTTTTGGGCTGGTTGTGGGCTTGAACTCTAGGTTTGGGTGCTGTCCCTCAGCTTTTCAGCTCAAGGCTGGCACCCTACCATTTGAGCCACAGCACCACTTCTGACCCTTTTTGCTTTTGTGATGCTGAGGAATCAGATCCAGGGCCTCATACATCCAAGACTATCACTCTATTGCTGAGCCGCCTTAACAGTCTGAGCTCCTGCTTACTATCAGGTGCTGGCAGCCTGTGTTGCCCAATTCCCAGTCTAGAGTATATGGGTGGAGTTTTGGTGGGGTTTGGGCTTCTCTTGTCCTGGGCCTCCAGGTCTTTTGTTGTCACAGGCGTGCTTCCCGGGGAGTGTTGTTTCCTGGTTTTCTCCCCTCTGTTGAGGCGTATGCTCAGCTTTTTACTTCAATTGGGAGGAGTTGGTTGTGTTGTTCAGGCGCAGGATCCCTGGGCCTGGTTCCGGCCCCAGCCTGGAGTGTGCTTGTTAGGCCTGTGCTGATGTGTGTACCACCTAGGTTATGCAGCCTGGAGTGCACTCGTTAGGCCTGTGCTGATGTGTATACCACCTAGGTTATATAGCCTGGGGGACACAGTTCAAATTTCTTCTACTATTGGTAGTCTTGACCCAGGGGCGCTGTTCCTGGCTTGGGCATGTAAGCTCCCTTCCAGGGGTGCTCTTGCTCTAGCCTGGCCAGCTGAGTGTGCTCCACGGGCTGGTGGAGCTCTCAAACAGTTCCCAGTTTTAGTGGGTCCTGTGGTCCGGGTGTTGGGGTGGGGAGTCTAGGTCAGGGTCTGGGGATTCCCTCCAGCTCTGGTCTCCCTTGAGGGATACACTTCCCCTGTGGGGTACTCACCCTGGAGCTGGTTGTTTCTGTGTGGTGTAGGTTGTCAGTTGTTGTTGCAATCCAGGCTGGGTTGGGCGGTGGTGGCTCTGTGTGATTCTTTTCTGTCTCTGCCTCTGTCGAAGCTGTCGGGTCAAAAGTGTCCACACTCAGGCAGCTTCTTCGCAGTACCTCTGGGGCCCAAGTGGCCCAGCCAGGTCGCTGCGATCGCGATCGGGCTGGCGGGTGGTCTGCCGACAGGACCCTTTGTCGCACTGCTGGCGCCGAGCGGCTTTGGCGGGATGGAGCCTCTCTGCTCGGGTGGAGAGTGAGGGGTGGGGGGGGGATCCTCGTGGAGACTCCCGGCTGGTAGATTTCTCTGTTCCTGGCGATCCGCTGTTCTGCAAACCAGTACCTGGTGATCTGAAAGCGACCCCCTGTGTCTCTGCTGTGTCTCTGGGGCTCCCGCAGCCCCCGCCGGGCCGGCTGGCGGCTTGGCGCACTGCCGCACGGCCAGTAAAGGTTGGGGGAGGGGTCTTCGCTTTTCTCTGTTCTGAAATTCTTCTTTTCCTCTCTTTCTTTTTTTGTTATTCTCCGCCTCTGGTTTTTCTCTGAGTGTTCGTCTTTTTGTTGTTGTCGGTCTCTTGGGGAGATTAAGCGTTGGAACTCGAACTCTCTTTTTGGTTGGAGAGAGCTGTGGCGTTTCCCTACTGCTCCGTCGCCATCTTGGTCCCCCCCTTTCTGTGAGTCTTTTTACCAGCTCAAATATTTCCAAATCTTTTTATTATTTTAGGTTTTTAATGTCCCTTCATTTTTACCATGATTATTTTCCTACAAAACTTTTACAGTTTATTTCTGCCTAACACTCTTGAAATGTGATATATATGGCTAATGAAATTGCCTAAATAAGCACTAAGAAGTTGAGGCATATGAAATTCTGATTTTGAATAATGACACTTTACTACTTCATTTCTTTTTTTTGGGGGGGGGGGTCCGGTCGTGGGGCCCGAACTCTGGGCCTGGGCACTGTCCCTCAGCTCTTCAGCTCAAGGCTAGCGCTCTACCACTTGAGCCACAGCACCACTTCTGGCTTTTTTTCTTTTTGCTTATGTGGAGCTGAGGAATCGAACCCAGGGCCTTGAGCATGCAAGGCAAGTGCTCTACCACTGAGCCACCTTCCCAGCCCTACTACTTCATTTCTTATTCTTACATTGTTTGTTTCTTTTTCTTTTCTTAAAATGTTGAATAAAAGAGAGGCACAGGTGCAGGCTTGCTTCTCTTCTTTTTTGTTTACTTGGATTTTTTGTTTTGTTTCTGTGAGGGTCCTGGGGCTTGAACTCAGAGTGTGGGCTCTGTCCCTGATATTTTGTGCTCAGGGCTAGAACTCTACCACTTAAACTACAGCTACATTTCTGATTCTCTGGTGGTTAATTGGAGATAAGAGCCTTATGAACTTTCCTGCCTGGCTTTGAATTGCAGTCCTCAGATCTCAGCCTCCTGAGTAGCTAGGATTACAGGTGTGGGCCACCAGAGCCTGATGTCTTTGTTATTTTTTTACCACGAAGGTATCTAGTGTTAAATTTTGTATTTGTAATACCTACTTCATGAAAATTTAACTTGTTAAGCCTGTACTATACATCTTGGAAATTGAGTTGACATTATGAGAAGCATAGAGGTTTTTCTGAGAAGATGTAATGCCTGTAAAATTTGCATTAGACAATCTCTGAAGCTATCTTAGAAGTCTAAACAAAAACTACTGAAGCTTTATGTTTAAATGTGCTTTATTCTGCTATGAAAACATGTCTTCTCTGTCTTGAAGATGAGGGATTATTTTCACCACACAAGCTCTCCCTGACAATTGGTCAAATATTAGCAAACAAAATGAATAACCACAGCATATCTAAATCAAATATCCTGTCAGGCTCAATCCTTTTGTCAGTAGGCCAGGGCTGCGGCCTCCCTGGCTCTGGACCTTAACCTCTGTCAACAAAACCCAACATCTGAGTAGTTTTTTGGCAGCCAACGCAGTTTGCTGGCACCATCATAACTGCCTCATTCGGAGGTTACTAATTGGTAATCTGAACCTATGAGCCAGACTTTTGCATATTTATATTAAGTATTAATTAGCTAAGGTATAAAGATAAAATAGCTATACAGTTTATCTTCAAATATGAAAGGTAAAAGCAATAAAATGGATAGACTTAACTTCTGAACAATGAAAATCTTTAGCTGGGCGCTGATGGCTCACGCCTGTAATCCTAGCTACTCAGGAGGCTGAGATCTGAGGATCACAGTGGAAAACAAACCTGTAAAGGAAAGTCCATGAGACTCTTATCTCCAATAAGCTACCAAAAAAGCATAAGTGAAGCTATGGCTTAAATGGTAACACACTAGGCTTGAGCTAAAGAAGCTCAAGGACAATGTATAGGCTCTCAGTTCTAGCCCCAGGAGTGGCACAAAAAACAAAACAAACAAACAAACAAAAAACAGATTGTTCACAGTAATCTTAAAGGCAGGAAAAGAGGGGAAATCATTTTAATTACCTCTGTATAACAACATATTGTTTCATAACCCACACTATATAATAATGCAATTGAAAGAATTTAATGGTTTGAAAAACTTTATAATTTTTAAGCAAAAATAAATTTAGAATTATGGTATTATTCTGAGAAGATATTAGTCAAATGAATATGTTGTACTAGAATAATAATTATTTTGTAAGAAGATTATTGTCTCTTTTTTTTTTTTTTTTTTTGCCAGCCATGAGGCCTGAACTCTGGGTCTGGGCGCTGTCCCTCAGCTCTTCAGCTCAAGGCTAGCGCTCTACCTCTGGAGCCACTGCACCACTTCCCGGCTTTTTCTGTTTATGTGGTGCTAAGGAATCGAACCCAGGGCCTCATGCTTGCAAGGCATGCACTCTACCGCTGAGCCACCTTCCCAGCCCCTAGTGTCTCTTATTATAGTTTGTTTCCAAATAAATATCAGCCTTAAAAAAATTTAAAAAAATAAAAATAGGTTTTAATGCTTTAAAAAATAATACTATAATCATAATTATTTTCACAAGAAATAGACTATTAAGTACAAAATTACTTTTTCCAATAACTTTCTAAATATTTAAAAATGAAAATATTTTTGTAATCAAAATTGTCTATTGTGTTATTTTACTAGATTTAACCATTGTTACAGCCTATAAGATCTGGTTAAACAAAATGATTTTCTTCAGTAAATTTGATAAAGTATGCCTTCAACAGAAGTGATGATGAGTGTTCAATAGAATAAAGTCAAAAGGACAAATATACATAGTCACAGCAAGAAGTGAAAATTTCTCAAAAATATACATAAAGTATTACATGTTTTAATGAAATATTTTGCTAAAACTAAGACATACATTTCTCTTTTGAGTGTAAAGAACAGACTCATTCAAACCACCTTCAGAAATAAGATTTCTTGTAAGATGATACGTTTTGTACTAGCACTAAATAGCTTCCAGGAACAGCTAGGCAGTTGTGGAAAAAGTCTTCTCTGTCTCTCTGTTATGGCCTATGGTACAGGCTTCTGATTCAGGATTTGTTTACTCTCCTTTTGCAATTAACGATAGGATCTTTCCTAGACTATCTTACTCTGAATCAGGGAGAGGACTCCTGGGCTGGGCCACCTCTCTGCAAAAGACAGCCTAACCCTGCTTCCCTGAGTAGGGGGGTGGGAGGAGTTTTCATCCAGAAAGAAATCCTCAGTGACTGATTGATGTGACTACTTTCACCACGCGGCTAATTCTGACGAAGCAGAAAACGAAGGTTAGAGTGACATGATTTGTTCTTAGTAAGTATGCCCTGCCAAGGAAGCAACAGTTGTACTGCTAAATATACTCACAGACCAAGCATGGAGAGTGGGGGAAAGAGAGAAAACACATCCTTAAAGCTGAAGAGATATGTGTTGCCACAAAACGTTCAATTTTAAATATGAAATTCCAAAAACAGAAAGTAAAAAAAAGAAAATGGAGGAAGAAACAACATTTGGAGAGATAATACACAAGATTTTTTGAATCCGAAATATATCAAAGCACATGAAGTAGTATGCACCTCATTCGATTTTTTAAAATTTTATTTTATTGTAAAGATGCGGTACAGAGGGGTTACAGTGACATGAGTAAGGTAATGATTACATTTCTTTTCGAACATTGTTACCCCCTCCTTTTTTTCCTACTATCCTTTCTTTCCCCCACCTCCTCCCCACACCAAAGTTGTAAAGATCATTTCCAACATAATGTCCTGTGGGTATCATTGTGGCAATGGGTCATCATGTGTCCTTGTTTCATCATTTTGTTATCCCCTGACAACAGGGGATATACCATAGGGGGAAGAACATACAAAAGAAACAAAAGAAAATCACATAGTACATTAAAAATACAACAACAAAGAAAAACCTCCTTGTGTCCCTATCCTGGGGTTCATTTCACTTAACATCATCTTGTATGGTCATATGTACATAGCTTTTGAGCTTTTATGCTCATCTGATAAAATTATCTTAGATGTATACTAATTATTATAAATAAGGGAAACCATGGGACCTATGTTTCTTTGGGTCTGGCTTACTTCACTAATATGATTTTTTCCAAGTCTTTCCATTTCCTAACATGTGAGGCGATGTCCACCTCGTTAAATTTGCATTTAAAAAAAGTTAAAAAATCTCAGCTAGACACTCTTGGCTCACATCTGTAACTATAGCTATCCAGAGGATTACAGTTCAAAGTCAGCCTGGGCAGAAATCTCTGTGAGACTTCATTTCCAATTAAACAGCTGGAATTGGCTCAAGTAGTAGAGGACCAACCTACCCAGCAAACAAGCTGAACAAGTAAAAGGCCCTGAGTTCAAACCCCAATTCTGAAAAAAAAAAAAAAAAAAGGAAAGAATAAAAATCTAGGTAAATGTAAATTGATATTAACTGCATGAATGATAGTAGTCTATTATAATGTTTGACTATATGTACAATTAAAATGCATAACAACTTTAATACAAAAGACAGAAGAGAGGCAAGTTGTATATCCTAAAGCCCTTGAAGTAGTATAATATTAATTTGTAAATCCATAACAAAGTAATAAAGAATAGCAATGGAGATATAGAAAAAGTGGGACACATTTGGAGTTAGTGCTAAGACGATAGTTTCAGAAAAATATTATGTAATATATATTTATAAATATTTAATTATTAGAAGTAATTTAAGTATTAAAATCTGAATGGACTCAAATACCCATTTAAAAAACAAAAATTGTTAGAAACACTGAAAAAATTACAGGCTACCTATAAAATGCACCTTTAGAATGAGAAACCTAAGCAACTCCATTTTACTTAAGACCCCATCTCAGTTCTGCGACTTAACTCATGGCCCACTTTAGCCCCGATGCCAGGAATTTATGACAGAACCATGCACAAAACAATTCTTGGAGCCATAGATGGCATCTGCTTAAGGCAGGTGTTAGCATCTGAGTGACTTTGCCCCTGAGTGACCTAGGGCTAAGAGTTTCAGGTAAAACCATATAATGTTCTGACCATGTAATGTTCCGACCAACTGGTTCTTCAGAGCCCAGGGCGAAACATGCCATGCATACTGTTGGTCCAGGTGTGACTCATAACCGTTTGTGCTCAAGCTATGGACCAAGGATATTTTCTGTAAAGGTCAACCAATCATACTTGCCCAACTTAGCTTGCTTTAAATGTTAACCAATCATGTAATTTCTTATGTAAAAATTCCTTAAAGTTGTTTGTTCAATACTATAAAAACTGTGCTGATTCTACGCTCTGGGCCTCTTAGCGTCACCGGTAGCGTCACCGGTTACCACGGAGGACCAAGCTTGAGCTTGCAATAAACGAGACTTTGCTGTTTCCTTTGATCATGGTCTCTGGTGGTCTATAGGGGGCATCCGAAAACGGGGTACTTCATAGAATGCAGAGTTTAAAATGGTGAAAAAAGCCAACTCTACTCTGGAGGCCGAGATTTTGAGGATCATGGTTTGAAGCCACCCCAGGTAGGAAAGTCCATGAGGCTTTTGCCTCCAATTAACCACAAAAAAAAGCCGGAAGTAGAGCTGTGGCTCAAGGGGTAGAGTGCCAGCTGTAAGTGAAAAAAGTCAGAGAAAGCACCCCAGGCCTAAGGGAGTTCAAACCCCAGTACTGACACACACAAAAAGAAAAGGAAAGAAGAGAATAGAAACATGGAAAAGTAGATGCTATTAAATACTTCCCAAAAAGAAAGCTAAAAGTCACAGCATACTTCAGAGCATTCAAAGCAGGAGTGTTCATAATGATAAATAGGTCAGTCCATGAGAAGGAGTAATAACTCCAAACTCCTAAGCTCTTAAGATAATTTCAAAATATCTTAAAACTGTCGGGGGGGGGGGTGGAGATAATGATAGAAATTAACGATGAAAACAGACAATAGAAAAAGTTTCTTTTAAAAACTAATACAATTGAACTAGGTACCAGTGGCTCATGTCTCTAATTCTAGCTACTCAGAAGGCTGAGATATGAGAATTGTGGTTCAAAGCCAGCCTGGGTAGGTAAATCTTTGAGACTCTTATGTCCAATTAACCACCAGAAAACTGGAAGTGGTACTGTGGCTCAAGTGGTAGAGTGTTCGCCTTGATCTGAAGAGCTGAGGGACAGTGCCCAGGCCCAGAGTTCAAGCCACATGAGTGACAAAAAAAAAGAAAAAAAAGAAGGAAATGTGAGACAGCAATATAGACCCTATCCAAATGAAGAATAGTAAAAAGGGCCCAGCCCTGGTGGCTCACATATGTAATCTTAGCTACTCAGGAGTTTAAGACCTGAAGATTTCAGTTAAAAGCCAGCCCAGGTAAGAAAGTCTGTGTGACTCTTGGGTCTAATAAATTACCAAAAAGCCAGCAGTGGAGTTATGGCTTGAGCATAAAAGCACAGGGATAGCACCTAGCCCTGAGTTCAAGCAGCCAGGACCAGAACAACAAAAACAGATAATCTGCATTGTTCTAAATCCATACACAAAAGTTAAACTATATATTTCCTACAAAGAAAATTTCAGGCACAGATGGTTTTTATGGTAGATTCTTTCAAATACTGTGTAATAAGAAAAGCATCAATCTCACACTCCTTCAGAGAATAGAAAGAGAACATTTGCAAGAATTTTATGAGGTCATTATAACCTTCATACCAAAAATTAACAAAAACATCACAAGAAAAGAAAATTAGAGTCCATTTGTACTCATGAGCAAAAAATATGAATATTTGAAATGAAATATTAGCAATCATCCAGCAGCACTTTTCAAAATAGCCCAAACTGGAGCTGGGAATGTGGCTTAGTGGTAGAGTGCTTGCCTAGCATGCATGAAGCCCTGGGTTCGACTCCTCAGTATCACATAAACAGAAAAAGCCGTAAGTGACATTGTGGCTCAATTGGTAGAGTGCTAGTCTTGTCAAAAGAAGTTCAGGGACAGTGCCTAGGCTCTGAGTTCAAGCCCCAGGACTGGCAGAAAAAAAAAAGCCCAAACTGGAAAACCCTACAAATTTTATCATCATGTGTATAATAAAAATTCATGGTATATTCAAATAGCAGAACATTACGCAGCACTGAAAACAAATGGGTTACTGTTATAATGATATGGATGAATTTTGCAAATGTAATGTTAAGTGAGAGAAGCACAAAAAGGAATAAATAAAATCAGGTTAAAAAATCTCTACAAGATAATAGTGATTTTGGGAAGGGGAGAGAGATATTTACTGAGGAGAAACAAGACAGTGCTTCTCTAAATTTTATGAGCAGTAATTACAACAATTTTTCTATTTTCCAAAGCAAACATTTTCTTGAAGAGTTTTCACCTTCACATACACATATATAATAATTCAAATTTATTTGAACTCTTTACATGTATGTATACTTTTCAGACTAGCCTATCCATTTAGAACATTTATGTCCTTGCAACATTGATGTGATTACGAAAGAAAATTGAACATCACTAAGCAATATGAAAATTCAACTCACTGAAGACAAAAGGCACAGAACCACAATTTAAGACCAGCCAATGGGAACAAGGAATAAACCATCCATAGTTAGTGCAGTGGTCAGGCCCCAGTGGCTCACACCTGTAATCCTAGCTACTCAGGAGGCCAAAATCAGAGGATTGTAATTCAAAGCCAGCCTGAGCAGGAAAGTTGGTGAGACTCATCTCCAATAAACTACCAAAAAGCCAGAGTAAATAATGAGGATCAATTTTCTTGGGCACTGGTGGCTCATGCTTGTAATGCTAGCTACTCAGGAGGCTGAAATCTGAGGGTCTTCAAAGCCTGCCTGGGTAGGAAAGTCTGTGAGATGCTTATCTCCAGTTAAGTGCCAAAAAAGCCAGAAGTAGGGCTGTGGCTCAAAGTGGTACAACACTAGCCTTGAACAAAAAAAGCTCAGGGACAGCACCCTGAGTTGAAGCCCCATGACTGACAAATAAACAAACAAACAAACGAATAAATATTCTGCCATAAAAGGAGACATAATTTATGCTTTACACATACCTTAGTAGAGTAAGCCTGTTACTACTAAAAATGGAACTTATTCAATAAAATAACCATTCACTTCTACTCAGAATCACAAATTACTCAGCAGGTCTGA
Organism: Dipodomys merriami; assembly: GCF_024711535.1. Classification (NCBI taxonomy): domain Eukaryota; kingdom Metazoa; phylum Chordata; class Mammalia; order Rodentia; family Heteromyidae; genus Dipodomys; species Dipodomys merriami. The sequence continues at coordinate 396,695 of NW_027203849.1, forward strand.
GGTGTCCGTAAGGGTTTTGTGTTTCTGATCTTTCTCCCTCGGCTTGACACTGCCCTCTCCCTCATAGCGTGACGCACAGAGCAGCTGCCTGGCGCAGCAGAGGACAGTATGATAGGCTGACACAAGAAATGCCACACAACCAAAAGCTAGAATATAAATAGCATTTTTAAAGGGAAAGGATTTTTCTAATAAAAATACTCAATGGGGTGACTTTTAAGGCAAAATATTAAAGTCAGCCTTGAAATATCACTTACTATAATATAAAACTTCCTTTCATGAGATTTGTCTTTCTCTGTAATTCATAGCCTAGTGCTTTCTTATAAACCTTTGAAAAGTACTGTGAATAGAATATATTGTATGAGGGATTCAAAAAGCTTTGATTATCTGTTGACAATGGAAGATTATAGATTACCTTCCAGGTAATTTAGAATTAAAAAATTTAACGTGAATTGTGATGTGGAACCATATTTGAAGATATTATACCCAAAATATATCATTTATCTACATTCTTAGAAATTTTTCTTAGATCAGTTTTAAGCAATAAACTGAGTGACATACTCTCATAAGGTATTATTTCTCAACTATTAGTATCAAATGGAAAGATTTTATATTTTCACTATGCCAAGGAGTAATTTAAATAACTCACTGAATCAGTTTTTTTCACATAATACCAGCTGGGTACTGGTGGCTCACACCTATAATCCTAACTACTCTCAGGAGGCTGAGATATGAGAACCACAGTTTAAAGCCAGCTTAGGCAAGAAAGTCAGTGAGACTCTTATCTCCAATGAGCTACTCAGAAAAGGCCAGACATGACACTGTGGCTCAAGTGGTAGTACACTAGACTTGAGCATAAAGACATTCAGGGGACGTGCCCAAGCCCTGAGTTCAAGCCCTGGCACTGGTAAATATAATAATAATAATAATAATAATAATAATAATAATAATAATACCAAACAACTCTGCCTCTTGTTAAAGCAAAATGAGTCATCATGAGCCTCAATTTTTTTCTGAAGATAAATAAGCGAACCATAAATGTAACTAAACCCCAATGTAATACATTAAGCAATTAGTTGAAGGAATAGCAATTATCCTTAACATTAACATTGGTATAAGAACTAAACAGGTTAACTTTGTAGAACTAGATACGAATCTTGCATGGAATGCTCCACATGACTTTAAATACTTTAAGAACAGAAGCCCTTTCTATCATTTTTGAATCCATAAGACACAACTATTTCCCAAGCACATTGCCTTCCTCTTAAATTCTGTCCTTTAACTTATTGTTACATCACCATTGCCTCTTCTTTTCATTAATTTTCTTACTTATGTATTTTTTGTGGTACATAGGTTTGAACTGGGATGAGGTGGGTGTCTCATGCTTGCTTGGCTTACTCCTTTGGCTTGTGTTCTAATACTTAAGCCACATCTCCTGCCTGCTTTTTGCTGGTGATTATGGAGTCTTTGCCTTCTGCCTGGGCTAGCTTTGAACCTCCATCCTCAGATCTCAGCCTCCTGAGTAGACTAGGTGTGAGCCACCAGTGTCCAGCTCTTTGTTCACTGATAGCTAAAAGGTGACTCTTAGTTGCTTTAAACTGCTTGTTATTTAATTTTAATTTTTTTTTTACTAGTAATGGGACTTTTTTTTTTGGCGGCTCAAGGTCTTATGCTTGCTAAACAGCCACTTTACCATTTGAGTGACGCCCCAGTCCTATTTACCTTTGGCTGCTATAATTCAGTGCTGTACAGAGTATACCTTACACAAAGGCTGGATAAATCCTTGCACTATCCAATAAGCTGTAGGAGTGGTCATTAGGCCTTTTCTTCCCATTGTCTATTCAGTAATCACCTAGCTCTAAGTCTAGGCTAGGTATCAAATGATGAAGTCTACCTCTGACCTCAAAGAGCTTGTATAGTAGTAATAGAGACAGACATGTAATTAGACAGTCATGCAACAGAGAGACTAACTGTGTGCCCAAAGCAACAAGAAGATGTTTGTTCATTACAGAGGAGGACACCTAAGTCAGCTTCAGAAGTGTGCTGAGAACCTTTTTGCAGATGCAGGCCTGAGACCCATCTTGAAATGAGAGAGTAAAAAGCCAGCTTTTCCCTAATGTCCCCAACTAGAATTAATTGCTTCTTCATCCATGTTCTTCTATTAGAGCACCATGCAGGGTACCGTACTTACCTGCCTCTGTGTCAGTCACTCTCTCACTGGGCTGAGCTTGGTGAAGAGGAACCACATCCCTAATTAGCCCAGTATAGCACCTGAAAAGCAAGTAGAAGTGTATCCAACATTCGCTGAATTACTTTTAAATTCCAGCCACATATCTATTTCTTCCCATACCTTCCTGATGATATTTATATAATCCTGTGTGGTTTTCCTTTTGACTGTAAAAAGATGATGCCATTTGCTACACAACCATAGAAAGGCTAAAAGGAAAAGGGAAATCACAAGTGCTGGCGGAGCACAAGTAACAGGAATGCTCATGTATGGCTGGAGTTGCTACCTTCACTTTGAAAACCTCTTAGCAGCATCTATTAAAGCTGGCTGTTACAGTAATGGACCCAGTAATTCTACTCCTAAGTATACACTCATACACTCAACATGAATGCATGCATGCTTCACTAAAATATCACCACTTATGGCTACTCCAACCTAGAAAATCCTTATCAACTATAGATGAGGTTAGTGTGTGTGTGTGTGTGTGTGTGTGCGCGCGCGCGCGCGCACACGCACTAGGGCTTGAACTAAAAGCCTCACATTCATGATTAGTTTTTATGCTCAAGATTGGCATTCTATCACTTGTGCCACCCCTCACTTGCAGCTTTTCACTGCTGACCTGGAGATAAGAGTCTCACAGCTTTGTCTCCCCAACCATACATAGCCTCAGATCCAAGTGCCCCGAGGAGCAAGGATTAAAGGTGTGAGCCACTGGCACCTGACATTATTTTAATTTTTGCAAGGTGTTGCAATGTAATCCAAGCTGGCTTGGAGTTCAGTATGCAACCCAAGCTGGCCTTGAATTTAGGATCCTCCTGCCCCTGCCTTCCAAGTGATATTTAATACATTTTCCTTGAAAGATGGAAAATATTGATACAAAGTATTTTAAATCATTCACAATCCTTCCACCTAGAAGTAACTGCCATTGCTATTTTAAATCATCTCCTTCCTTTATTAATCCTCCGCCTCCATAGAAGAGGAGCCGGGGGAGTGGGGTCGCCAACAGTCTTTAAGCTGTGTTTTGGTCTACATTTCCCCCTTTTAAACATGTTGCATCAATGTGCATTCCCACTAATAGTAAACCCCACGCAGTTTATTTTATTATTTTATTTTTAAGACGGTGGGGCCTAGCTCACGCCAGGGGATCGGCCGTTCCGCAGGCTCCAGGCATCGGAGCACCTCTCTGCGGCTCCCGACGGCCCCCCCCCGCCCCCCCCCCCCGCCTCTCCCCTGCCGGCGCGTGCACGCGAACTCGGGGCAGACGCGCGCCCACGGCGTTGCCGTGGTTGCCGTGGAAACCAGCCGAGCGGGCGTCTGTGTGGAAACCGCAGAACCGCCAGCGTCTGCCGGGGGTCGAGGGGGACTGGGGGCTCAGGCATGGAGCTGCCAGACCCTGTGCGCCAGCGCCTGGGAAACTTCAGCCGGACGGTGTTCAGCGACTCCAGCCGGACAGAGCCGGAGCACCATGAGGGTCCCGGTGAGTGGCCCAGGCCCACGCACGGGTTTTGGAACGTTCATGTCGTGCCCGAACCTAAAATGGCGGTTTCGGCCTCAGCCCCGTCTCCGCAGTGCGGAGAACTCGGCCCAAGGAGGGATCTGGAGCCCGGCCTGGGCTGGTTGGGTGCACTGGGCCGGCTCCCTGCCAGCGCAGCGCCGGAGGACGTGCCAGCCTTTCCGCCCCGTGAGGCCCAGCGCTGCCTGCGAGGAGACGCAAATAGCCAACATAAAGAGCGTCCTCTGCAGCGCAGCCATCCGCCCAGGCCTGCCCTGGCTTTGCCGTCCGGGCTGGGAGGCCGCAGGAAGAGTCCCCCGTTCCTGACCTCCCGTCCCCTCCCCAGTGAAACGGCGTCACCCGTTCTGTTCTCCCAGCCAGAACCACGTTTCCCCTGGAGCTGTTTTCCAGCAGAGAAGACCATTTCCTGAGTCACTTTCAACCTCTATCCATATCCAGGGACAGCTGCCATGTATGAGAACCTGCATCCACACTTCCCCTGCCTGCCTTCTTCTCCCAGGTCTAGATACAATTCTTCTCCTAAATCTAGTAACAAAAAAAAAAAAAAACCAGGATTCTACCTTCAGCATGATGACAAGTGATAATACAGTTTGCTCCAAAACGCCTTTGCCGCCTAAGTCGTCATGATAGCACACTGTCAGCCAAACACATATGGTTTTCAGTCATTGAATTGTTTTCCTTTCGGAAAAGGTTGGCTGTGAGGAGTTTTTGTTTTGTTTTTTAAGTGGACAGAGGAAAAAGTCCCCATTTTTGCTCCTTGATCATTTGCGTATCCTCAGATGTAGGCTTTTTTTCATTATGGATTTAGGATGATGCACCGAGAAAAATGTCAACAATTAGGTTTCTATATTTCTGACTCTTAAAATGAGGCTTTATAGGCACTAAACTCTGATGATTCATGTTGTACAGGGTCAGTACATGTTTACAGAAAAAGCCAGATAATATTTTACATTTCATAGGTTGTACGTGGCTACTGCCATAGACAGTACTTGTAGTGCTTGCATGGACATGGCCCTGTACCAGTAAAGCTGTAGCTACAGACACCAAAATATGAATTTCATAGGGTTCGGATATGTCACAAAACATTACTCAATCATCTAACCATGCGAAAACCATATTTTTAGCTATCAATTCAAAAACATTGTTGGCCAGTAGTTTGCCCAACTACATTGATGTTTTAATTTAAAATTTTGTACATAGAACTCAACTTGAATTTTTGTGTAATTTGAAACCTCATGTAGGTAAGTGCTCTATCACTGAACAGTTTTGGTTGTTGGGGTTTCTTTTTGTGCCAGTCTTGGGACCTGAATTCAAGGACTGGGCACTGTCCCTGAACCTTTTGGCAGAAGACTAACGCTCTACCATTTGAGTCACAGCTCCACTTCTAGCTTTTTAGTGGTTAACTGGAGATAAGAGTCCCATAGATTCAAGCCCCACGACCAACAAAAAAAAAAAAAAGAGTCCCATAGACTTTTCCTGCCTGGGCTGGCTTGGAACCTTGATCCTCAGATCTCAGCCTCCAATATAACTAGGATTATAGGCATGAGCCACCCTCACTCAGTTGGGTTTTTATTAACTGTGTTTTGAAAACATGGTCTCACTAAGTTGCCTTAACCTCCTAGGCAAATTTTTTAGTATAATTTCTACCCCTAAAGTACTACAATGTTTAGTTTAACCAGTTTATCATTATTTCCCCACATTTTTAAAAGTAGATTTATTTATACTGCAGTGACAAGTTTATATCATTCTCATATCTACAGCTGACCACAAATTATACCATTATGGATTAAAAAAAAATTCTAGGATGGTAAGTTGTCTCCAGGTTAAACATTTTAAGAATTCATTGCTTTATCATTGGCAATTTAATAATTTAGTTCAGGAAAAGTAGATGATAATAATCATGAAAGACCATGATTATTTCTTACATTTTAAAATTATTGTGATAGCTAAAAAGACTTAGCTGTAGAAAAAAATTTAAAAATTATCTTCAAGATATATTGTACTTAAATGGGTATATTGAATTGAAACCCCTATGTACAGCTTCTTACAGATAATTTTAAAATTATTTTTTAAATGTTAAAGTCTTGCTGAGTGCTAGTAGCTCACACCTATAATCCTCGCTACTTAGGTGGCTGAGATCTGAGGAATGTAGTTGAAAGCCAGCCAGGGCAGGAAGACTCTTATCTCTAATAAACCACCAGTAAACCACCAGAAAACTGGAAGTGGTCCTGTGGTTCAAAGTGATAGAGTGCATTGAGCAAAAGAGCTCAGGGACAGGCGCCCAGGCCCCAAGACCAACCAAAATAACAACAGCAACAACAATAATGCTATCAACAACAATGTTAAAGTCTTTGTAAAATCTTACATTTAGAGAATGTTAAAATGTATATCTACTCTTCAGAATTTAGTTGCATTTAGGATGTGTTTTATAGTACTATACCTTTAAAATCTGGTTCTTAATTGAGGGCCCTTAAGTAAAAGCAAAAGGTATTATGTAGTCGGTGTTCAATAATTGGAACTCATCACAATGGCAAAGGTCATGTCCTATGACAGTGTGCTTTCACAAGTTCTGTTTATGTGTATTTAGTATTCACAATGTATAAATCAAGTTATTAGTGATAGGAGGGTCTTAAATCTGATTGGAAATGGTCTGTGCTTACGTAAGAGTATAAGTGTACACAGATGAGAAGGAAAGTGGACTAATACTATTTAGTGTCAACTCTGGATGCCAGAGTACTATGGGAGAAATAATTTATAATATCCCTAGCCTTTATAAGCAGCCTGTGAGGTAGTCTTAGTGTTCCCATTTCACATATGATGAAGTTAAGGCTCAAAAAGATTAAATAATTTATCGTGGCCAAGTACCATTGGCTCTTTCATGTGACTGTATATCCTTCGTACTGATACCTAAAATCCTTAGTATTAATCCTTGAGAATGAAATGTTAGAGCAAGCCTAGACATACACACTCACCAAACTCTTATTTCCAATTAACTGGCAAAAAAACTAGAAGTAGAGACATGGTTCAAGTGGTAGAGCCAGCTGTCAGAGCAAGAGGTCCTCAGTTCAACCCCCAGTACTGGTATACACACACACACACACACACACACACACACACACACACACACACACACACACACACACACACACACACACACACACACACACACACACACACACACACACACACACACACACACACACACACACACACACACACACACACTAATAATATAATTTATCACAAATCTGGCTTCCAGGTTTATTTAGACTCCAAAGCCTACAGTCTTTTCAATGTACCAGCCTGTGTCTTGATGAGGGAAATATGGGCTTTTTTGTCAGCACTTACATAGTTGAAAGTGGTAAGTACCTGGAGGGAAAAGAAAATTTTTTCTGGGGTTAGAGGATATGATCAAGAAAGAATTATGGAAAGGTATCATTGGATTGGGTACTAAGTAGGACAGGATTTTCTGAAAAGAAGGCTGTGTTTATAATTTTATACAAGGTTTATAGGAGATTTTTATAAAACTTTATAAATTTAAAAATTTTTATGAACGATTACCAACCTTTAAAAGATTTGGTTTTATATATTTTATACATTGATTTTATAGGCTCTTTTAAGAAGTCTATGAAGGAGGCAGTTGTTCAACAGGATTCATATTGACATTCCACATTCAGTCTATACCAGTAGTTTGCAAAAAAAAAAAAAGTCAGCAGACTGAAATGGACTGAAATGGTAAAATAAGTAATTGAAAAATATGAAGCATAGTTCCAGATAACCAGTATTTAAACAAAAAGATATTAGGATGAATATTCTTTTCACTGTTGTTTTTATAAGTGGGCCTGAAATTTTGAGTTTTATCGCACCAATATTAGTTATTAATTCTCTGGGAATTAAATATTTATAGGATATCAACCAGAATTAAGACTTTGTTCCCTGGTTCTTCTGTAGATAGTGAAATGGTCTCCAGTTTGGCACTGCAGATGTCACTTTACTTTAACACTTACTTCTTCCCACTTTGGTGGGTGAGCTGCCTTATGATGCTTCACATGAAGGTGAGTCTGTCCTTCTTAACTTCTGCCCTTCCACAACATTGTTACATTGTCAGCAGCAGTTCTTTTTTTTTTTTTCTGTCTGTGCCAGAGTATTACTAGATGTAAAAGTTTACAATCATGGTTTGCTTTTTTTGTTTGTTTTAGTATTCAGTCTTGCCTGATTACTACAAATTCATTGTGATCACTGTTATCATCCTAATCACCTTAATTGAAGCCATCCGGTTGTACCTGGGCTACATGGGCAACCTACAGGAGAAGGTAGGCTCTTCTTCCCTTCCTTTCAATCCAATGCATTAACGCAGTAAGGTTTTTGCTTTTTTGTTTGTTTTTAATTTTGGTTTATTGTAAGGGTGATGTCAGAGGGGTTACAGCTACATAAGTAAGGTAATGAGTATATTTCTTGTTTTCTCCCTCTCCCTCCCTGCACAACTTTCCTTTCCCCTGCAGTAAGGTCTTTGTTCAGGTATAAAGCAGTGAGTGTGGTAGAAAGACACAGGCCTGAGTTTAAGGTCTAGCTCCAACTTGACCATTTCTCCCACTGCAGTCTATTTAATCTCTTGAGCTCAGGTTTCCTCATGTATAAGGAAAATAATATTTATTTCCCAAGTTTGTAGAGATGAAGTAAAATCATTATATAAAGAACCAAAACAGAGTCAGTATACAATAACTGATAATTTTCCCTCTTATCAGTCTTGAAAATATTTGACTAATTCATCATGTCTCTTTGGATCCTTACTGAGAAGTAGAAGGGAAATTATTACACTTCTTTTTAATGCTAGGACCATGTTTTCTGAATCATCATGCTGCCTAGCCATCTATAATTTCTAGAATATTAGAATATTTCTGTAGCTTTCTAGGGTTTAAATTGGCTCCTTACCATATCTTACAGCATTAAAAAAATTTCTTGCCATGTCTTAACCCAACTCTCCAGGCCAGGCTATGTTGATTCCCAATCATACTTGCTTCACATTTGGTTACTTAACCTTCTTCCGTCTTCTTCTGCACCACTTTTAAGAGCCTGTATATATCCTTGAAGTCTTTCACCTGCCCTAATACTGTTAGTTCTAGTAACATTTGGTCTGTACCTCTAAATGGTGCATTTAATTATTTACTAAAGTATGCTGTTCTAGGACTGTTTTCCCATTTACTTTTTTTTTTTGTCAGTTGTGGGGCTTGAACTCTGGGCCTGGGCACTGTCCCTCAGCTCTTCAGCTCAAGCCGAGCGCTCTACCACTTGAGTCACAGGCACTGCTTCTGGTTTTCTGGTGATTAATTGGAGATAAGTCTCATGGACTTTCCTGCCCGGGCTGGCTTTAAACCGCCATCCTCAGATCTCAGCCTCCTGAGTAGCTAGGATTTACTTTTCTTGTCTAGACTAAGGCCTTTAAGGGAAATAATTGTGTCATATTCCTTTTGGTTTACTCCTAAAACCTATAATATAGATCCATAGTAGTACTAGGTACTTGTTTGTGTATATAAACAAAAAAACTACATTTTACTGATCTTACTCTCCTTATGTGTTATCACTGCAGGTTCCCGAGTTGGCTGGCTTTTGGCTTTTGAGCCTTCTACTACAGCTGCCTTTAATTCTATTCTTGCTCTTAAATGAAGGCCTAACAAATCTGCCCTTGGAAAAAGCAATACATATCATCTTCACTATCTTCCTTACTTTCCAAGTTATTTCTGCATTTCTTACCTTGAGGAAAATGGTCAATCAGTTGGCAGTTCGTTTCCATCTCCAGGACTTTGACCAGCTCTCTGCAAACCGGGGAGACATGAGAAGGATAAGGTCATGTGTAGAAGAGATATGATTCAATGCCCTTGGGTGAAAATCTGAAAGATGATTGTAGAAGACTGCAAGAGCTAGGAAAACATCAGGGATCCAGTGTAAGAAAAGAGACAAAGCAATTATTTTGAGATTATGCTTTCTAGCTCTGAAATTCCCAGGTTGCACAATGGTAAGGCTTCATATGGCTTGTGAAAGGTGTGAAGTATTCCTAAAACCTAGCTATTGTCCGCCTGATCTTGAATCTGCTTTTTGATATTGTCAACTTTTTCAGGTGTGTAAAAGTTGCAGCTTACTTGTTTTACTGTACTGTACTGAGTTAGAATCTGTAACTAGACATGTATGTATTTCTTTTAAACTTGTCGGTTATCCATATTTTGGCTGTACACCTGACCAAGTTTCTTGAAGCACACAGAAATGCTTCCTAGTCCATATGCATGTGTATTAGACTGTTTGAAAACTAAAAGACCAAATTTTCATGTCTGCTTGGGTTAGGTTCTAACCCAAGTCTTGGCTGTTATACTGAAGAAAAGAAGACCAGGTGGATGTTCATAGTATTATCTTGCCTTAGAATTGTAACTTTCATAAAATCAAGTTCAGTATTTGTGATGGTGGTGATGTGCAAAATTTTTTGACAATAAAGTATAAGCTATTTATGTTTAAAAAAATCAGCCACAAGCCATTTTTGTCTTGTGTAATCCTTTTGGCTATGGATTTCAATTAAAGCAATTCAAGAGAAGAGAAAAAAATATATTAGAGATGCTTCTCTAATATTTGTAGTAGGCAATTAGTCAGCACATTAAATAGACCCTTGTGATCTCATCTACTAGGTCACTGTTCTCTGAAGAAGTGCAACATACCTACTAAATTCACATGAGGCTGATTTGAAAACCCAGGTACCTATTAAGACACACAGCTAACATGGCCAAAGGGACTCTACCCCTCCTCCAAAATGAGATGTTCCCTTGTAAATAAAGGAACCTATTTAAGGAAATGTGGTTGAGAACAAAGTTGCTTGGGTATATCTGAACATTATTTTGAAACAATTATTGGATTATCTTTAGGGACATATTTTTCTCTAGGGTATTCTTTCCTATAGGTACATAGATATTTTTTAAGTATTGTATTTTACTGAGGGAATAGTTGCAGCAACATTACAAATCTTTCCCTCCAATTTTCTCTTTCTGAAATTCATGCTCACCTTAGGATCTCTATGCTTCACCTTACTTGGATGGGGGTAAGGTTTATGTGCGTGTGCGCACGTGTGTGTGTGTGTGTGTGTGTGTGTGTGTGTGTGTGTGTGTGTGTGTGTGTGTATGCAGAGAAGCAGAGCTAGAACTCAGGGTGTTCTACCACTTGAACCATGTATCCAGACATAGTCATTATCTAAAACTCTCACTTTCCAGTCACACCTGTCCTAACTGTTGTGTTCACTTAATTATTTCTGCTTATTTTTTTATGTAATTTATTTTTTTGCCAGTCCTGGGGCTTGCACTTTGGGCCTGGTCAATGTCCCTAAGCTTCTTTTTTTGCTCAAGGCTAGCACTCTACCACTTGAGCTGCAGCTCCACTTCTGGCTTTTTCTATATGTATGGTACTAGGGAATCAAAGCCAGGGCTCATGCGTGCTAGGCAAGCACTCTACCACTGAGCCACCTTCCCAGCCCAGCCCTGTTCTTATTGTTATATATAAAGTTCAATTAAAAATTTTCTCCCACCTTTCTGGGCACCAGTGGCTCATGCCTGTAATCCTAGCTACTCAGGAAGCTAAGATCTGAAGATAATGGTTCAGAAAAGTCTGTTAAACTCTTATCTCCCGTAAACCACCAGAAAACTGGAAATGGCGTTGTGGCTCAAGTGGTAGAGTGCTAGCCTTGAGCTAAAGAGCTGAGGGACAACACTCAGATCCAGAGTTCAAGCCCTATGACTGACAAAAAAAAAAAATTCCCACCTCACCTATGCAGTGGATAATTAATCTTTCCCTAAATCAAAGCAATCACTTGGTATACTATAATAATTTGAAATTCAAAACAGATCTCTCTTTAAATATTTTCCTGAAACTTACTGTTTTCTCTTATTTTTCAGATAGAAATAGGTAGGTGGCCCTATAAGAAAATATAAAGGAAAATTAAATCTACAAGGCAGATAAAGGGATGAAGAAAGATGAATTGTACTTCAATGTTTTTCCCAGAATGTTGTTTCAAACCTGAGGCTTTTCTAGCCTCAAGTTTAAAATATAGAATTAAGAAGATAATAACTAAAATTAATATATTAGTCATAATCATAAATTTTTTAAGATGATAAATTTTTTGAGGAAATTTATTTCCTTTATAATAAAAAAGTTCAGGTAATTTTGCCATAATAAACACATGATTTAAAATGCATGTATAGTAAAGCAGAAAAGGAAGAAACTAAGAATATAAATTAATATCATGACCAAGTCATTTTTCTCTAAACAATAACCATGAATTTTTTGTAGTAGGCTGAAACAGTATTTTCTGTTTCATTCTCCAAGTAACTGGGATTACAGGTGTGATATACTATTCCTGACCCCTATACTTTTAAAAAGATAGTTGTTGTGGTGGTGGCATACACCTACAATTCAAGTACTCAGGAGGCAGAGGCAGGAAAATCATGAGTTCAATGCCAGCCTGGCCTAGCTTATCAAAAAGCAAAACAGAACTAAAAAGGTATTAGCCTGGCACTGGTGGTTCACGCCTGTAATCCAACTCAAAAGGCTGAAATCTGAGGATCAAGGTTCAAAAACAGCTTGGGCAGGAAAGTGGGTGAGACTATTATATCTCCAATTAGCCACCAAGAAAAAAAAGGCTAGAAGTTGTACTGTGGCTCAAGTGGGAGAGCACTAACCCTGAGCAAAAAAGCTCAGGGGTAGTGCCCAGACCCTGAATTTAAAGCCCCAGAACTGGCACACACGCGCACACACACACACACACACACACACACACACACACACACACACACGATATAAAAATAGAGTTGAAATAATAAGCAAAATTCTATGTCCTACTTTTTGGAAAATATATTTTCCTATGTTTTACATAGTCATATAACCATTATCTTAAATGTTTGCATAGCAAGAAAATGTACCATAAGTTATGTAACTCCTTTTGTTATATAACTCTTGGATATCTCTGTTGCTTCTTCATGTACACATATATCCCTGCAATGAACATCTTGTGCACATTGTTTTTACATCTCTTAAATATATAAGCCAGATTTGCAGAAATGAAGTTTCTAAGCCCTAAGATAGGAACATATTTAAGGACTCTTGATGGATATTATCAAATTTTAATGCCTTCTTTTTGCCATTTACTGTCCACAACTCTAAAAATAGTACAAGGAAAAATTTTGACAAGGACAGTCTTAGGAACTTGAGTTTCATGTTTCTCTTTGTATTGCTGAGTGCCACCACACGAATACTGAGTGTCCTGGGAGAAAAAAAAAAAATTAAAGCTATGAAAAGAGAAGTGCAAACAAGGAAAAAAAAGATTTTTGAATTAAGGAGAAACTGATAAGGGACAGGAAAGGGATTAGGCAAGCTGGTCACAGTCAGCGACAGTGAGATGTGACAATAAAAACTGGGTCATTGAGTTGGGACAGCCCTAGGACATAAAAAGACTGAAATGAAGTAAAGCTCTGGATTACTTTGTTCTTGAATATTGAATTTTTTCAGAAGCATAGAGCATGAAATATTATTGTGATAAGCCTAGATTGGAAACACAGCCAAGAAAAAAAGAGCTCTTTAAGGGATGGTTTCAATCGTGCTGAAGGAATAATTTGGTTTGGTCTTAAAACGGCTCAAAAAGTAAATTGACATAAAGCTTTTGCATAGCAAAATAGGTGTAGAGACAGGAAACAATGAGGAAGTAGAATAGTTTACCTGTACATTTATTAACATGCAAAGTATTAGATTTTGGTCAAAGGAAATGTTTGTGAGATGTAACTGCTGTATTTTGTATGTTCAACTAATATCAGTTTATTATAAGTATATATATTTTAGTTTTAAGAGACTTCAATTTCAGGATTGTAAGCCAATAAGCATTATTTAGATATTGTAAGCATTATTTAAAATACACACTCATATTTTTAAACACTCAGGCCTTAGAAATATATGTTTAAATATAACTTAAGCCACTAAGTTTTCTTCTAGGCCAGTACTAAGGACTTGAACTCAGGGTCTTGTTTTCTCATTTGGCTTTTTCCCCTTAAGACTAGGACTCTACCACTTGAACCACAGCTCCAGTTCCACTTTTTTGGTAATTAATTGGAGATAAGAGTTTCGTGGACTTTCCTGCCCCAGCTGGCTTCTGACTTCAATCTTCAGATTTCAACCTTCTGAATAACTAAGATTACAGGCATGCGTCACCAGTGCGTGGACTGCCACAAGGCTTAATATTTGGTGCATAGATTTGTATCTTCTTGAAAATGAGCACAAGTATTGGTATGTAATGTTGAACCAAAATCACAAAATGACAGGATACACATCGCAGAAGATAGCATGGATCATATATTATGTGAAAGCCCAAAGACATTTGGAAATGTATCTTGGCAACATGATCAAGCTACACAACCCACAACTGAACACCTTTGTCTGGAGGGTCTTTTCTCTGAATGATGTATGCAGTCACATGGTTCGTGTCTCAGCTGAGCATCCTGTATTGTGGTATAGACTAGGTGTTTTCCCTTCAGCAACATTAAAAATGAAGGCCTTTAAAAACAACAATCAACCAAGAATGGCCTTGTCTTTAATTTTCAAAACCCTAATAGCACCATATTTGCCAAATAGGAAAGTGGTATTATCAATTCATCACTAATGGTTTTTAGTTCCTGAGTTTGCGTTATTTATAGTTTAATTGAAAACACATCAGAGACACTGCTTGATAGTCAAGCCACAAAGAGAATAATACTTAATATTCAAGTTATATACACATTTAATAATGCTTTTATAAATGCTTGATTTATTATTGTCTAGAAATACTAAAATGACCACTAGAGAGACATAGAAGTTTAGGAATAGAAAGGCAACAAAAGTAGTAAAAGAAAAAAAAAAGGGAGTGTCCCATGAGCTATTGTCATTATTTATTTTAATCCAATATCATGTTTATGTATGTAAAGACAGAACCAGCATACTACAAAGACTGGGTAAAACTTTGGGGTGCAGTTCCACTGCCCCTCAGCATTGAGCAGTATTTTCAGTCATTTCATGTTGATCCAAGTAGACTGGCAGTTACAGAAATGTGGGTTGCTTCACTTTTTAATGGAATTACCCTTTGTAGACTAATTAAAAGGATTGTGCTTTACTATAGTAGGTCCTTGTGAAATGTTGTTTTCATTGCAATCCTATTTACCCCCTTGAAGTTACTAGAAGAAGAAGAAACTTCTGAGAAATGCAGCTCTATCATTATGCAAACATTATACAAACTAAGACAGTGACAGTATATAATCTTGGGTAATATAATCTTAGAGAACCATATTCTTATAGACAATTTTTCATTGACTGAAATGTCATTATTCAGTGCATGACTGTAATTGTGTCATTAATGTTATAATGATAATGCCATTTTCCATTTTGAAAATGAGGAAAACTGAGTCTCAGAGAGGTTGAATAAGTTAACCAAGATCACACAACTAATGACCGGCAGAATTCAGATTCAAATAGACCCTCCAAGGCCTTCCCATGTAATTCTGTTCTACAAGTTAATTGAGGTCCCATGGCTTGCAGGCACAGGAGATTCTAGGATGAGAAAGATGCTGTTCATATGTAGTCCAAGACTTGGAGTGCAGGAGGGAAATAAGGGCCTTGGTGTGGGGCTGAGCCGCCCTGAACCACACTCTGTCCCATTTCAAGTGCCAAGAGGTACAGAGCAGAAGGCCAGTGCTGGAGTCAGGAAGCAACCCGGCTTCTAACCCTCTCCCTCCCTTTGGAATAAAACCGAAAGCTCATTTTCATAAAGCAAAATTCCTGGCATTGCAAATTGATCAAGTACAAGCTGAGACAGAGACAAAGAAAACAAGGGACCCTCATGAGAACATCAGAAAAGGGTTCTTGAGG
Organism: Dipodomys merriami; assembly: GCF_024711535.1. Lineage (NCBI taxonomy): Eukaryota > Metazoa > Chordata > Mammalia > Rodentia > Heteromyidae > Dipodomys > Dipodomys merriami. The sequence continues at coordinate 412,345 of NW_027203849.1, forward strand.
GAGACTATTTGGCTCTTTGTGACACTTAGGGTGTTCCCATATACTTCTGTTTCTCTGGTAAAGGACCTAGTTGTTAACAGAGAGAGAGAGAGAGAGAGAGAGAGAGAGAGAGAGAGAGAGAGAGAGAGAAACACCATTTCCCCAAACACGTAGCTTCTTGAATTCTTTAGAGCAACTCATGAATCTATGAATCTATGACTCAATGTTTCTACATTGTAATCTTAAGAATATGAGAAGTTTTCAGACCTTCCTCAGCATTTAAAATAAGGCTTTTCAAAACATCACACAAATATTTTCTGAAATCAATCTTATCTTTAGACTTAATAATAAGGGACTTGTTATTTTGCGATTTGATAGACGTGAAGACCATGGAGCTCAAATGGACAGAAGTATCTAACAGAATCTTGATGCAGGGATTTTGGTTTTGTTGTTTTTGTTGGTGGTGGTGATGGTGGTAATAGTGGTAATGGTGATGATGTTGATGGTGATGATGGTGGTGGTGGTGGTGTGTGTGTGTGTGGTGGTACTGGAGCTTGAATTTAGGATCTTGGCACTGCCCTGGGCTTTTTTCCTCAAAGTTAGCTTTTACCATTTAAGCCACAGCTCTACTTGCAGCTCTTTGGGGTTTGGGTTTGGTTTTGCATGTTGTGTATTCCCTGTGCCTGTATATGTGTGTGTGCAAGTGTGTGCACACACTCGTATGTGTATGTGCCAGTCCTGGGGCTTGAACTCAGGGCATGGGTGCTGTCCATAAGCTTTTATGCTCAAGGCTAGCACTCTACCACTTCAGGTATAGCTCCAATCTGGCTTGTTGGTGACTAATTGGAGATGAGTCAGACTTTCCTGCCTGAACTTTGAACCTTGCCCTCTGAGTAGCTAGGATTATAAGTATGAGCTAGTGACATATGACTTACTTTCAATTTTTGATTTTTGTTTTCTTCATAAAGAGGCACTGTGGCTCAAGTGGTAGAGTGATAGCCTTGAGCAAAAGAAGCTCAGGGACATGACCCAGGTCCTGAGGTCAAGCCCCAGGACGGGGGGGGGGGGGGGGGGGGTGGGGAAGGGAGAGAGAGAGAGAGAGAGAGAGGCATAAGTGCACTTCAGGTATTACATGACTCCTTATCACACAAAATTTTGGTAATACCTAAGGCATGCCAAATGTATCTTGAAAACTTCTGCCTGCTGTTATAAAAACAGTTCCTAAGACCCCTGTAAGCTCCTGCCTTTCTTGCAGGAGCCAAGTATTTCTTCCTTTTGCAAACAAGCCCAAATTAGCGTCTGAAAACAATCAGCATATGAAAAATGAAAAAGACAACAAAAATACATGAGAGACTAACAAGCCTCTCATGAAATAACCCTCTCTTTGCTGCAGCCAGGCCATCACGGGTCCACATTGATCTTCACCGAAGCAAACCTAAATGTGGCTAATAACACAAGCAATATCAAGAGCAGATCTGACTGCACACATGCCAGTAAGAGATTTTCCTGATTTCGGTAGTGAAAACTCCACCTTTTACTCCATTCATAGCCAAAAGCAAAGACAGGCAAGCGGAAAATATGCTGGAAACACTGTTGGGACTCTCCAACAAAAACATTCCTTCCCTTGTCATTTTAACTCTTTGAGGCATGCATGCTTTGGAGCTGTCTGAGCTACTGGGCCACTCAGGGACACCTTTGCCATTTCATATGGGGAGGTGGGACAGGGTTCTGTGGGATTTGTGCTGCCGACCTTGAGTCCTCTAGTAAAAGTGTCTATGAAAGTCACCATCATTTTTTAATTCCTAGTTTGAGTATACTCTCTGGACAAATAGCCCATGTTTCTCCCATATGTCGAAGCTAGATCTAAAACACAACTGGACATGATAATTTATACAGAGCTTTATGCATTTACACACACACTGGCTAAAGGAGCACACACTAGGGGAGGGGGAACTCAAAGGCATAACTCTTCTGAACATCTAAAGTACTATTTCTCAAAATAAATTCCAGGAAATGGAAACATGAGGAGGGAAGAATGAGTTGTTGGAATGGGGAGGGGGAGAGAGGGCAGGAGGGAAGAAATAGGGAAAGTAAAAGAAAGGGTGATATTGTCCAAGAAGCATTATACTTATTACCTGACTTGCAGAATTGTAACCCGTGTACAACTCCTTAATAATAACAATTTAAAAAGAAAAGAGTACATTGTATTACTGACAAAGAGAAATCCAAGTGCCCCAATAGGGTATTCCAGTGTGCGTGTGTATGTGTTCTGTTTTACTGTTTAAGAATCTGGCCTCTGAGAAGAAAAGTTATGCTAAGACTGAAGTAGTTTATTTAATTCTACTCCAATATACGAAGCAAACAAAGTAGAATGAAAGAGTTATTGCCCACAGGGGCTGGGTATAATTTTTTATATGTCCAGCCTCTTTTGTAGGTTGGACACTGTGCCTTTTGTTGTTGTTGCTGTTGTTGTTATTGTTGATCCCTGGACTCAGAATACAGTTGCTGAGCTCCTTGTTACCGTGCAGAGGAAACCAAGCTTGTTGGGAGAATCTCCTAGCTGGGTCCTGAACATTTGAACCACAGGGATGGAATGAGTCAGAATTCTTCCTTACTAGTTGCTTTCAGTATAGTCCTAAATTCCATTAGTTTTCTTTTTTCTTGGTCCAAAATTCTCATCCTTTATTTAAAAAAAAAAAGTCCATATGTTGATTGCTTGTGATAAATTATCTAGAATAAATAATCTATTCCTCCACTCCACAAGGCCAGAATTCAGATCATGGTTTTTATTTTCCATTCATCCTCTTTCTATGGAACTAATTTTAATAAATGCAAGTAGCATGGCATTTGGGTCATACTCTTCCACTGCAGCCTTTTCTAAACTATCATCTTGGTCGCTTTCAACTCACTTAGGAAGACAAAAATCATACTATCACAGGCTCAGGAAGAGGAAAAGAAGGCCACATTGAGTTTGCACAAGCATAAAACTCGAGCCCAGGCCTGACAACTGGCCACACACAACTTAACTTTCCCCTGGTTCCTCTTCTTTAACTTTCACCTAGAGACATAGCCTTGAAATAAACTGATACCATAATCAGTATCCCAACTACATACCACTCTCTATTTCCTAGTAACTCAGGTAAGGGCCTACACAAGGTTTGTTTTTAGTTTTTGTCTCTTCTTTCTCCATAAAAGATATATTCCTGACAGGTACACATCTATAATCCTCATGTCTATAATCCTAGCTACTCAGGAGGCTGAGCTCTGAGGATCATGATTCGAAGCCACCCCAGGCAGGAAAGTTTGTGAGTCTCTTATCTCAATTAACTGCCAAAAAAACTGAAAGTGCTAGAGCCCTGGCCTTGAGTAAAAAAGCTCAGGGTAATGCCTAGCCCTGAATTCAAGATCCAGGACTAGCACCAAAAACAACAAAACCAGACAGGGGAAGGGGGGGTGGAAATTCTTCACTTTCCTCTTTCATAGGTATTATTAAGATCAAAGGAGGTCTGTAAAAGAGCCCCAAGAAAGGTCCGCGTATGTAAGTGAAATGAGTCCCTTCCCATAGCTTAGCATGCTCCCTTCCTAGGCAACACTAGGCCCATTTAGTAAAGGCAGTAAATAATCAGCCTTCAATCCCCTTTACCTTGGGATGGCACTTCTCTGGGGCAGCTAGCACAATATAAGGTAACAAGAGCTCCTTAGAGTGACCTTCAGGTCTGGGCAGTTGCAGGACCCCTTATCTACTATTTGGACAGTAGCCATAAGTCCTAGTCCAACATGATGAAGCCCCTGGCCCACACGTCCACTCCAGGATCTCTGCCTCCTAGCCCCTTCTAGCCCCTCCTAGCTCCTCTTAAACCTCTTAGGTTATATATATTGTCACCCCAGACAATAGCCAGTGCTTCTTCTCACTTCTCCCTTGTGAGAAGGGATCTTGCCAGCTCCTTTCCTAACAATAAACCTTCCTTTGTTCTCTGTATCTGGATGTCTGCGTGGTTCTCTGGCAAAGTCTAATTTACCCTATCAGTTATTATTATTATTATTACTATTATTATCATGGAAAGCAGAATAATGACCCCTAGAGACATCCACATCCGAATTCCCAGATCTCATGGATATCTTAGGCTACATGGAAAAGGACAGCAAAGTCTGTTTATGGAAGGAAAGTTATTAATGTTGAAATAAGGAGAACATTCTGGATCATTTGAGTGGGTCTATTGTAATCACCAGGGTTCTCAAATGAGGGAGAGGAAAGCAGAAAAATGGTGTCAGAGTGAAGAGATGTGATTGATTGGTGGAAGATTCAACCAATCATGGCTGACTTTGAAGCTGGAAGGGGCCAGGAGCCAAGGAATGTAGCACCTCTAGAAGCTGCAAAAGCCAAGAAAGTGAATTCTCCCCTATAGCTCAGAAAGAAATTCACCCCTGCCAATAAGCTGTGTTAAGCCTAGTGAAACCCATTTGAGGTCTTCAGAACTTTAATATAAACATGTGTTGTTTTAAGACCTCTGGCTTTTGTGGAGATTTGATACACAGCCATCGGAAACACAATTACTAAACTGACAAGATCTAAATGGATGATGAGGGAATACAATGAGCAGTCCTGAGTATCTGCCTTGTTGGTCAGCAAAGCACATTTGCTAAGAGAAAGACAGCCAGACAGCAGGAGTATAGTAACCAACCAGAGAGTGGCATAGATCAAAATGGTACTATCCCCAGCTACCGTGAGTAGGAGTCAGTGGTGAAAATGACAAGACACTCATAGTTGTCCCATCTGTTCCATAGAACACTCCACTGTCACCAAGGTGGGGGGACCTAACATCCTCTCCTCTCATACTGTCCCCGACACTACATACACACACACACACACACACACACACACACACACACACACACACACACACACACACACACATACATACATACATACATACATACATACATGCATACATACACTGGAGTAATGTCCTTGCCTCTCTGGGTTCCCCTCTACTATTTCAATCTACTCTCCTCAACTAATTCCCTAGCAGCAAAGATTGGAATTCTATCATCTGCCTTGGGCGAATTCAATCTCTAGGAGCACCTCTGACTGCAGGCTCAAAGTTCACAATCAGGAGAGAGTAAGTAAGGAAATGTAGCCTGATTTTGTTCTTGCTGGGAGATATTATTGCTTCTCA